>NC_092352.1:82632506-82946860 GCF_963676685.1 Mytilus edulis
TTTAGAGCTTAGATAGACATGTTAATAGCTGTGACGGAGCTTGAAGAGAGCATAGAAGATGACTAAAAAGGGGTAGACAGCAAAGGGTGTCGAGAATCTAGATGATGCAATGGCTGACACGGCGATCACTGTGTGGGCAGTATAAATTGTAATCACAAAAATACTGAACTCCGAGGAAACTGGAAAGTCCCTAATCAAATGACAAAATCAAAAGTATGAGTTATTTGCAGGAGCTCAACAAAGAGGATCCCAATAGTTATAAAAACTTCCTGAAAGTAAAGTAGAACGCTGATTTGTTATGGGAGTTTTACTGCTCTTTTCTTGAGATTTGTCACTCGATAAGTACTGATGTTAGATAGCTGAATAAATTAATTTTACCATTCCCTTTGTTTGCTTTCTTACAAATTAAGCATTCTGTTTGTGTCATATATGTACATACATGTATGCATGTAATCAGCACTTTCCATAGATCTAATACCCGGTAGTTGAATGGTTCAAGATATTTCTTTTTTTGTGTATCCATGGCACCAACCTGCTCGTTTTAACTAATGATATTGCAAAAGAGGGTTAAGATGTCACATGTTTTCCCAAAATTTGGCCAAAAATAGAATTTCAATCTCCTGGAGGATACTTTTTCTGAAACTGTTTTCATATATCTTTCACGAATTCAAATAAAAATGCATTTGTCTTTCGTCTCTTTTTTTTTATTATATAATATTGCGTCAAAAAGCGTAGGAAAAAAATGTTTGTAAACATTCGACCATACAGTGACATAAAGCTGTCAATTTCTGTGTCATTTGGTCTCCTGTGGAGAGTTGTCTCATTTGCAATTATACCACATCTTCTAATTTTTATATTAAAAAAATTCTGGACATACGGAAAATACGGACAGTCAAACAAAAATAGTCTATGCAACAGGTAAAATGTAATATGGATGTTGATAAAAACTAACTTTGAAAGTTAAATTAGTCATCAGCTGACTAATTCTGAGTTTTAATGCACAATTACTTTCATATTTGAATTCTCTGGGGCCGAAAGGCAGGATTCTACTCTCCTTCCGGAACACCTGAGATCATCCCAGGTTTTGTAAGGTTTCGTGTTGCTAAGTTTTTAGTTTCCTAGGTTGTGTTTTGTAGACTGCTGTTTATCTTCTCGTCGGTTTTCGTTTTTCGCTATGGCTGTGTCGGTTTGTTTTCGACCTTTGAGTTTGATTGTTCCTTTAGTATCTTTTGTCTCTTTTTTCAAATTTTACACCTCCTTGCAAAAGTACAGACACGTACTGTACATGGAGGAATTTGTGTTTAGTTAAAAAATAAATACAGACAAAATAGTTTTGCAGAAGAAAAGTTACGGGAGTTAATCAAAGCGGCAAACATATTTAGAGAATCGTGTATGGCCGAGTAGAGATCGAAGAGTGGTCGAATTTGGTCGCGTAGATATCGGGTATTGGTCGAGTTGGTCTGGGTTGAAAAAAATATAGAGGTCGCAGTGATTATGAAGCGATCGTGTATTGTTCGAGTTAATCTGGACCACATATCGAACAGGTTGGCGTTGATCGGGAAATGATCGGAAATAAGTCGAGCAAAGTTCGAAATGATCGAGTACTGATCGGTAAACTATTTGTATTCCGACCAAACTCGATCTCTATACGATCCTTTCCCGATCAATTCGACCACTACTCGACAAATTATCGATCTCTTCTCGAGTGACTGGCTTCTCGATCCTTACTCGAATGTTTTTGACATGTCAAAAACTCTCGGGTAGAAATTCAGATAGATGACGACCAAGGTAGACCACCCCGACCATTCTTGTCGACTGAGTCAGACCAGTCTCCCGATCGCTTAATTTTTTCTTGATCGGGATTGATCGAGTTGGTCTGATCGGCAGTGTGAACCGAGCTTAATGAGGACGTAGTTTCATCGTGAAAACAACAAAAATTGGCATTTTCATGCCACTCATACCGCGACCTCACCACGATCTGAATAAATTTAAGAACGCTGTGAGCGTGGTGCGATCGTGGTCTAGTGGGACTGGGGCAATTTGCAATGCATTTTTGTTATTCAATGTTTACTTATTTTGTGTCATATCTCGTCTCACTATTTTTTATATCTACCACGTTTACAGAATTTATATAATAAGTACACGATAGATGTTCACTTCTTTACCTGAACTATGAACAATAAATTTATTTATTTTGAGAAAAGACGTTTCGTACATGTGTCGTTCTCTTAGTATTAAAATTACTATATTTTAATTTCATATCAATAAAAACAAATTGGTGTGAGAAAAAAAACTGGCGAGAAACAATACATAGATTTACGATTTGCACAGTTCCCTTTTCAAGCAAGGCTGAAGCCGTAGTCAAGTCATAGAATTTCTGAAATTAAACCTGTTTGGCAGTTTTCTTTTTAAAGAATAGAAAAGAATATTTTATACTGCTAATCATCATGATCACAGCGCCCAAAGCTGGGATGAATAGTTACATTACATTTATATTATATTAGTGTTGTCAACGGTTAACCGGTTACCGTTTGAACGACCGAATACCGAATACCAAAAACGCTAACCGGTTAACCGGATTTTTTCCCCAATTTTGATAGATTTGATATAAATTTGTAACGAAATCATTATAAATAGTAATATGTTAATTGTCTTTAAAAATTGGCGACGTGGTAATTAATTTAATTTACAAATCAATTATCCAGTAAATTGATTTGCTATTGTTAATAAAAAATATATATAATTAATTAGAACTTGTCTCTCAGCTCGGGGCAAGATCTTAAGGAATCATAATTTGTAAATATGTTTTGTGAACAGAAACTTTAAATCAGTAATACGATTAAGGCCGTGTTCACACCAAACGCCGTGTACACTAAACATGTTTACATCCCAGCTCCTTTATTTTACATGTAACGTAACAGATCACCCCAGTTGGAGTTTCTTAGTTTTGCATGCTTTCCTTTGTTCTGTAACATTTTGGTCAAAATGTCAAATCCACTATAAAACATATAATTAATTATTCGGAAAAGACTATCTATCAAAATTCACGTAGAAAAAATCCAGTGTATATGCTGGGATTCGAAACTAAGACCTTTAGCATGTCAAGCCACGACACATACCACTACATCAGGACGACTGAATACGAATTAACAGTAATTTAACATGAATCAACGCTTATCCATTGTATCTATAACTTAAACTATTGTGTTAATGTCTTTTAAAAATTAACGCCTATTTTTAATTAGAAGGTATTGTAAGGAAGTTTAAATAACCACTAGTACACACCCGTGATATCGCGGGTCCGTGACTGAATTAAAGTATATAACTTTGCGCAAGCCTTATTTTAGTGTTAGTATTGTCATCTGATCAAGTCATGCCGATTATAAGATACACAGTTTTCTCTGTTTTCAAATCTTTCTGTTTGAACCCGTCGAACTGGAACTTATCAATTATTGGTAATATTAATTATTTGGAAAACAAAAGGTCCTGGAATGGAGTATTGTTTAATCAACAGCATTGTCCTATATTAGTTATAGATAAAGTTGAATTCTTTGATTCGCTGTTTTACGTCATGCCCGCTAACAAATTGAAAACTGTACCTATACGCCTTATTTTTAGTCCAGATGTTTAGTATTCGTATTGTTATCTTAGAAAGTCTTACTGATTAAAATACTACAATTTAGTAGTGTCAATCCTGTGATTATGACCCGTGTATATAGCATATTAATCCTGAATACACCGTTTGGTGGTGCGCCTGTCAGATGCGGAACGTACAGATAAGGTAATATGTAACAGGTGAAATTACTATTGGTATCGGTATCGGACTCGATCCGGAACTTCTTAATTATTGGCAATATTAATTACGTGGAAAACAAAGGGGTCTGGAGTGGTGTAATTTTTAATCTACACCTTTGTACTATATTAGTTATATATAAAGTTGAATTCTTTGATTCGTCGTGACCATAATTACTCAGAAAAATTTAAAAAATCAGAAACAAGATATTGATCAAAAGGAGTACAGTAAATTATTACACTATTATAAGGATAACTTTGATAGTTATAATGAACCATATACTATGCAAGAATTAAAAGATGCTATCAGTGATACATCTGATACCTCCCCTGGAAAAGATAAAATTACGTATTCTATGTTCAAACAATTTACAGACAAATCACTGTCTGTGTTATTACTTTTTATCAATAGAGTTTGGTTTTTACAAAAACTTCCAAGTGAATGGAAACATTCCATTATATCACCAGTACTTAAACCTGGAAAAAACCCCACAGACCCACAGTCATATAGACCAATAGCCCTTACTTCTAATTTTGTAAAAATTATGGAGAAAATGGTTAATAATAGACTACGTTGGTATCTAGAAAAAAATAATTTCTACACACCAAATCAAAGTGGATTTAGGAAAAATAGAAATGCTATGGAACAAATAATTAGAATTGATAATGATATTCATAAAGCATTTCTCAAAAAACATTTCACAGTTGGTGTATTTATAGATTTCCAAAAGGCATTTGATATGCTATGGAAAAATGGGTTATTAATAAAAATGGCTTCAATAGGTATAAGGGGTAATATGTTGGGATGGGTAAAGGATTTTCTTAGTGACAGAACTATACAAGTTAAAGTTAATAATACTTACTCTGAAATATTTATAATTCAGAATGGTACACCACAGGGTAGTTGTATAAGTCCTACACTATTTAACATCATGGTGAATGATATATCCAATAATTTAAAGTACTGTGCTATGTCACAATTTGCTGATGACAGTGCCATATGGTTATCTGGAAAAAGTTCTAAATATCTACAAAAAAGAATGCAAGAGGATATAGACACAATTAATACTTGGTGTGATAAATGGGGTTTCCTAATATCACAAACAAAAACGGTAGCTATGATATTTAGTAAGAGTAGTTCTCCTTGTATTAAACTTAAACTTGGAGAAACAATATTGTCATTTGTTAAAGAAGTCAAGTTTCTAGGTATGATTTTCGATTCAAAACTAACATGGTTAAAACATGTACAATATATAGAAAGTAGATGTTCAAGGGTGTTGAACTGCATGAAATTATTAACTGGTACTAAATGGGGTGCAAATTGTTCTACCATGAGAACAATATATATATCAATGATAAGGTCAAAGATAGATTATGGCTGTGAGGTTTATAACTCAGCCTCCTACTCTGTCAAGAAAAAACTAGATAGTATTCAAGCCCAAGCATTAAGGATATGTGCAGGTGCTCATAAAACTGCCAGTATAAGTGGATTACAGACTGAAATTGGTGACCCCCCATATGAGTTGAGAAGAAAAAGTCTTATTACTAAGTCTTTTTTGAATATATTTAGTCTAAATGACACAAACCCAACTATAAAAAGTTTACAAGAAAATGCTATATATGAATTTAATAAGGAAAAAATTAAAGAAAATCAAAAACCATATTGTGTTACTGCACATGATACTATGAATAAATATAATGTAGATATTAATACTGTATACAAATGTAAAGAGTTCCCTACCCCACCATGGCATGTTCTAAAACCACAGGTCAAAATGGAACTTACAAATATTATTACTAAAAAGGATAGTCCTCACCTAATTAAAAGTGAAGGAAATATCCTCATTGATAACAAGTATAGTAATTTTTTAAAAATATATACAGATGGATCTAAGAATCCAGAAAACAACACAAATGCATGTGCTTTTGTCGTTCCAGAACTTAAAGTAAAAAAAGGTTTTAAATTACAAAATCATGTTTCAATATTTATGTGTGAATTGACAGCCATACTTTTATCTTTATATTGGTTAGAAGAATTTCAACCAGAAAATACTGTAATATTTGTAGATTCACTGTCAGCACTAAAAGCTATTACAGGAAGTATATTTAAAGTTAAAACACAAATAATTTATGACATCCAATATATATACAGTAAACTGTCCAAATTAGGTTTGAATATAATTTTAGAATGGATACCCAGTCATGTGGGTTTAAGTGGTAATGAAATGGCAGACACAGCAGCTAAAAAGGCTCTATCAATAGAGACATGTATAACTAGTATACCACTTTACAAAGAAGATATCAAATGTTTATGTAAAAATTTATTAAAAAAAATGTGGCAACAATACTGGGAAAACAACACTAAAAGTAAACAACTACACGCTATTCAAAAAGATGTTAACTTTTGTATTACCATACCAAAGAGTACAAGAGAAAGAGAAAGAACTCTATTTAAACTTAGATCAAGTTATATATTCACTAATAAATTCAAATACACAATGGGTAAATGTAATAGTGAACTGTGTGACACATGTTTAGTAGTGGACGACATGCAACACTACCTGTTTAACTGTAATAAGTATATACCACAAAGACATAAAATGATGGAAAAGTTTGAATCAACCGGTGTAAAAGATCTCTCGTATAAAAATTTATTTTCAGGATATTCTCAGACCCTTATCCCAATATGGGATTATTTAATAAACACGGGTATGCGATAAAAGTAAAATTATTCAGAAAATACAAAAAACCTCAATATATATTTCTAGTTTCTAGTGTAAATTTTGTAAAAACATGCTTATAATTATTTTAATAAGATATTTTTGGTAGGGGTTAGAAAACCTACAGATATTATTAGTATAGGAAAAGAAAAATGACATAAACTATAGGCCTAGTAAAATTACTTATTTCTAAAATAAAACTTTGAAATATTAGTCACTGGACAACAACCCATGGATTTTAACAAGTATGACAAGGCATCTCAAATATTCAAAATACTAATTACATTTGTAACAACCGATTAAATTAACTCTAGATAAGAGAAAATCTAAGTTAGAAAGTGAAAATAAATTAGATTAAAATAATTAGCAGTTGATTTATAAATCTCATCTTGCTGATAAATACATGAGATCATATGTAAAATATCAAGCCACAGGAGTCTGACATATCTCCCAGAAATCATCAATCACAAGCACTCTCTCGTCGGTCCATCCCAAATCAAATTGGGGACACAAACCTCACAACAAGAATTAACTGCATGTACATTGTATATATATAAGTACCTAACTAACACTATGAGGAATGTGATTCAGCTGCTGTCAATGGATAAACTATTGACACCGCAGCTAAAATATTGATAGGGTTATACATGGGGTCGACGGACGAGATGAGTTATCTTATTGTGGGATATTTTTCTTTAAGGGCACTGGCTTGCCAGAACCCAGGTCCTTGTGATATGATGATTTTAGAACCAACCAGCATATTTTACAACGACCAAAAACAATGCACCGTGTAAATACTAACCTTGTATTGGTATTATTGTCTATCATTTTTAGTCACGGCTGCTAATTCATCCGTTTAGACTGGAAATTGTTTGTTTACAGCCCTCTCGCCCTGTCTGCCTGTAGCACATGGTTACCACGTGGTAGCTTAACGGCTGCAGGTATTTACAATTTATTTCTTTACAGTGCAAGGGAAACAACTCCAGTCTAAACGGATGACACCAAAAACAAATAATTTGTTAGAAATATATTATTTACCTTTTCTTTTTAGTTTTTTTCATTTCTAAATATTGGCCTTTTTAAAAGTTGTAACAGAGCTGGAGGGTATCATTTATCAGTTTATGATTTCTAAATAAAAGAAACATAACCCCGTTGAATTTGACAATATACACTAAAACTTCTACGAAAGTTTTTATTTTTTGAAGTAGTACACTAGATCAGGTACTACCAAGATAGCACTCTCTTGTATCTATACTGAACATAACTGCACAATATCAACACTTGCAATTTATTACACACAAATATGTTATAACAATACATTACAGATTCTAATTATACATACACAGTAATATATATTATATATTTTTTTATTCTACAACGTAAGTTCAAGAATCTTTTATAAGTGAGGGTGCTATCTTTAGTCAAATTCAATATACAGAGAATCACAGTTTACCAAGGACGTACGAGCCGCGGTATAATTGTATTAATGTATATACCATGTACGGGAATATGTCGGACCCCTTCTAGGATTTGCATATTTGTAAAAGTCAGATATGTCTATCAAAGAGTATAAGATACTTACATTTTTCATGTATAAACAACAAACACACCTATTTACCAATGTATTTAATATTCATAAACAAAGAAAGCTAAGTTACAAATGATGGAATAATAAGTTCACATATATTTCTTTTTCGTACTTTAAATTAACCAAAAGATAATCAAGATAAATTAAAATAAAAACTATAGTTCAGATTTAAATAAGATTAAATTTAAGGGGAAAAAAAACAAAAAAACTCACAAATTTCTATAATATGAATATATAATATAGGCTTATACCTAAATAATGATAATTCTAAAACATTTACTTGAAATGTTTTTATATAAGGTAATCTGGCGCAATACCCGCAAGGGTAGCCGCCATTAAACTCTATTTAGTAGTAGTAGTTCGTCGTTTTTACGTGATGACGGCTGACAAATTGGACCTCGTAATTTTAGTATTATAGATGTAATCGTGTGACAAACGATTCATTACAATAAATTGAATATCACAATTAAAAATGGTTAAAACAAAAATATAAATATATTATAACACAAGTCTGTCCTTAAAGATCTTCATACTATCAGGCATCTGAATATTGTCTGTTTTTGCAAAATAAGATATATTCGAACTTATTTCTATTTAAATTGAAAATGGAAATGGAGAATGTGTCAAAGGGAATACAACCCGATAAAAAACATATATATAACTTGCATATAATAAGTATGTTTCTGAAATTTCTAACAAATAGCCTAATTTTAGGCACATCAAGATTTTCTAGCAAAGGAATTTACGAATTACCAGTTGTAAAATTATGTAGTAAAACAGATGGAATCATATTATATAATTAATTTATAAAACAAAAATGGAAAAATCATGAGAATGTAATCATTTTTGCTTCAAACATGTGGAATAGCCAACAATAATCCAAAAATAAACGATCAAACTCGCTTTTATTACACAAATTACCGACAATAACATACAAAACAAGAACAAAAACTGGAAAAGTAGAGAATAGGGACAACAAAGAGAATTCAGGGATTCGAACCTACAAATACAAGTCCGTACCTTAAACTCATTTATCTTATCCATGAAACCTCGTGGCTACCAATTCATACTATTCGTTTGCCTATTATGTATATATAAAGGTAGAAACCCTGTGTGTCTGTTGTACCGATGGATATCATATATTCATTTATATATATAAGATAGACATTTAAATCGTAACCGATTGTTAGCCCAGAGGTTTCGTCGATATGTTGCAGTAACACGTATTATAATTCATGGACGGGTTCGATTCCCATTGAAGGCATATAGAAATCACAAAAATTAAGGTAAGTTTTTAAAACAATTCCATTAGTGAACAGAAATCAGTTAATTAGTCAATTCAAACTTAATGAAATTAGGCACACAAGGGAAACAAAAGAATCTAATATGGTGAGCCCATTTCAGCGACAGATTTAGGAAGCGTTGATTCTAGAAAAAGAATCCACGGTAAATGAATAGGCTGACGTCACTACAATGGTTTAAGAGAATATATCATTTTCAGCACTATAACGGTACATGTGTTTTTATAGTATCTTATCAAATTGATATGTAGATGAAAGTAAACTTCTACACAATTCACCAGACTCAAGCTAGCGAACAATAAGCCAGCGAAGAAACACCCAGGTGGGTAAAGTTGTGGAACTTTTTTTTTTAGGTCCAAAGTTTGGGTCGGGTGACCCTACCATCCCCCTTATTAAATTCGTTGCACAGTTCCTACGGCAAAGCTTTTGTCTACACTAGGTACACTCGATAGGCAATTGCCTAAGAGTGCCTGGATCCAAACACCCAGGTGGGTAAAGTTACTTTTTTTAGGTCCAAAGTTGGGGTCGGGTGACCCTATCATCCCCTTATTAAATTCGTACCACAGTCCCTACGGCAAAGCTTTTGTCCACACTAGGTACACTCGATAGGCAATTGCCTAAGGTTGCCTGGATCCAAACACCAAGGTGGGTAAAGTTACGGAACTTTTTTTTAGGTCAAAAGTTGGGGTCAGGTGACCCTACCATCCCCCTTATTAAATTCCTAGCACAGTCCTTACGGCAAAGCTTTTGTCCACACTAGGTACACTCGATAGGCAATTGCCTAAGGTTGCCTGGATCCAAACACCCAGGTGGGTAAAATAACGGAACTTTTTTTTTAGGTCAAAAGTTGGGGTCAGGTGACCCTACCATCCCCCTTATTAAATTCATAGCACAGTCCTTACGACAAAGCTTTTGTCCACACTAGGTACACTCGATAGGCAATTGCCTAAGGTTGCCCGGACCCAAACATCCAGGTGGGTAAAATAACGAAACTTTTTTTTTAGGTCCAAAATTGGGGTCGGGTGACCCTACCATCCCCTTTATTAAATTCGTTGCACAGTTCCTACGGCAAAGCTTTTGTCTACACTAGGTACACTCGATAGACAATTGCCGAAGGTTGCCTGGATCCAAACACCCAGGTGGGTAAAGTTACGGAACTTTTTTTTTAGGTCCAAAGTTGGGGTCAGGTGACCCTACCATCCTCCTTATTAAATTCCTAGCACAGTCCTTACGGCAAAGCCTTTGTCCACACTAGATACACTCAATAGGCAATTGCCTAAGGTTGCCTGGACCCAAACACCCAGGTGGGTTAAATAACGGAACATTTTTTTTAGGTTCAAAGTTGGGGTCGGGCGACCCTACCGTCCCCCTTATTAAATTCAAGGTATCGAAGGGCGCTATGTTAAAAAATCTGAAACTAGAGCTCAAAATTTGAAAAAAATGGCAAAAAAACAGGGGGGTCGGCTTATTTCAGGGCTTCTAGAGAAAAATAATGAGGGTCGACACGGGGTATGACTATATAGGTCTTAAAGAGGAGAAACAGGGGCTTCTTTTGTGCAAGGTATCGAAGGGCGCTATGTTCAAAAATCTGTAACAAGAGCTCAAAATTTGAAAAAAAATGGCAAAAAAAAAACCAAGGGAGGTTGGCCTATTCCAGGGCTTCTAGAGAAAAACAATGAAGGGTCGACACGAAGTATGACTATATAGGTCTTAAGGAGGAGAAACAGGGGCTTCTTTTGTGCACGGTATCGAAGGGCGCTATGTTCAAAAATCTGAAACAAGAGCTCAAAATTTGAAAAAAATGGCAAAAAAAACAAGGGGGGTTGGCCTTTACCAGGGCTTCTAGAGAAAAACAATGAAGCGTGTCACGGGGTATGACTATATAGGTCTTAAAGAGGAGAAACAGGCCCTTCTTTTGTGCAAGGTATCGAAGGGTGCTATGTTAAAAAATCTGAAACTAGAGCTCAAAATTGGAAAAAATGGTTAAAAAACAGGGGGTCGACCTATTCCAGGGCTTCTAGAGAAAAATAATGAAGGTTGTCACGGGGTATGACTATATAAGTCTTGAAGAGGAGAAACAGGCGGTTCTTTTGCGCAAGGTATCGAAGGACGCTATGTTCAAAAATCTGAAACTAGAGCTCAAAATTTGAAAAAAATGGCCAAAACACAGGGGGGGGGGGGGTCGGCTTATTTCAGGGCTTCTATTGAAAAATAATGATGGGTGTCACGGGGTATGACTATATAGGTCTTGTAGAGGAGAAACAGGCGCTTCTTTTGTGCAAGGTATCGAAGGGCGCTATGTTAACAAATCTGAAACTAGAGCTCAAAATTTGAAAAAAATGGCCAAAAAACGGGGGTCGGCTTATTTCAGGTCTTCTAGAGAAAAAAATGAGGGGTGTCACGGGGTATGACTATATACGTCTTGTGAAGGAGAAACAGGCGCTTCTTTTGCGCAAGGTATCATGGGGCGCTATGTTCAAAAATCTGAAACTAGAGCTCAAAATTTGAAAAAATGGCCAAAAAACAAGGGGGGTTGGCCTATTCCAGGGCTTCTAGAAAAAAAGAATGAGGGTGTCACGGGGTATGACTATATATGTCTTGTACAAGAGAAACAGGCGCTTTTTTTTCGTAAGGTATCGAAGGGCGCTATTTTCAAAAATCTGAAACAAGAGCTCAAAATTTGAAAAAAATGGCAAAAAAAACAAGGGGGGTTGGCCTATTCCAGGGCTTCTAGAGAAAAATAATGAAGCGTGTCACGGGATATGACTATATAGGTCTTGTAGAGGAGAAACAGGCGCTTCTTTTGTGTAAGGTATCGAAGGGCGCTTTGAACAAATCTGAAACTAGAGCTCAAAATTTGAAAAAATGACCAAAAAACGGGGGTCGGCCTATTTCAGGTCTTCTAGAGAAAAAAAAACGAGGGGTGTCACGCGGTATGACTATATATCTCTTGTAGAGGAGAAAGTGGCGCTTCTTTTGCGCAAGGTATCATGGGGCGCTATGTTCAAAAATCTGAAACTAGAGCTCAAAATTTGAAAAAATGGCCAAAAAACAAGGGGGGTTGGCCTATTCCAGGGCTTCTAGAAAAAAAGAATGAAGGTGTCACGGGGTATGACTATATATGTCTTGTACAAGAGAAACAGGCGCTTTTTTTTCGCAAGGTATCGAAGGGCGCTACGTTCAAAAATCTGAAACTAAAGCTCAAAATTTGAAAAAAAATGGCAAAAAAACAGGGGGATCGTCGACTTATTCCAGGGCTCTTAGAGAAAAATAATTAGGGGTGTCGCAGGATATGACTATATAGGTCTTGTAGAGGAGAAACATTCGCTTCTTTTGCGCAAGGTTTCGAAGGGCGCTATGTTCAAAAATGTGAAACTAAAGCTCAAACTTTGAAAAAAATGGCCAAAAACAGGGGGGGGATCGGCTTATTCCAGGGCTTTTAGAGAAAAAGAATGAGGGGTGTCACGGGGTATGACTATATAGGTCTTGAAGAGGAGAAACAGGCGCTTTTTTTCGCAAGGTATCGAAGGGCGCTACGTTCAAAAATCTGAAACTAAAGCTCAAAATTTGAAAAAAATGGCAAAAAAACAGGGGGATCGTCGACTTATTCCAGGGCTCTTAGAGAAAAATAATTAGAGGTGTCGCAGGATATGACTATATAGGTCTTGTAGAGGAAAAACAGTCGCTTCTTTTGAGCAAGGTATTGAAGGGCGCTTTGTTCAAACATCTGCAACTAGAGCTCAAAATTTTAAAAAAAGGCCAAAAAACAGGGGGGTCGGCTCATTCCAGGGCTTCTAGAGAAAAAGAATGAGGGATGTCACGGGGTATGACTATATAGGTCTTGTAGAGGAGAAACAGGAGCTTCTTTTGTGCAAGGTTTCGAAGAGCGCTATGTTCAAAAATCTGAAACTAAAGCTCAAAATTTGAAAAAAATGGCCAAAAACAGGGGGGGGGATCGGCTTATTCCAGGGCTTTAAGGGAAAAAGAATGAGGGGTGTCACGGGGTATGACTATATAGATCTTGTAGAGGAGAAACAGGCGCTTCTTTTTTTCGCAAAGTATCGAAGGTCGCTATGTTCAACAATCTGAAACTAGAGGTCAAAATTTGAAAAAAAATGTCCAAAAAACAGGGGGGTCGGCTTATTCCAGGGCTTCTAGAGAAAAAGAATGAGGGATGTCACGGGGTATGACTATATAGGTCTTGTAGAGGAGAAACAGGAGCTTCTTTTGCGCAAGGTATCGAATGGTTCTATGTTCAAAAATCTGAAACTAAAGCTCAAAATTTGAAAAAAATGGCCAAAAACAGGGGGGGGGGGGGGGGGTCGGCTTATTCCAGGGCTTCTAGAGAAAAAGAATGAGGGATGTCACGGGGTATGACTATATAGGTCTTGTAGAGGAGAAACAGGAGCTTCTTTTGCGCAAGGTATCGAATGGTTCTATGTTAAAAAATCTGAAACTAGAGCTCAAAATTTGAAAAAATGGTAAAAAAACAGGGGGTCGGCCTATTCCAGGGCTTCTAGAGAAAAATAATGAGGGGTGTCACGGGGTATGACTATATAGGTCTTGTAGAGGAGAAACAGGCGCTTCTTGTGCGCAAGGTATCAAACGGCGTTATGTTAAAAAATCTGAAACTAGAGCTCAAAATTTTAAAAAAATGGCAGAAAAAACAGGGGGGTCGGGTCGGCTTATTCCAGGGCTTCTATTGAAAAAAATGAGGGGTGTAACGGGGTATGACTATATAGGTCGTTTAGAAGAGAAACAAGGTATCGAAGGGCGCTATGTTAACAAATCTGAAACTAGAGCTCAAAATTTGAAAAAAATGACCAAAAAACGGGGGTCGGCCTATTTCAGGTCTTCTAGAAAGAAAAAAAAAACGGGGGGTGTCACGGGGTATGACTATATATGTCTTGTAGAGGAGAAAGTGGCGCTCCTTTTGCGCAAGGTATCAAACGGCGCTATTTTCAAAAATCTGAAACTAGGGTTCGAAATATGAAAACAATTGGGAAAAAACAGGTTGGTTGGCCTTTTCAATGGATTCAAGGACAAATAATGAGTAATGTCACGGGGTATGGCTATAATGGTCTTGTAGAGGAGATTGAAACAGGAGCATGATTTGCGCAAGGTTTGAGAGGCGCTTTGTCCCAAAACCTGAATCTAGGGCTTGAAATTTGGAAAAATAATAAAAAAACAACAAGAATTGGCCTATTCGATGGTCTCTGGAAAATAAAAGTAATGAGGGGAGTCACTAGGTTTGGCTACATAGGTGTCGGGGCTTCTTCTGCTTATTTCATATCAGAGGTGGTTATGCAACGTCGCCCACTGACGTGAACCCTAGATACAAATCGGTAAAACGCTACGTCTTAAGTCCCGCGGTATTCTTAACATTCTCAGGGCCACGAAAAAAAAATATTAAAATCAAAATACAATAAAAGTAAAAATGGAATAAAATTAATCTCTCAAATATAAAACTTATTATATTATCGATTTTTGCAATACGTCAATTAAAATCAAGCATATGCGAAAAAGTCCTTAATAATTTAAAACAGTTCATTGATAACGCATCATTTAGTCCATGCTTTAATATTTCCCCTTGCTATTCTGGCTGATTCTCGGTTTGGCAATATCCGTCTTGTTGTCGCACTTGGTACCTCCTTTTGTCGATCGTCTTCGTGCTTTGATGTTTTGATGTCCGTACACAGTTAAAGAGTTATAAATTGACCATCGTAAATGATGTGGTTCCAGTTTTGGTTCGAATAATAGCGGAACAAACGAGTGCATCATTTCCTTGAGTTAGGTTTTCCACAATCCTGGTTTTCCATTTCTTAATATTATTGTGTTTCTTTGTCTAATATGTTCTATTTATTTGTATTGTAGTCCTGTAATGTAATGTTGTCATTTTAATGTTATATTTAACATTCTCATTAAAGCGGGAGGTTTGGCATGCCACAAAACCAGAATCAACCCACCATTTTTTTCTTTAAAAAATGTCCTGTACATTATCTATGGCTATAGTTTTATACGGATATAAAATGAATGAAGATGGAATATGATACAGCAGTCAAAGAACATGGAAAAAATGATAGACAAGGTAGACAAGTGTGAACACAAAGAGATAAGTGTTAAAATACACTAGAGTAGACATCGAAACCATAACAATTGAGGGCAATACATTGCATCATAATCATACCTCTCGTAAATACCGCACACATGACGTTTACTGTGTGCCGCACTTTTGTAACCTCACGTCACCTTGACGAGTTACTATGGCTAAAACATGTATCACATAGTCAATACGTCCTTTATTTCTATTATAACAATGGAAAATGGATACAAAGCTGAAAACCATTCGTTCCGGAAATAAATTATCAGTTACAAGAACTTTCAAGACATCACAGAAGAGATACTTTCGATATAGAAATAGAGAAAGTCACTGCTATTCTTTTCATAGAAAAGGGATATTCAGAAAGGTCTTAATGATAAAATTGTGAAGTTTACTCGGATGAAGAAGTGGTAGATTTAGATTTAAAAAATCCTTCAAATTAGAAAACTCATTCAATCCTCATAATCAACTAGTCATAATTTTCCCGCCAGTACTACCGTTTTTCAAGCTAGTTATTTTATTCCTTTTTACACACCCATGCATATAATGATTTCACCTACAGGCAATATTGTACCCTCAAGCGACTTCTCTAAGTTGAACCCGCACTCCAATTGATCACGTCGACATCTCATGTACAATCAAATGCAGCATATATATAGTTTTATACTAGTAACCCTGCTATATAAGAGAAAACCCTTAAACCTATTGGTAACTAGTAACCTTCACATTCTTTTAACCCTTTACAGTCTTGGAGAATCATCAAGAATATAGACCTTCCAGACAGGTTATTTCAAACATATTTATTTTTAGTGGATTTGGGAAACCAGTTTTTGCAACTTATATTAATCCCCTCCACTTTTCTGGTGCGAGTACTGCCTTGTAGAGGCATTAGCCGACTCTTTGCGAAATCTACAAGGGTGTCGTTTATGGGAAAGAGATATGGTTCTCTTAACACAGATCATCCGTTTATTATATCCTTCCGACAGACTACGTCGATCCTCAAGACAATGCTAGTAAATTGTGTCAAGGGAGAGTCGAAAATTTTTTCCTTGAAATGTTCTCCCAGGAATGGGGATCTAACCAGGAACCTCTGTGTTTAAAGAAAGAGGTTGTGACTATTAAAATGTGAAATTGTTTGATCCCAAAAATAAATGACTGAAGTTACCTCTCCATTTCTCATAGAGATTAATTATATCACCTCGATTTCGACTTCGCAATACCTTATCGTCTGGAGTCATTTCCAGCGATATCAGTTTGGGGGGGGGGGGGGGGGTTGTTGATGAACGAGATCAACTAAAGTACCAATCACGCATGTGGTCGTAGATTTGGCTTTAAAGTATTTGATCATCTTCTCCTTCATGGGGCGGTCCAAGTGGTTGACAAAACTCAATGTTCCTCGATTCTTGCGGGATCGGTGGAGTAGACATCAACGTCCTGTTTTCACCATAGCACTCTGACCTCTCTGTTGTGGCATTCAGTAATCTTTTCTGTTTATAGTATTATGGAAACGCTGTTTATAGTATTATGGAAACGCTTATTAAATACTTTGATCGTCACATCATTTTGGTCTTGGGCAGCACTAAGTAGTCGTATTTGGAGAAAACAGTGATGATGTTAAGAATAAACGTGAATTCTTTGTCCTGTTGAGAAAGAACAGTAGTCCAAGCTTCAGCTAAACGAACAGCGATCTCGCATGGTTTCTCTAATTTACGTCGAAATGTTTTGAGTAACTCTTAAGCTAATGTATGTGTCCAACAAACTTTTCTATTGAGACGCCAAGACCAATTTGTACTTTGGTGAAGATGAGGTGTCAAACGATGCCGGGTTCCATCTTCTTTCTGAATCTTGGATTATTAATAGTGCATATTTAACAATGCATGTTCCCGTCCCTCACATAGTTGAGAGTTGTTATTTTCTTATGTTGAGCATCGACATATCATTTATACGGCTCAGTTCGACATGGGTGACAAGGATCGAATCACTAATTAAGAAGCTAGGTACATTGGAAAAGGAATACTCACCTTCCGTTTGACCAAAGAGGTGTACAAACAAAAGAGATCATGAAGATACACAGCTTGAGCGACTCATGGGCCAAGGTTGTTTTGGGTTCTTACCGTATGTAATCATTTTTCGGCTTAGTACCAGGGCCCGTGCCACAAACGATCGGGGCGTTATTATTAAGTTTGTTCACGAAACATCCACTGTTGGTACTCACGAAGTGGAATATTCTCGATCCATCCCTCCGTCTTCGCCCCTTGCTAGTCGTAAATTGGAAGTGGTTGTTTGTCTTTGTATTCTACTTTAATACACTTCAGACTGCCGAAAGTCGACGCTGTTAAATAATCTACTCCTATGGAACGCCACAGCTGTCTTATGTGGAACTCTGATATTACTTTATGTTGTTTTATTATTACTTAATGCTATTTTGTCTTTACTTAATATGGTTTTGACATAACGTAATGATGTTTTAAAAAAAATTGTAATTTTTTAAATACTAAGGCTTTTCTTCCTCAGGCATAAATTACCTTAACTGTATTTGGCAAAACTTTTAGGAATTTTGGTCCTCAATGCTCTTCAACTTCGTTCTTTATTTGGCATTTTTAACTTTTTTGGATTCGAGCGTCACTGATGAGTCTTTTTTTTTAGACGAAACGCGCGTCTGGCGTATTTACAAAATTTGGTCCTGGTATCTATGATAAGTTTATTTACTACCACTGGGTCGATGCCACTGCTGGTGGAGATTTATTTCCCCGAGGGTATCACCAGACCAGAAGTCAGCACGTTGATGCTGACATAAATTATCATTGATATGGTTATATTTATAAATTAGCTGTTTACAAAAATTTGTAATTTTTAAATACTAAGTCTTTTCTACCTCAGGCATAGATTACCTTAGCTGTATTTGGCAAAAAATTTAGGAATTTTGGTCTTCAATGCTCTTAAACTTCGTACTTTATTTGGCATTTTTAACTTTTTTGGATTCGAGCGTCACTGATGAGTCTTTTTTAGACGAAACGCGCGTCTGGCGTATTTACAAAATTTGGTCCTGGTATCTATGATGAGTTTATTTAATATAACTCAATATGGAATAGTCATTACTTAATGATAATTCGATATTACACGATATTGTTTCGTATTGACCTGATATAGTTTTGTCATTACTGAATATGGTTTTGTCTTTACTCGATGTGGTTTCACCATTATTTAATATGGTTGTGTCATTAGTCAATGTGGTTTTAACGTTACTTGATGTGTATGCGACATAACGTAATGTACAGTAGTTGTTTCATAACATGATGTGGTTTTGTTATTTCGTAATGATGATTTGTCTATTCTTGATATGGTTTTAACATTATGTAATGATGTTTCAAAGTTTGACGATTTTACCCTTCTTGATGTGTTTGGTTCATTATTTGATGTGGTCTTGTCATTCTTTGATGTGGTCCTGTCATTCTTTGATGTGGTTATCCCATTACTTGATGAGGTAAAACCACGTGACCAATTCGGAAAAACCTGATCTATTTTTAGATAGATTTTCATGTTGTATGTGCCTTGAATGCGTGTGGCCATCCATCTAATTAGTGTTCAAATTAAAGTTTGGGTTACTGTTTGAGTTACACTTTGAGTTAAACTTTGAGTTAGTTTTCGAATTCAAGTCATGCTTAGAATAAAAGTTCTAGTTAGCATTGAGTTTCGAGTTGGACTTCGGGTTTGAGAAAAATTTAAAGGCAGAGTACTAGTTACAACTTTGAATTTGAGTCACTTCCTGAGGTACAGTTTGAGTGACACTTCAAATTAACTCACACTTAAGTCACAGGAAATCGGGGGATGGGGGCTCGGCTAAGCAACAAAGCATTAATACTATAAAATAACAATTCTCCGATTTTTTAAGGGTTAATGATCATTTGAACATATATGGCATGTATGGGTCATTTTCAAAAAATGTCGAATTTTCAGTACACCCAGGCATGCTAATTTTTTATTTCTAATGGAAATTTTAGTTGTAATGATATGGTTTAAATGAAAGCTTGTCGGATTTGTGATTCAGAACATTTATAATAAACACACGTTACATCTATTTTGATTAGATTAAACTGCATTTAAGACCGATTTTGGGGTATTTGTGTGCGTACAGTGTCAGAAAAACACATTTCAAATGATTTTTTTCCGATTTTCTGATCGCCTTGATATCTGCTAAGGGGACTTTTAAAGAACGTTAATCATTACTCTAACGAAAAATCGTAGCTTCTTTATCATTGTAGGTAACATATTATCTACAAACTAAATTCAATCAGCGTACGGGAGGTTCTTGTCTTTCCTGTTACCGCTACTTAAATCAGCCATTAAATTATTCTCCCTATGAATATGAAATCAGTCAGTATTGATCTCAAAAGTGCAAAGTAATCTTTACATGTAAAACGCCTCGTTTCTTGAACGACAGTGTAGAGAAAAGAAATTTCAAGACATTTAGTGGAAAAAATAGAGTGTACTTTTTTTCATGTCTATGCTGTTACCAACAATTTTGATTAATTACACCAACAGTATGCTTGTAAAATGTGAAATAACGTGTTGGAAACCAAATTCACAATAGAAAACCATAATCACTTCACCAAAGGGAGTAGTTATTTCACAACAGCAATCAAAAACGAAGAAATTTGTCTATCCTGTTATGGTTATGTCTATCCTGTTACTATGGTTGCTATGGTTACAGTAACAGGATAGACAATTGTAGACAAAAACGTCGTTAATTTTTTTATCGTTACATATAGGTGCAAAACGAATGAAATATTTCGTTGTTTGAACTCATCTTAATGTTATAACGTCTTAATCTTCCCAATTAAGCATTTGCAGGTGCAATACTGATATCGGTAACAGGATAGACAAAAAGGTAAGAGGATAGACTTTTATATAGTGATATATCAGAAACGTATGTTCCTGTTACCAATGAAATAAAGAGAAAAGTAAACTAACTTATGAGGGATATACTTGATTTTGGGTTTATTTGAAAGGGTGAAAAAATGCCGAACAATATAAATTGCTATCTTAGACTTGAATTACTGGTGGTAATTTTTACAACCTTTGAAAAACAATTTTTAGAGGCATTTTTCAGTACAACCTGGAAAATTGGCAAATAATCTATTATTTTACAGAGTGATTATATATAGAAGTTTATTCCCTTGAAAACCATCTAATTGGCTATGTAAAACTAGCTTTACTTTTTATCTAAACCTTTTCTTAATAACCAAAAATTTCCTTTGAAAATGGTAACAGGATAGACAAAATATTGTACCACCGATCAAAAAATGTTTCAAGATATTTTTGTATGACATCGTTAAGATTGCATCTTTTAATATGTTGTTCTTAAAGTACTGTCTGTTTTGATTGGCTTATGTAGAGGGTTGCTTGAATAAGTAACTTTTAATAAATTTTTCAATTTCAAAATTAGACATTTTTTTTAAATGACCCATATACGAATATCAATCTTTTACTTTTAATCTATTGAATTCTCCATATCACTCGGTTAGTATTTTCGCGAATAACACGACGGGTGCCTCACGTTGAGCAGAATCTCCTTACCTTTCTGGGAAACCCAAGATCACCCCGATGGATCTAAATTACCCAGTCATACCGATCTATTTAGTCAGCCAATTGAAACTGTTTTATCAAAATGAGACTTAAATACGAATCTTACTCAAACTCTACCCCAAGAAGTGACTCAAATTCAAAGTTGTAACTAGAACTCTGCCTTTAAATGTGACTCAAACTCGAAGTCCAACTCGTAATTCAATGCTAACTAGAACTTTAATTACAAGCATGACTTGAATTCGAAAACCAACTCAAAGTTTAACTCAAACAGTAACCCGAACTTTAATTTAAACACTAATTAGATGGATGGCCAAACGCATTAAAGGCACATATAACATGGAAATCAATCTAAAAATAGAACAGGTTTTTACGAATTGGTCACGTGGTTCTACCTCATCAAGTAATGGGATAACCACATCAAAGAATGACAAGACCACATCAGATAATGAAACAAACACATCAAGAAGGGTAAAATCGTCAAATTTTGAAACATCATTACGTAATGTTAATGGAATTTAAGTAAATAGACTTAAATTCAGTTATCACTGGGACCACTGACGGATTGTGTTTCATGTTTTAGATTTACCTAACTGAATGACGTTATATTCTGTGACGTAATTTTAGTTCTTTTTAGAATTTCATCGCAGCAAGCAAGCTGTTTAAATTCTGTAAGCGGAAAAATTGAAAACCCGCCCTTCCACTCCAATTTTTGGACGAGATACTGCTCTTTTGTATTTATTTTTCAGGTTTGTGTCGGTGACAGTGGTGGTACATATTTGACTGATGATGTTAACTTGTTTGCAGTTGAGAAAAGTGACTTGTATTTGAACTTTGAGCATCTTAAATAGATTCCCAGTAAATGGCAGAATTCGCTGCATAGAATCTTAATGTTCACAATGAAATTTTAGGTTTTTGGATAATACAGACTACACTTGTGTATCCCATGGTGTTTTCTAAATCTAAAGCACCAGTGTACCATATAAAGAATACACCTTATCGCTAATCCCGGCTGACCCGGCCGCTTGAACTTTTGACGTCAACAACAATCACTTTTCCATTGTGGCGTCAGATATTTTGTTTTATGACGTCAAAATTTTACGGGAACCTGTGTGATTTCCAGCAATGGCGGACAAATAGCGATAAGGTGTATAGACAAATCATCATTCCGAAATAATAAAACCACATAATGTAATGAAACAACTACATTGTTATATATGTCACATACACATCAAGTAAAGTTAAAACCACATTGACTAATGACACAACCATATTAAATAATGGGGAAACCACATCGAGTAATGACAAAACCATTTTCAGTAATGACTATTCCATATTGAGTTATATTAAAACATCATTACGTAATGTCAAAACCATATTAAGTAAAGACAAAATATTAATAAGTAATAATAAAACAACATAAAGTAATATCAGAGTTCCACATAAGATAGCTGTGGCGTTCCATATACTCCTCTGGTCGTGGTGTTTATAGTAAGATAGTTCGGAACATCTCTTCGTCAAACTATCTATCTACTCCTGCAAATAGCACTGAACGTCTTGTTAAAGGTGAATTAATGTATTATAATGAAATATTATAACCAATCGTCGACAATAAATCTCTTGAAAATAGCAACGTTTTTTCCATCGTGTCGGGAATGAAAAAATCGACACTTAGTTCAATCAACCCATTAAAAAGTAGAAGGAGTTACGAAATGATTCTGGTAAAGATCCCAAAACACTCATGCTGGGGAAAAACGCCTTTCGTTTTATATTTGAACATTAAAAGTATAAAAGTTTCAAATTTTTAGCCCTAGTTTTAAGTTGTGGAAGAAAGCAATACTTAACATCTTGAGCAAAAGATGCATCTATTTCTCCTCCACAAGACCTATAAAGCCATACCCCGTGACACCCCTCATTATTTTTCTCTAGAAGCCCTGGAATAAGCCGACCCCCCCTGTTTTTTTGCCATTTTTTTCTAATTTTGAGCTCTATTTTCAGATTTTTTAACATAGCGCCCTTCGATACCTTGCACAAAAGAAGCGCCTGTTTCCCCTCTACAAGACCTATATAGTCATATATAGTCATATCCCGTGACACCCATCATTATTTTTCTCTAGAAGCCCTGGAATAGGCCGACCCCCCTGTTTTTTACCATTTTTTCAAAATATGAGCTCTAGTTTCAGAATTTTTAACATAGCGCCCCTCGATACCTTGCGCAAAAGAAGCGCCTGTTTCTCCTCTACAAGACCTATATAGTCATACCCCGAGACACCCCTCATTATTTTTCTCTAGAAGCCCTGGAGTAGGCCGACCCCCTGTTTTTTGGCCATTTTTTTCAAATTTTGAGCTCTAGTTTCAGATTTTTTAACATAGCGCCCTTCGATACCTTGCGCAAAAGAAGCGCCTGTTTCTCCTCTACAAAACCTATATAGTCCACATGAGACACCCCTCATTATTTTTCTCTAGAAGCCCTGGAATAGGCCGACCCCCTGTTTTTTGCCATTTTTTTCAAATTTTGAGCTCTAGTTTCAGATTTTTTAACATATAGCGCCCTTCGATACCTTGCGCAAAAGAAGCGCCTGTTTCTCCTCTACAAGACCTTTAAAGCGATACCCCGTGACACCCCTCATTATTTTTATAATGCAGAGTTATCGTTGTACTGAATATTAGCCTTAAAAGAGATGTGACTTGTTTTATCAATGGATGGGATAAAAACCATTTCAAAATTGAGTTAAAATTGCTTTATTTGGACGGATTTTCTGCCTTTTTGAATATTTTTTTATTTAACGGCCGTTGTTGTCTTATTCTGTTTTTTGCTTTCTCGATATATTTATCCTTATTGTTCGCTAGCTTCAGCCTGGTTAGTTTGACTTACGATATAGATTCAAACATTTAATTTGCTTTTTTATTTTCTCATTTGTAAAGAACTGAGACAATCGTTTTGGGAAGTGACATAACTTATCCATGACCAACTTAGCCAAATTATGACAAAATCACTGTACTAAACGCTCCTCGATATGAAAACCTTTACTACCCGTGATAGTATACATGTATTATTTTTGAATGTATATTGTATTTGTTATTTATTCGATTCAACAGATCTTCAGAGTCCTTCAGAGCTTGACTAGTTGTTTTAGCGTGGGTTTTTTTTATTGTATTTTTTTTTGCAATTCAATTCAAACATGGTCTATCGGCAATTAGCCTATTATAATCAATTTGTCTCTCATCGTCTACCATAACTATACTTCATACCAACAAACAAATAACGATAATATACAGAACAGATCAGTTTTCAAAATGAAAGTAAAAAGTAAGTTGTATACTACTTGATTATTCGTGTACAACACATTTTAAAAACTGAATCAACATTAAGTTTACTACGAGATTAAAAAAAATCCTATTCGTGTAGCTTTCTTTTAACGATATAAAAGTAAATGATCGTAAAATAAAATGTGCACCAGTCCAATGTCAACGAAAATGTATGGAGTCCCACGATTGTCACTTGTTTGTCAAATGTTATTTACATATATATATAATTTATATGGTTACAGTGTTATTGGTTTGTGTACACAAAGTCCCATGCATGTATTTGTAGGACATGGTCAAGAATTGGTTATATGTTTTTAATGCTCAATGACATGCGCTAATATTTTTCAATAAACAGCGATTAATATAATATATTTATAAATGACATACATTTTATATAGGATTTTCAAGTTTTGTTATCTTATTTCATCTATCTATTAACTTATGACATTTTTTGTGTGTGGTTAAATAAAGTTTATATTATGTTTAATATATATTACTTTTACTGGTCCAGGTGTACATTTTATGAAAATTTGAATTTTTAAACACCCGTCATTGTTGTTTCGAAATTGACGTCCTTAAATGGCAAAACGTAAAATAACAAAAATACCGAACTCAAAGGAAAAATCTAAACAGATTGTCCATCAAATGGCAAAAACAAATAATGCTAAACACGACAAAAGAATGGATAACAACTGGCATATTCTTGACTTGTTACAGGCATTTTCTTACAAGAAATGGTAGATTTAAACCTGTTATTATAGCTCAGAATATCGACACTGAAACAAGAAAACTGAAAATAAAATTTTAATATCAACAGTTACATGCTGTAAGCCAGATTATTTGCAAGAAAATCCACACAATATCTATAAAACAGACTATCTTCCTATTTATTTATTTTTACAAGTCATATTGTTTTACCTTGTTTTACCTTGTATATCTGTTTGTTTTGTTCACACATCGTTTTCAACATAATAGAAAAGGTTGAGTTAGCTGAAGAAAGTTCAAACTCACCAGATGAAAATATGAAATTCAGCTTGAATATTACATAATTACTTATTGTACTGAATATAACATTTTGTAAACATTAGAGGAGGGAGTTTATACCATATTCAAATATGTCAGAGAGACGAAGAACAAAATAAAACAACATATCATTTCTAGCGTAGGATAGTGATCATTTGTTTTAAAATTCATTCAAATAAAAGACAGTCTAGAGATGCATTCGTATTTTTCGAGAATTTATTATCTGCCAATTTATATATATATATATATATATATATGTCGTGTACAAGTTGCAATTTTGTACAGGTTATAACATGTACAAAAATATTGTACATTTTATAATTTGTACAATACCAAAATACAAGTTATAACATGTACAAAATATTGCTTAAAAACGGGTTTAACCTGTACAAAATTTAAAAATGATAATAAAACGGAATATACATTCAAGATTGAAATTTATCAAATATAAAGAACAATAATCACATGCAAAAGAATGTGCATTATTTACAGCATGCATAAAATACTTCATTTTCATACATTTTAGAAACAAGTTTTTTATTACTTTTTGCTACAAGACAGGGATATGTGACACCTTTGAGTTGCATAAAACTTTCACTCTTCTACAATTACACCTACCGGACCTACAACTGTGTTTTTTACACTAACAATGCACAAATCTTTGCCCCCCCCCCCCCCCCCCACTTAAGATATCTTACGGACCATCTCTCTAACACTCATATCACTCATTGGGACTTCAGACACATTTAAAGTTGCATTTGCAAGAAATTGAACCGGTTTTATACTCAAGTATCCCTTTATTTGTCCAACTAAGTCTTCAGTTCCAATTTTGTAGCCGCCATATGTTCATTCACATTCATCACCAAGCCT
Organism: Mytilus edulis; assembly: GCF_963676685.1. Lineage (NCBI taxonomy): Eukaryota > Metazoa > Mollusca > Bivalvia > Mytilida > Mytilidae > Mytilus > Mytilus edulis. Next base: position 82,658,793 of record NC_092352.1, read on the forward strand.
GTCATGTTTTTTGCATATGCAAGGCCCATATCAATGGACTGAATGTGAATGCAAACGTTATCGCCTTAGGAGAGAACAGTTTATCTAGTTTTTGAGTTTTTCGTCAAGGCATGGGTTTGTACCTGCCGGTCAGAAAGGGTCACCTTTCGTGCACGCTTGATGTCAAATTTCAGATAAACCCTCACTGGTATTGACAGCAGGAATATCACCACCAGAAAGCACCCTCCTTCAAGGAAGTATACCAGTAGATGTCATTCTGATACTTCCTCACTAACCATGTTCGCATCACTTCATTACCATTGTTTCTGTTTCTAACTCATTTGTTCGTTCATTGGTGTCTGCTGAATCATGACCAGTCAATTAATCATCAGTTTCAATGTTTGTGTCAGTAATAATGTCCGTCTCTGAAATTGTTTTCAGTTTCGATTTCAGTGTCTGTACTATTTTCTGTCTCGGTAAAAAAGGGTTTTCACTGTCAGTGTTATTAGATACAGAACTTGCTTCACATATTGCTTCTAAGTCTTCTTCTGTTTGTATACCAAGTAAGAATACTGAATAATCTTAATTAACTACATATGAATTTAAAAAGTCTTTAAGATATTATGTAATCATAAAAAACTGTTTATCTGGTCAATAACTAACTGTATCAAAAGGTATCACACTAACATAAATGAACAATAACAAAAAAAGATTAAAACCTCATTGAAGTTAGTGGCATGTGTTGTAATAATAGAAACATATCTTTATTTTCAAATTTTGTACAAGTTAAAATCATTTTAAAGCAATATTTTGTACATGTTATAACATGTATGAGGTACTTTGTAGTAGAAGGCTTTTTGTCAAGTAAATGCATTAATTATACATGTTATACATGTATCATTGTAAATAGATAATTTATCTTTAATACATATATATGGAACGTCATGACTGCCATATGTTAATGATCAGCATTATATGCAGTGCTCACAACAGTATATGCAGTGCTAACAACATTATATGCAGTGCTCACAACATTATATGAAGTGCTCACAACATTATATGAAGAGCTCACAACATTATATGATATGAACATGATGAAGTGCTCACAACATTATACGCAGTGGTCCAAACATTATATGCAGTGGTCACAACATTATATGAAGTGCTCATGACATTATATGAAGTGCTCACAACATTATACGTTTTTTGTTGATGAAGGTTATGATCGGTGATGGTGACGATGATGTTTGATGTATGATGAGATTGATGTATGATGAGATAATTCGGTAAACTTCATTTTTTTTTAGCGGAAATAACCGAATCCATAATTGGTAATGCCCAGCAAACAAATTAAAACAGTTATTAAAGTCATGTTATCATTAAGGCAGTATACAATATTTAAAACTGATTGAAATAAGTAAATTCAGAAATATGATCAATTTACCACAAATTTATTCAACACCAGGGCATTTTAAACTTATTTTGATGATCAGTTTCACCATATTCACCACTTAATATGTATATACTTTAAGTGTTTGAAAAATTGCTTCGCGGAACGCACCGGATACGACCTCAGAGGACACCTGGACCGTTCGGACAAAAACGGACACACTGTCCGCTTGATACAGGTCTGAATTTGGAATGTAATTAAATATTTGCCACATAATAGGTTTCTGACACAGAATAACTGTAGTCAAAGAACTTAAAATTGGTTATATAATTTGAATTCATACTTAATTTTTTGCTTTTGCACTACGCTGTTGCGAATTGCCCCTTCCCCTCCAAAAATTAAAAAAAATACCCCCCTTTTTTGTTGATTTGTTGTATATGTTGTGCAATACACTATGCTGTTGCACATTGACCCCAAACCGAAGAAGAACAGAAAAATGTATCCCCACTTTTTTTCTTTTTAATTTCTGAAATCTGTTATGAGAAAAAAAATTCTTTACACATAATTTTAAAGCAGTGTAAGGGAGGTAATCAAACATGTTTGGATCACCTCAATATATTTGGATTACCTTCCTTACACTGGTTCCAAATTGTCTTAATTGGCCATTAACCAAGAAACCCTTGTTTTTCCCTCGTTTTTGCCTCTAATTTCTAAACGGTTTGAGCCATAACACCTTCCCCACCCACCCCTCCAAGTAAATCATAACCATCCCTTTGTGGTATGGAAACTTGTGGTATAATTTCAGAGAGATTCATACACTTAATGACTGGAAACTACAAAAATGTTTATTTGGACCTCCCTTTTTGACCCCTAATTCCTAAACAGTTGAGACCATAACCCCCAAAATCAATCGAAACCTTTCCTTAGTGGTTATAAACCTTGTGTTAAAATTTAATTGATTTCTATTTACTTATACAAAAGTTATTATCCGGAAACCATCTGTCTTCGGCGACGCTGACGACGTGATAGCAATATACGACAATTTTTTTTAATTTTTTTTTGCAGTCGTATTAAAACATATAGATTTATACACATATATAATTGTGCATTTCTGATCATTTAACTCTAAATAAATATCTTCAGATTACTCGGGACTGCAATTAAGATATGTTATGACCCAGTATTTTTTCCAGGAGAACCAAATATCTGTCAGAAGTACACTGTTCATTGCGTTCTTTTTTTTTTGTATTAATGTTGGTCAGCGATGTTTTCGAAATAGAATTTTACTTAAACATTTACGATTTTCAATCTTATTTTAAAAAGGCATGGCACAGCAATGTTTAGTGCCAAATAACTAGTTTGTGAACTGAAATCCTTTTAAGTATATAATTCGGACTATGCTATACATAAAAGTCAAATTAGTTTCGACAATTTTCCAATTTTTACCCCGTGAGTGATCCATATACAGGAGATACATCGTCAAAAGTAACTTTCCAGATAACGAACAAATATTCAGATATGAAGTTGTCAACCTCTTACATTGATCCTAACATGGGATATGGAAAAAAAAAATTATTAGCAAAAATAACAGAAATCCCTAGACTATAGACAAGCTTGTATGTGAGAAGAATTAGAACGCCAATAACAACAACGAGAAGTATTCACATTAAAACAATACTAGTAGTTTAATAACGAGTGTCATTTTTTTGTGTGCTTCTGTAACAAAAATTTTGTGTGGACATTCAATAAAATCAAAGAAGTGCTCAGTAACAAATAGCATTCCTCTTTTATGTGTTAGTTGTTGCTATCATCTGGACCTTAACACAAATTTGAATCGTTTTTCAAGGTCAATTGTTATCAAAGAAGTGCGATCTAAAAGATATCATTCTTCTATGACTTGTAGTGGATTATATTTTGTATCTTAATGTATCTTAACCAGAATTAATTAAGGTCAAGATGACTCTTTTTTCATGGACAATCATTACTATGATATCCAATAATAGTAAATCATTCTTTTTACTCACAGTTTGTTTCAATCTTGACCTAAATGCAAAATTTAGATGCATGATTTTTTGTTTAGTTGTTATTGGCTTTGAACTAGCTGTCAGTAACTGCGAGTACTGTCAGATCAGTACTTAGTGTCTTTTTGTTGTTGGGATACATGTATACAAGTACCCGGCCACGTCCACTCTGTTTTTTGTTAGATGTATTTATATTTGTATCCATCTGGTGAGTTAAGCCTTTTTCAACTGATTTTCATAGTTCTTTCTTATGTTGTTCTGTTATACGCCACTGTCCCAGGTTAGATGGAGGGTTGAGATCCCGCTAACATATATAAACTCGCCACATTCTGTATAAATGTGTCTGTTCCAAGTCAGGAGGAGCCTGTATTTCAGTGGTTGTCGTTTGTTAATGTGTTACATGTTCGTTTTTCGTTCGTTTGTTTGTACATAAATTAGGCCGTTAGTTTTTTTCGTTTGGAATGTTTTACGTTTATCATTTCGGGGCCTTCTATAGCTGACTATGCGGTATGGGCTTTGCTCATTGTTGAAGGCCGTACTTTGGCCCATAGTTGTTAATTTCTGTGTCATTTGGTCTCTTGTGGAATTTTTTCATATATTAACCGTGCAGACTGACGAACTAACGTAGTAAAAGTTTTATTCACCCCCCCCCCCCCCCCCCCCACAAACTCAGTTTTTATAAGAGATGATAAGATGATAATTATAAATGAAAATGTTAAAGTCTGTCTTGAAAGGGTAAATTTTTCTTATGAAAGTTTATATCTCTATATAAGACTGCTGGTCATATTTAGAAGACAAACTGCTTGGCGTGCTAAAAAGCTTGTAAAAAATGGAATAATTGATGTAAAGTTATGTTAAACACCTACAATGAAATGCTTTACACTGCATTTTCCATATCTGTTAAAAGCCTACTTATTCATGTATAAAAATGCCAAATTCTGAAAATCGATGCCAATAATGACTCTATCATGATATATATATAAGCTAGCGTAATATGGCACTTAGTTGTTATAGAAAGCTGACTATTTTATTTAAAAGGTAATTAAGCTTTTTAAAACTGAGTACTGAATATAAAGTGGCACCTTGCTAAAGTTCTTCAGTAGGCAATGAACTCGAGGCATATATCATACGAATTTTCCTTCGATATTTCATTAACTAAAATTTTCATTATTTAACTTAAACTATGCCATGCATATTTCTTACGATGAACATGACTAGTTCATTCATTCACCTCTTAGTTTCATCTTTTCCTCAGAATGAACTTCCAATAAATTAATAAAATTATATCTGTCCAATTGCATACAATAGCAGGCGTTATTTTTTTATGATGTAGTTTTCAATCGAATTGCCTTGATAAGATGACTTCAACAACTGTTTCAATTTGTTTGCGGGTTACTATCAATTATGACTGTATTCGGTAATTTCCGATAAAAAAAACCTGAGGTTTACCGAAGTTTACCGAATCTGAACCACTACCATCACTTATTTTGAACAATCAGTTTTAAATATTGTATACTGCCTTAATTGATAACATGACTTTAATCACTGTTTAAATTTGTTTGCTGGGCATTACCAATTATGGATTCGGTAACTCCCGCTAAAAAAAACCGAAGTTTACCAAATCATCTTATCATACATCAATCTCATCATACATCAAACATTATCATCTCCATCACCGATCATCACCTTCATCAACAAAAAACGTATACTGTTGTGGGCACTTCATATAATGTTGTGAGCACTTCATATTATGTTGTGACCACTGCATATAATGTTTGGACCACTGCGTATAATGTTGTGAGCACTTCATATAATGTTGTTAGCACTTCATATAATGTTGTGAGCACTGCATATAATGTTGTGAGCAATGCATATAATGTTGTGAGCACTGCATATAATGCTGATCATTAACATAAGGCAGTCATGGCGTTCCATACTTATATTCAATCTTTCACGTGCTGTGCATCACTGAATATCAAACAAGCGTATATGTTCAAAACATCAACACAAAACACAGATCACAGGCAATGCCTACGTTATTACCATATATATATATATATATATATATATATATATATAGCTTAGAATCATTTGAAGATCAAAGGTTAAGAATTTAAATTTACTGTAACAACTGTGTTGTGAAAAATAGAAATAGTCTTTTTTTATATCATTTGGCAAAATTGTAAATGAAACTTTCGAAATGAAAATAATGTGTTGCTGTTTGATTTGATATTTATACATATTGTGTTTTTAAAATATGCCGACGTCATCTGAAAAATCAAATTAAAATCGAGGGCACTGTTTATGTATTTTTTTTATTTTTAGTTATACGAATTGCATGTTATCATGGTTATTGTAATAATCTAATAGATGTTTCTTACTGATATTTCATAGGATAGACTTGACATGGCATCAAATTCGTCGATATTATGCGGACCATGCGAGTATCGACATGGGACGAAAAAAGCCGAATTTTGGTGTTCAGTTTGTGAAGAGGGTTTGTGCAATGAATGCCATGGCCACCATTCTGCCATTAAGTCTACGAGAGATCACGAAATAATAACGGTAAAATTATACAAATCTCTGCCAACAGGAATGCTTTCTTTAAACTCGGAATGCGATCTTCATAATGAAAAGTTTGAATTGTACTGTCCATCGCATGAAATTCACTGCTGTGTGAATTGCGCGAGTACTAAACATGAACACTGCACAGGTGTAACTTTACTCAAGAAAGTTGTTCAAAATATTAAATCATCAACATCTTTGTCGAGCACGGTGCGTATTCTAAAGGAAAGATTGCAAAATATGGACGGATTAATTGAAAACAGAATGGTCAACTTAAAAGAAGTTGACGCTGACAAAGATAACTTCAAAAAAGAATTTAAAAATGTGCGGGTGGACATTGAGAGCAAACTCGATTTTTTGGAAACAGAAATACTGACTGAAGTTGATTTAATCCATCAAACGCACAAAACTGATATTGATAACACGGTAGAAAAACTTCAACAGAAACGAGACGCTCTATGCCAGACGTTGGTTGATTTTGAGAACATGCAGAAAAATGCAAGCGACTTCCACATCTACATGGCTATGAAGAAACTTGAAACTGATTCGTTGAAAGAAGGTGAGGAAATTAAATTGCTTCTATCAGAAGAAGGAATGAAATCTAAAAGATTTTCATTCTCCCTAAATACCGACTTATCTAGCGTCCTTTCGGAAACCGCCTTTCTGGGAAATATAGCTGTTAGAACCAACTCGTATCCAGAACACGACGGAATCATAGATTTTCCGTCTAGTGCACAAATTTCTACGACAGTTTCAACGAAAAATGTCACCTCCGTGAAAATAAAGAAGAATCTAGTAGGTTTCAACTTTCCTGTGGAAGATGATATTAACATTTCCAGTGTCATTGTCCTCCCTGACCAAAAGATCTTATTGACAGATTTTGGGGGTTCAGGTGGAATTTTAGTGTTCAGTGATGGTGGAAACTTTATTACAAAGATAGCAGAATTCGGGAAGCCATATGGAACGACCCTCGTCGATGATTCTATGATTGCAGTTTCTTTTCCAAACGGTGCAAATATCAAAATACTTAGATTGGGCTCACGTTTTTCCCTGATTAGAACATTGCAATTGGGTGTTGATTTAAACGCAATCTCGTATTATGACAAGTATCTTCTTGTTTGCTCAAGACCACGGAATGTTCTGTTTGTCGATTTACATGGTGCTATTGTTAAGAAATTGGATTTGGAACTACCTTACGGATCCATAACTTTTATACACTGTCAAAGCCATAAGATTCTTATTTCTGAATTTGCCAGTGACATTGTTCACTGTTTTAACCTTAAAGGACAAGAATTATGGAAGGCAAATTTTGAAAAAGGTAAAGATACCAGAAATGTATGTGCAGATAAATACGGAAATGTGTTATGCGTTGGAATGAATACAAATACTCTTGTATGTTTATCTAAGGATGGTCAAAAGATGCAGGACTTAGCCGCTGCACAAAGTCATTTTATAAAGCCTAAAGCTATATTTTATGATAATAGCTCCGAGTCACTTCTGATTGCTGGTCGAGATATGCAGTTTGCTGGAATTTTTGAACTGGTTTACTGATTTTACTGCTTTCGGAATTTATTTGTAAATGGACATTTTTTTTTTAAACTGATGACCGCATATTAAAAATATTTGATATTTCAAAAACTGCAAAATATGTTTTTTAATATATAAGTCGTGAGTCATATTTTTTTGTGAGCTAATAAAAAATATAGATTATCATAACTGCATTCAAAAGTCAGAAACACCGTTGGTCCAGATCCTATGCTGACGCTCACAGACATATTGAACCTTGCGCTGTTTTAAAAAGTGAATTTTAATCATTATTTGGTCATGTTGGTTTAGTACGGCGATAGTCTTAGTTGTTTCATTATCAATCATATCACATCGCCTTACTTTATAAACATCTCTGTTTTGTCTTGATTGACAAACCAACACATTTTTTTTAACTTTCTATTCTTCAAGCAACAACAAAATTTAAACGGAAAGTTCATAAGCAGGTGACAAAATCAAATGCTAAAACACATCAAACCAATGGATAACAACTGTCATATTCCTGACTTAGTAAAAGAGATGCGGAAGATATCAAAGGGAATTTTAAACTCTTAAGTCGAAACACATTGTTCGGTGTGAACCAAAGCTCCATATTAAAAGCTGTAATTTGACCTATAAAGGTTTACTTTTAACTTATTGTGACTTAGATGGAGAGTTGTCTCATTGGAACTCATACCACATCTTCTTATATCATTGACAGTGCAATTGTTAACAAAGAAAAATACAAACAGACAAACAAAAGTACACAAATACAAACAGACAAACAAAAGTACACAAAACACAACATAAAAAACGAAGACTGAGCAACACAAATCCTATAAAAATCTGGGGGTGATCTCAGGTGATTCGGAAGGGTAAGCAGATGACCTTATAGGTCTTAAATGATAATGTTCCTGGTGTTAAGACGAAGTGCACTGCTGGACATAGAAATAATAAAGGGAAAACAAACATTCAAGAGTAATTATCATGCATTTTTATTATTAATGCTATTTTCATGTGTCTATTTCTTTTATTATCAATGTCACCTTTTATGATACACAATGTATCATGCTTGTTGCTTATACTGACTTACATTACAAGTGTTTAACTGTTGACCTTGATTGGAACAATTAAATATTTGCTATGTGATGTATAATAAAACTATGAATTTTGGTGTGAAATCATGCTAGAAAAAAATGTTTTACTTTTTTTTATTTTATAATTGGCAATGCATTAATCCGAAATTATTTGAGTTTAGCATTATTCATGTTTAAAGAATAAAAGTCTGAACAATGAAATGATGGGCGTATGTCAATTAGAAAGCAGCCAAATAGCAACACAATAAAACCATATAGGACGACTGGAGGGCAACATACGGTCTTTAACAGTGTAATATACCACATCTCCAAATCGTCCTGAGACTTGACTAGTGTTCCAATCCGCTAACACCGTGTATCATCGTACAGCGGATATAGGTACTAACCAAGCGGGCGTGAACGATTTTGATCTTACACGGTAACGAAAATCTTTGTTTTGTTCACATAATATCTCATTTTGATATCCCTTTTTACTTTTAATCACAAACTATGGAAACAAATGAGGATATATATCATTTATTTTGAAAAGTCATATATTTTTATTTTGAGCATACCACACAGGTCATTTCCCGGCCATCAACATAGGGAGGACATGGAAGCACTCCATTACATTTGGCGGCAACAGTGAATATAATAGGTTTGTTGGTCCAGCTGGAAGCTTTCTTCGATCTCTCAGATTCGGCATCGATACATAAATACTCTGTTGCAGCCGTATGGTCAGGCCAGCCAGCCATTAGATACCCTGTATATTCTTTTTTCCAATCCCCAATACAATCTTTACGGCCAGGTATCATAAGTGTTGAAGACCCAGTTTTGGTATGACAGACAGCACATGGAAAACTGTACCTGTCGTATTTGCTTTTGTCAAAAAGTGAGTTTTTTATGTCTATATCATAGATGTTAAAAACGGCTGCCCCGATAAAAGGATTTGTATTTACTTTCTCGTCGTAAACTCCCCATTGTGGCTTTTTTGGTAAGCAAAGATGGTTAGCTGCCGCGCCTGGTTTTGCGTAAGAAGATCCACTCGTGTATCCTGCAGAAATCACAAGCACTGATAATTAAATACAAAAGAAAAAGTGCATTTAACTAAATATTACTGTTATACAAATAAACACATTTCATGGATCTACAATCACTCGATACACGTACCTGTATCTTGGCATTGCACAAGGTCGTGATGTTTTTTTAATTAGTTGTTATAGTGGCTTTGAAGGTAGGCACTTAAAGTTAACCATCGAGAGACGTTAACCACCGAGAGTCGGTTTTTAGACCCGCCCAGTGCACCTAAGCACGCCTACTTTTGGAGCTCTTTAGTATGAAGATAAGAAAAATATACGAAATTACGGAACTGTATACCCTGTTTTATCCTTGTTGTTGGTGTTTCTTGCGCATGCGCACAAAGCACGGTGATAGTTACGGTTACTGACTCAGGAACCTTGTATATTATATACGTTTAATAAACTGGATCCTTGTTGTGTTCAGTTATCGATACACTACGATGGAATTACGGACCAGTTTAACATAAACATGGTAAATAGATAGACAGCTGATAATCATAATTGATTAAGAAATAACCTGGAAGAAGAAATGAGTTAACTATTGATTACAACAGAGACGAGAATGCCATCGTGTTTGTTCTGCTAAAAAAAAGCAGGAACATTGGAGTTTATGGTTAGATTTTAAATATTTATTGTCTCCAAACTGGGTAAATTTGATATAGTAACACCCCCCCCCCCTTTTTTTAAATAACTCGAGAACCACACATCTCGCTCGCTTAACAAAGTAACAATAAGAAATAATTATTGTTAGTTTCAAGAATAATTAATCGTCAAAACTTATCCCCTCCCCGACATCAAAGGAAGTTAAATGTATTATCCCAAAATTAGACCAAATTTTTATGATATAAGGACGTCTTGACAGGCTATTATTTTATTTTGTTTTGTTGGGTTTTTTTTTGCTTTGACGTCTTAAATTCCTCCTGTATGAAAAAAAAACATAATAGACCCCCCCCTTTTTCCCCATAATATAGCTTTTTAAGAAGTCATAATTATTTGGACTACCCCTGAATATATTTCAGACAGACTCTTCTCTAAAAAAATGTAAACATGATTTGAGAGAAATCTTTGGAATAGTTTTTTAAATGATTTAATTATTATGTCATGTATATAATTGACATTAACATAGTTATAAACTGAGACTACTAGTATAACACATAGTGTTATAGTAGTCTCAGCTATAAACTTTCCATTGTATTGACCAATATGACTAACTCATATGCTCTTTCCCATAAATGTCACAATATCAATATATTACAGTAAAACTGATAGTTTGATGACATTGTTTAAGACTATTGACCTCAGGTCAGCCTAAACTGAGTTTAAAACTGTAATTTATTCATTAAAACAGTTCAAGACATGTACCTTCTGAAATGTGATTGCATCAAAATTAAACCTAAGGCATAACATACTTAGTGTGCAGGAAGTGCCACCAAATAAATACTGATTTGTAAAATTAGATGATGATATTTGTGAAGTCAAAGATATTATAGCTAGTTATAACTGGTTTTAGATATAAATCTGAGTAAAAGGTTGATTTATATGTGCTCTTTCATGTTTAGATTATAATTTAAATTTAATCTTTTGAAGTTTTTTTTATAATATTAAGACATTAAAATCACAATTATTTATTTATACACAAAAAAATAATTTTTGTCCTTTTTTAGATGAATGACTGTACACAAACATTATACACACATAATTTTGATAATTCTGTAATGGTTTTTTTTCTATAGCCTCAGAATGTGACAAAAGACTTATTAATCCAGATTTACAAAGAATAGAAATAGTTCAGCTACCATAAGACTGCTATGACAAAAAATTTGCAATTTCCAGAATTTGAGGTAGAGTATAGTTAGGAATAGTTTGATTATGCAGATGCTTAGTTTGCCATAAACAATTATGCCCTTGATACAAAAGCAGAGGAAACAAAAAAGTATGAAAATAGTTGAAAAAAGTAATCATTATTACCTAGTCATATACTGTAAATAGAAAAAGAGAAAAGCACTGGTTATGATTTGGTATTTTTAATAGCATTATCATTTGTCCACAACTTGGAATATATACTGGATTAAGCTTGACATTTATTTAATATCATTGACACATGGTTGCAAGAAATGAAAGATGGTAATTTAAACCTAGCAATTTTATTAAGATTTAAAAAAAAGCTTTTGATTTGGTAGAATATGATTTTCTTTGTTTAAAGCTCGACATGTATGGATTTAGTGAGACTACTGTTAGTTTTTTTAAGTCGTACCTGAATAACAAAAGGTATACATTTGTAATGTTAACTCTGAACAACAACATGTAAAATTTGGTGTTCCCCAATGTTCTATACCTTGTCCTCTATTGTTTGTGCTATTTATAAATGACCTTCCCTTATGCATTAAAAATTGTGAAACAGACCTATATCGTTGTATATGCTGATGACACCACTATTCATAAATCAGGGGGAAACATCTAGAAAATATAAATGATGATGTTCAAGAAGATTTATACAGGGTTGAAGAGTGGTGTAAAATGAATAACATGTTCATAGATGCAAATGAAACAAAATGTTTGATTACTGGAACAAAGCAGAAACTATTCAGACTTTTCAACCAAACTTGATAATAAATTAAAGTACATGTATTACAAAATTCTTCATGTGAAAAAATATTAGTTTCAAAATTGACAGCCCACTAAGTAACTGGAGAAATCAAATTGACCAAGGTTGTGCTAATATATCATCCAGAATATACCATCTTTCTTAAATACATTTTTTTTTTATATAACTGCAAGAAAACATAATACAATGGGTGTTCTGCTCCTAATTGACTACTGTTGTATTATTTGGGATGAATGTAAAAATTGAGGGATAACAAGAATTTTAAAAATCCAAAAAAAGGGCAGCATGATAAATTCTAGATGCAGATCCGTTATCCCTCTTGGTATATAGGAGCACTATATTCTATGTTAACCTCCACCAGTAGGTATAAACAAATACTGTTGATAGACGGTATATAGGAGCACTATATTCCATGTTAACCACCGACGGTAGGTATAGACAAATACTGGTGATAGACGGTATATAGGAGCACTAAATTGTATGTTAACCACCGACGGTAGGTATAGACAAATACTGTTGATAGACGGTATATAGGAGCACTATATTGTATGTTAACTACCAACGGTAGGTATAGACAAATACTGTTGATAGACGATATATAGGAGCACTATATTGTATGTTAACCACTAACGGTAGGTATAGCCAAATACTGTTGATAGACGGTATATAGGAGCACTATATCTTATGTTAACCACCGTCGGTAGGTATAGACAAATACTGGTGATAGACGGTATATAGGAGCCACTACCGACAGTAGGTATAGACAAATACTGTTGATAGACGGTATCAAAGAGCACTATATTGTATGTTAACCAGCGACGGTAGGTATAGACAAATACTGTTGATCAACGGTATATAGGAGCACTATATTGTATGTTAACTACCGACAGTAGGTATAGACAAATACTGTTGATAGACTGTATATAGGAGCACTATATTGTATGTTAACCATCGACGGTAGGTATAGACAAATACTGTTGATAGATGGTATATAGGAGCACTATATTGTATGTTAACTACCGACGGTAGGTATAGACAAATACTGTTGATAGACGGTATATGGGAGCACTATACTATATGTTAACTACCGACGGTAGGTATAGACAAATACTGTTGATAGACGGTATATAGGAGCACTATATTGTATGTTAACTACCAACGGTAGGTATAGACAAATACTGTTGATAGACGGTATATTGGAGAACTATATTGTATGTTAACCACCGACGGTAGGTATAGACATATACTGTTGATAGATGGTATATAGGAGCACTATATTGTATGTTAACTACCGACAGTAGGTATAGACAAATACTGTTGATAGACGGTTTATGGGAGCACTATATTGTATGTTAACCACCGACGGTAGGTATAGACAAATTCTGTTGATAGACGGTATATAGGAGCACTATATTATGATATTATTACGTAAGTATTTCTGTATTGGCCTTGTTATTGGTCCGAGGCTTGCTGTATTGGCCTGAGGCGAAGCCGAAGGCCAATACAGCTGGCCGAGGACCAATAACAAGGCCAATACAGAAATACACGTTATAATATCTTTATTAATTAACTACAGTGTTACAATATTTTTTTAATATCATTTCAAGAGATAAATATTTTTACCTTGAAGTGGAACTATCCAAATCTCAGTTTGTTTCTTTGTATTAGATGCAATACATAATGATCTGGTGCTGTTTCCAGGTGTCTTCAGCATTTTCTCATCTGATGAATTTTTCTACCCTTTTCAGTCACTATAAAGTGTTACAACTTAAATTTAGACGCAACACATAAATAGTAATTGGAAAGGTACTGCCATTGCATGTGTTATGAGGGGGGATAGGAGGGGTCCTGATCCCGAAATCCCGGGCTTAAAAACACGAATTCCCGAAATCCCGGGCTTAAAAATACGAAATCCCGAGGTCCCGAAATCCGAGAAAAAGAATTCCCGGATCCCGAAAGGGTCAATCCCGAAATCCCGAGCTTAAAAACACCCGATCCCGGAGTCCCGATAAAGGTCCTATCCCCCCTCTGTTATGCAGAAACTAATTTAAAATCGATGTGTACAATCGTGAAATTATGAGGTCGTCAAGAAATGAACTTTTGTGATAATCTACTCGTTCCCCAAACCTGAAATAGTTCTATCGTCTGCTTTCAAAATACCTTTTAAATGAATGTAACCGTCTTTAGCCTGAAATGTATGCCATTCTGACATTTTCAGCATGTTTAAGATCACTAAATGACAACTGCGTCTTCAAAACAACTGTTTACTTTCAGTTTGTGTTTATCGTGACTTTCGATGTAAAATCTAGAGACGTTCCGAATTCCTGCACTTGTGTCAACTCGGCCAATATAGAATAACTCGGCCAATACAGAAAAAAATCTGTATTGGCCGAGTTATTCTGTATTGGCCTAGTTTACACATTATATTGCATAGGCAGTTTTCATCATATTAAGTCCAATAACAGTGTAGTTAATTAATAATGTATGTTAACCACCGACGGTAGGTATAGACAAATACTGTTGATAGACGGTATATAGGAGCACTATATTGTATGTTAACTACCGACGGTAGGTATAGACAAATACTGTTGATAGACGGTATATAGGAGCAACTACCGACAGTAGGTATACACAGATACTGTTGATAGACGGTATCAAAGAGCACTATATTGTATGTAAACCAGCGACGGTAGGTATAGACAAATACTGTTGACAAACGGTATATAGGAGCACTATATTGTATGTTAACTACCGACAGTAGGTATAGACAAATACTGTTGATAGACGGTATATAGGAGCACTATATTGTATGTTAACTACCGACGGTAGGTATAGACAAATACTGTTGATAGACGGTATATAGGAGCACTATATTGTATGTTAACCACTGACGGTAGGTATAGACAAATACTGTTGATAGACAGTATATAGGAGCACTATATTGTATGTTAACCACCGATGGTAGGTATAGACAAATACTGTTGATAGACGGTATTTAGGAGCACTATATTGTATGTTAACTACCGACAGTAGGTATAGACAAATACTGTTGATAGACGGTTTATGGGAGCACTATATTGTATGTTAACCACCGACGGTAGGTATAGACAAATTCTGTTGAGAGACGGTATATAGGAGCACTATATTGTATGTTAACCACCGACGGTAGGTATAGACAAATACTGTTGATAGACGGTATATAGGAGCACTATATTGTATGTTAACTACCGACGGTAGGTATAGACAAATACTGTTGATAGACGGTATATAGGAGCAACTACCGACAGTAGGTATAGACAGATACTGTTGATAGACGGTATCAAAGAGCACTATATTGTATGTAAACCAGCGACGGTAGGTATAGACAAATACTGTTGATAAACGGTATATAGGAGCACTATATTGTATGTTAACTACCGACAGTAGGTATAGACAAATACTGTTGATAGACGGTATATAGGAGCACTATATTGTATGTTAACTACCGACGGTAGGTAT
This sequence comes from Mytilus edulis, assembly GCF_963676685.1. NCBI lineage: Eukaryota > Metazoa > Mollusca > Bivalvia > Mytilida > Mytilidae > Mytilus > Mytilus edulis. The sequence continues at coordinate 82,674,530 of NC_092352.1, forward strand.
AGACAAATACTGTTGATAGACGGTATATAGGAGCACTATATTGTATGTTAACCACTGACGGTAGGTATAGACAAATACTGTTGATAGACAGTATATAGGAGCACTATATTGTATGTTAACCACCGATGGTAGGTATAGACAAATACTGTTGATAGACGGTATTTAGGAGCACTATATTGTATGTTAACTACCGACAGTAGGTATAGACAAATACTGTTGATAGACAGTATATGGGAGCACTATGTTGTATGTTAACCACCGACGGTAGGTATAGACAAATACTGGCGATAGACGGTATATACATTGTAGGAGCACTATATTGTATGTTTACCACCGACGGTAGGTATAGACAAATACTGTTGATAGACGGTATATAGAAGCACTATATTGTATGTTAACTACCGACAGTAGGTATAGACAAATACTGTTGATAGACGGTATATGGGAGCACTATGTTGTATGTTAACCACCGACGGTAGGTATAGACAAATACTGTTGATAGACGGTATATGTAATAGCACTATATCGTATGTTAATCACCGACGGTAGGTATAGACAAATACTGGCGATAGACGGTATATAGGAGCACTATATTGTATGTTAACTACCGACAGTAGGTAAAGACAAATACTGGTGATAGACGGTATATAGGAGCACTATATTGTATGTTAACTACCGACGGTAGGTATAGACAAATACTGTTGATAGACGGTATATAGGAGCACTATATTGTATGTTAACCACCGACGGTAGGTATAGACAAATACTGTTGATAGACGGTATATAGAAGCCCTATATTGTATGTTAACTACCGACAGTAGGTATAGACAAATACTGTTGATAGACGGTATATAGGAGCATTATATTGTATGTTAACCACCGACGGTAGGTATAGACATATACTGCTGATAGATGGTATATAGGAGCACTATATTGTATGTTAACTACCGACAGTAGGTATAGACAAATACTGTTGATAGACGGTTTATGGGAGCACTATATTGTATGTTAACCACCGACGGTAGGTATAGACAAATTCTGTTGATAGACGGTATATAGGAGCACTATATTGTATGTTAACCACCGACGGTAGGTATAGACAAATACTGTTGATAGACGGTATATAGGAGCACTATATTGCATATTAACCACCTATGGTAGGTTTAGAAAAATACTGATAATAGACGGTATATAGGTGCACTGTATTATATGTTAACCACCGACGGTAGGTAGAGAAAAATAGTATTGATAGACGGTATATAGGAGTACTGTAATGCTTGTTAACCACCGATGGTAGGTATAGACAGGTACTGTTGATATACGGTATATAGGAGTACTGTATGGCATGTTAACCACCGACGGTAGGTACAGACAAATACTGTTGATTGACGATATATAGGAGTACTGTATGGCATGTTAACCAATAACGGTAGGTATAGACAAATACTGTTGATAGACGGTATATAGGAGCACTATATTGTATGTTAACTACCAACAGTAGGTATAGACTAAAACTCTTGATAGACGGTATATAGGAGCACTATATTGTATGTTAACCACCGACAGTAGGTATAGACAAATACTGTTGATAGACGGTATATAGGAGCACTATATTGTATGTTAACCACCGACAGTAGGTATAGACAAATACTGTTGATAGACGGTATATAGGAGCACTATATTGTATGTTAACTACCAACAGTAGGTAAAGACTAAAACTCTTGATAGACGGTATATGTAATAGCACTATATCGTATGTTAATCACCGACGGTAGGTATAGACAAATAATGGCGATAGACGGTATATAGGAGCACTATATTGTATGTTAACTACCGACAGTAGGTATAGACAAATACTGTTGATAGACGGTATATAGGAGCATTATATTGTATGTTAACTACCGACAGTAGGTATAGACAAATACTGTTGATAGACGGTATATGGGAGCACTATGTTGTATGTTAACCACCGACGGTAGGTATAGACAAATACTGTTGATAGACGGTATATACATTGTAGGAGCACTATATTGTATGTTAACCACCGACGGTAGGTATAGACAAATACTTTTGATAGACGGTATATAGAAGCACTATATTGTATGTTAACTACCGACAGTAGGTATAGACAAATACTGTAGATAGACGGTATATAGGAGCATTATATTGTATGTTAACCACCGACGGTAGGTATAGACATATACTGTTGATAGATGGTATATAGGAGCACTATATTGTATGTTAACCACTGACGGTAGGTATAGCCAAATACTGTTGATAGACGGTATATAGGAGCACTATATCTTATGTTAACCACCGACGGTAGGTATAGACAAATACTGGTGATAGACGGTATATAGGAGCAACTACCGACAGTAGGTATAGACAGATACTGTTGATAGACGGTATCAAAGAGCACTATATTGTATGTAAACCAGCGACGGTAGGTATAGACAAATACTGTTGATAAACGGTATATAGGAGCATTATATTGTATGTTAACTACCGACAGTAGGTATAGACAAATACTGTTGATAGACGGTATATAGGAGCACTATATTGTATGTTAACCACCGACGGTAGGTATATACAAATACTATTGATAGACGGTATATAGGAGCACTATATTGTATGTTAACCACCGACGGTAGGTATAGACAAATACTGTTGATAGACGGTATATAGAAGCACTATATTGTATGTTAACTACCGACAGTAGGTATAGACAAATACTGTTGATAGACGGTATATAGGAGCATTATATTGTATGTTAACCACCGACGGTAGGTATAGACATATACTGTTGATAGATGGTATATAGGAGCACTATATTGTATGTTACATGTAACTACCGACAGTAGGTATAGACAAATACTGTTGATAGACGGTTTATGGGAGCACTATATTGTATGTTAACCACCGACGGTAGGTATAGACAAATTCTGTTGATAGACGGTATAAAGGAGCACTATATTGTATGTTAACCACCGACGATAGGTATAGACAAATACTGTTGATAGACGGTATATAGGAGCACTATATTGTATGTTAACTACAGACGGTAGGTTTAGACAAATACTGTTGATAGACGGTATATAGGAGCATTATATTGTATGTTAACTACCGACAGTAGGTATAGACAAATACTGTTGATAGACAGTATATGGGAGCACTATGTTGTATGTTAACCACCGACGGTAGGTATAGACAAATACTGTTGATAGACGGTATATACATTGTAGGAGCACTATATTGTATGTTAACCACCGACGGTAGGTATAGACAAATACTGTTGATAGACGGTATATAGAAGCACTATATTGTATGTTAACTACCGACAGTAGGTATAGACAAATACTGTTGATAGACGGTTTATGGGAGCACTATATTGTATGTTAACCACCGACGGTAGGTATAGACAAATTCTGTTGATAGACGGTATATAGGAGCACTATATTGTATGTTAACCACCGACGGTAGGTATAGACAAATACTGTTGATAGACGGTATATAGGAGCACTATATTGCATATTAACCACCTATGGTAGGTTTAGAAAAATACTGATAATAGACGGTATATAGGTGCACTGTATTATATGTTAACCACCGACGGTAGGTAGAGAAAAATAGTATTGATAGACGGTATATGGGAGTACTGTAATGCTTGTTAACCACCGATGGTAGGTATAGACAGGTACTGTTGATATACGGTATATAGGAGTACTGTATGGCATGTTAACCACCGACGGTAGGTACAGACAAATACTGTTGATTGACGATATATAGGAGTACTGTATGGCATGTTAACCACCAACGGTAGGTATAGACAAATGCTGTTGATAGACAGTATATAGGAGCACTATATTGTATGTTAACTACCGAAAGTAGGTATAGACAAATACTGTTGATAGACGGTTTATGGGAGCACTATATTGTATGTTAACCACCGACGGTAGGTGTAGACAAATACTGTTGATAGACGGTATATAGGAGCACTTTATTGCATGTTAACCACCGACGGTAGGTATAGACAAATACTGTTGATGGACGGTGCAAAGGAGTACTATATCGTATGTTAACCACTGACGGTAGGTATAGACAAATACTGTTGATAGACGGTATATAGGAGGACTGTATTGTATGTTAACCACCGACGGTAGGTATAGACAAATACTGTTGACATACGGTATATAGGAGTATTGTATTTTAGGTCAAACATCGACGATAGGTATGGACAAAATCCGACAAATACTGTATACAGACAGTGTATAGAAGTACTGTATTGTATGGTAAACACTGACGGTTGGTATGGACAATTTCTGTATCATGCATCAATTGTAAATAAAAGTATCATGTGAGTGACACATGCTCATTGAAGCCTCTAGTTTTGATATTATTAATGTGGAGATCTGGTCTAATTTATCATTTTCTCTATTACATGCATGATAACTGCAACAATTGAATTGAAATAAAAGTGATAATATTTCTGTTGTAGGTTATCAAGATTTAGTGTTTCCATACAAGTGACAAAGATTGAACAACAAAAACATCTCAAACTTTACAGGACAGAGTAGACTTTTTTCACTGTGCTTAGTTTTGTCTTTATGTCTAAATTATGATACCTTTGAAAAAACCAATAAAATATGGAATAACATTTATTTCTATCTTATAAAGTGGAGTGAAGAAATAAGGGGTCATTGAAAACATAAGAATATATTGCTATCATATATGCAGATCAGCAGCCCATACATTTGCTATAGCACATAAATATGGGACCAATAATTTCAAGTTCCCTTTTAAAAAAGACCTTATTAATGTTATGCGAGATACCACCAAAAACCACTAGGTGTTGATCAAATGATATTGTAAATAAGAGGGTTGTCCAAAATATTTCCAACAGCTGTTTGATATACACTACCTTAATCAAACCACAATGGTAAAGAAAACAGTTTTGGTCAGTCTTAAAAGAAGCAAATATATATAGAAAAAGTGCAAGCTGTTGATAAAAACTACAAATAACTGCCAGTCCTAAATGTGGGTGGAGATTACCATTTAGCACAAATGAGTTTCTGGACTAAAGAAAGTAATTTCGGCACAAACCGATTATACCCTTTCAAAAACTATGTGTAGTCCCTTTTATAAAAGTGGCAGATTATCTTTCTATCTAGAGTATCTATGACAACTAACTGCTGCTCCTAGTGACGTTAGTCTTTGGTTTTTGAAAAGATTGGATATATTGTCACAATTCTTTTCTAAGTTACCGGTCTGATAAACAGGAAGTAGCCAGATTAGCTACTAAATATATGCACACTGAAATATAGTCCCTTAAAATTCCCATGGCTGTGTACATGTTCAGATACGAACTATGAAAATTTTGTTTATATCTTTAGAGAAGTAAAATCAAGTATGTATGTCTTTAGTTTTGTCAAATTGCTGTCTTATTTTGTCCTGTTATTAGGTAACAGTATTGATACAATACTGTAAAAATACGGAGATGTGGTATGATTGCCAATGAGACGCCTACATGTATCCACTCAAGTTCAAATAAAGTGGATGTAAGCAGTTATATGCAACCATACAGCCTTCAACAATGAGAAAAATCATATCAAATAGACCCTTGTAAATAGGTGTTGATCAAATGATATTGTAAATAAGAGGGTTGTATATTTCATGACGGTATAATACTAAACCCCTAACAGGAGGGATTGTGCCTGATATTCATATGATGAAGACATAATCTTTCAATCAGTTTAATTAAGGTCTGGTTCTGGCATGTCAATAACTGCTAGTAGTCTGTTGTTATTTATGTATTATTGTCATTTTGTTTATTTGCTTTTGTTTCATATTCTGACATCGGACTCGGACTTCTCTTAAACTGAGTTTTACTGTGCGTATTGTTTCGCGTTTGTTTTTTCTACATTGGCTACAGGTATAGGGGAGGGTTGAGATCTCAAAAAACATGTTTAATCCCGCCGCAATTTTGCGCCTGTCCCAAGTTAGGAGCCTCTGACCTTTGTTAGTCTTGTATGATTTATAATTTTAGTTTCTTGTGTATAATTCGGAGCTTAGTATGACGTCCATCATCACTGAACTAGTATACATATTTGTTTAGGGGCCAGCTTACGGACACCTCCGTGTGCGGGAGTTTCTCGCTACATTGAAGATCTATCGGTGGCCTTCGGCTGTTGTCTACTCTATGGTCGGGTTGTTGTCTCCGTGACACATTCCCCATTTCCATACTCAATTTTATAGTATGATTTACATCTTCAATAATCACGAAACAATCAGAGACAAGTTTGGGTCTAAATCTGTATGTCCCACATAATCAAATTGACCGAAGAGAGAGGCGAAAGATACTAAAGGCTTATTCAAACACATAAGTCAATAATAAACTGACAAAACCACGGCAAAAAAAAAAGAGAAAGATTAAAAAACAAACAACAGAATGCAAAACACAACAAAGAACATCACAGACTGAACAAAACGAACCTCGCCAAAAAACTGGTGTGACCAAATGACTAATTTATCTCAGCCTTACATTATTTAGCAGACCCTTTATTATACCAAACCAAACAAAGTTCTTTATGGTACAATGTTTTTGATCCATCGGTCTGTCAGTCCTGTTCTCGTTATTGCAACTCCTCTGAAACCACATAACAGAGTTTTATAAATCTTTGTAGATAATGAGGAAATTATGAAATTATCAATTCATTGATTTCCTATATACTCCTACAACAGTTTGTCATAAAATCTGTCTAAAGACCACAACAGAGTTTCATGAATTTTTTAGATAGCTAGGACATGCTATGTAAATGTGCATATTGGCAGAAAATCATGATTAAAATTTTTATGCCCCACCTACGATAGTAAATGGGCATTAGTTTTTGTTGAAGGTCAGGTCCAATAAACTTGAAACTTAGTACATATGTTTCCAATAATATGTTTTTTTCTAAGCTTAATGCCAAAGAAGGTTTTTCCCCCTATTTCACGGTCCACTGAACAAAGAAAATGATAGGGCAAGTGGGGAACGGTGTACGATGGACACATTCTTGTTTTTGTCGAGCCTGCGACTTTTGTCGCAGAAAGCTCGACATAGGAATGGTGATCCGGCGGCGACAGCGTTAGTTCACTTCTTAAAAGCTTTATATTTTAGACGGCGAACGACCTGGATGCTCCATACTTTAAATACAGATGCCTTAAGTTTGGAAGTTTCCGTCTGTCACATGTCCATTGTCCTTGAACTCATTTTCATGGTTCAGTGACTACTTGAAAAAAAGTTAAAAGTTTTTGTAATTTCTCTCATATTATGGGTAACTATGTTTAGTATTTCCGTACCTTGGTCAGCATGCCCATCAGACAGTTTTCACTTGACCTCGCCATCATTTCATGGATCAATGAAAAGGGTTAACTTTTTGGTGGTCAAGTCTATATCTCAGATATTATATGAAATATGTCTTGTATATTTGGTGTATGGAAGGATTGTAAGGTGTACATGTCCAACTGACAGGTGTCATCTGATCTTGACCTCATTTCCTTGGTTCAATGGTCAAAGTTAAGCTTTTGAGTTTTGTTCGTTTTTTCTAATACTATATGCAATAGGTCAACTTTATTTGGTGTCTGGAAATATCTTATGATGTCAGCCTCGCAAGTCTCATTTGACCTTGACCTCATTTTCGAGGTTCATTGTTCAGTGTTTAGTTTTTGTGCCAAGTGTCATCTGACCTCGACCTGATTTGTATTGAATGATTGTAAGGTGTAAATGTATTCCTCATTTTGGTCATATGACCTTGATCTCATTTTCTTTGGTCATGTTATTAATAAGTTTATGTGATAATTGTAGTAAAACTTTATATTTAGGTCTATCAACATAAATAAGGCGAGAAATTTCAACGTGTGTACTCTTGTTAGGAATTAGGAACTATGCCTTCTGAACTTAGAATTTCGGCCTAAATATACTTCTGCATATCTTCTGAAATTACACAACAGAATTTCATGCGTGTTTGAACTAAATAATCTGTTGAAATTTTGTTTGCTTAGTGACAATGTCGGGCTGTGAAGTATGTGAGCGTGCTCACAAAGGTTCTTTGATTACACACAGTCAATGCATTGTCTGTGCTTCCCAGATACAGTCTGTATGCATTTTCTTTGTTGTAAATTAAATTAAGTTTATGTATTGTACGTCGTTCTTAGTCTTTATACATTGTTTATATGCTTTGACTATGAGTCTAAGATACTTCTATTGTCGGTATATCTTAGATTTAGTCGGTTAACACTGTCTATGGATCAGAGACACAGTATGTATGCATTGTAAGTTGTTCCAAGTTGAAATAAAAGTCTGTATGTTTTGCCTGTTACTGCAAGATAAAGTGTGTGCACTGCCTGTGGCTCTTATATAGTCTGTATGCATTTTCTGTATGCTTTATCTATGGGTCTAATTTTTAGATACAGTCTGTATACAAACTGTATCTCTGACCCATATACAGTGTCCAAAAAAACTCTGTTTTAAGATCTCTAACCCATATACAGTGTGAAAATGATCTTTGGTTCTAAGATGCATTTTGTTTGATTGGCTGAATGCTTAGTATATATTGGTTTCGATATATGGTCTGTATGTATTGTATGGATCTTATATATTTGTATTTTTTTCCATCTGATGAGTAAGCCTTTTTCAACTGATTTTTATAGTTCGTTCTTATGTTGTACTGTTACACCAAAGTCCCAGGTTTTTGGAGGTTTGGGATCCCGCTAACATGTTTAACCCCGCCACATTCTGTATGTGTGTGCCTGTCCCAAGTTAGGAGACTGTAATTCAGTGGTTGTCGTTTGTTTATATGTTACATATTTGTTTTTCGTTCATTTTTTGTATATAAATTAGGTCGTTAGTTTTTTCGTTTAAATTGTTTCACATTGTCATTTCGGGACTTGTTATAGGTGACTATGCGGTATGGGCTGTGCTCATTGTTGAAGGCCGTACGGTGACCTATAGTTGTTAATTTCTGTGCCATTTTGGTCTCTTGTGGAGAGTTGTCAGTAGTGTTTGTGGGACAGAATGAACCCATAAAGGTGGACGTCGGACGCTGACGCTATATTTGGACCTGGGTGTGAACGCCGACGCCATATTTGGGCCTTAACGCGGACGCCATGGTCGACCATGAAATCGGGACGCGAATTTGAGGTTGGACCGTATGATTCGGACATCGAGACACCGACCCATATTTGGGCTTTAAACTTGGACGCTATACCTTAATGTTGCATCAGACTACCCTTTAAAGTGACGTCATACCCTTAAAAGTGGACGGTATATTCTCGAAAATGGACGAGAATTTGTCTTTGATAAACGCTTACCCAACCCCTAGGTAATAAGTCTGTGATAATTCTGAAAAGAATCTTCTACCTCTTAAATAATTAACTGCTTATACATGTTTATAACAACTGTAAGAATTCTCCAAGATATACTATTTATATTAATCAGAAAAACTGTCACTCAATGCAGTAGGCGGAACTATTCCCGTGTAAAGAGAATTGGATTAAAATGTTTGATATCAATACATAAAATATTTGTCTTTATCTTTTTAATTTTTGGATTTCTTATCTTATTAACATGACAATCGTGAAACATTCAGTAGTATTGCTTTCTACGGAAGCCCATTTAGGACCTCCCGAAAAATTATTTGAATTCGAAATCACGAATTTAAATTGTTATCTCGAATTTTATAATTCGTTTTAACAGATTAAATTTGTGATAATGAATTGGTGAAAATCGTTATAACAGATCTTGTAATTCGTTATTAAGAATTAAATTCCTTATCACAATTTTTTGTAATTTGTGATAACGATAAATTCGTTATAACGATTTTATCGTTATAGCGAATTGTAGAATTTGTTTAAACTGATTAAATTTGTGATAACGAATTTGTGGAATTCGTTACCACAGTTTTTATTGTAATTGGTAATTTCAGATTAAATTTCATTATCACAGATTTTTAGCTCACATGGCACACAGAATAAAGAGAGCTTTCTTCCTCACTCTGCACCCATCGCTGTTTACTACTTTTACAAAAATCTTCTTCATTAAAACCTTTTTGACAAAGTGAAACAAACTTGACCGCAATCAATTTAGTTTTAACGCATTTTACACTATACCTAGAAATTTTTGTCGTGTAAACGGGTGGGTTTATTAGCCAGTGACCCAGTTTACACACCGAAACTCTCCGGGGGAAAATATGTCTAATTCTCATATTTCTTGACCGAAATATTTTTATTTTTTATTTTCTACCAAAGTTTTTTTAAGCGGTGAATATCATAAGTGTGTGTACCTGGATACATTTTACACAGATGCAACGGAAATAATTTCGCCAACATGGTTTATCGAAATGTAAACCTAGGGATGAAAATCTTAGGTTTTACACTTCGATTAACCATGTTGTCGAAACTAATTCTTTGCTTCTGTGTAAAATATATTAATTGGCGATACACACGAAGGAAATCGCCTGTCTAAGAAGACTTTAAATTAAGAAAAAGGAATACAAATGTTACTGTCACGAATTATGGGTATCAAACACATTTTTTATGCCCCCACCGCTAGGCGTGGGAGAAGTTTAGTCTAGCCCTTGTCCGTCAGTCCAGTCCGTTTGTCGGGTACGTTCCCAGAAATGGTTTCCGTTTGCCTCAACCAAATGTTATAAATTCAACTTATACACTATGCCAATTACTAAAACACACAGATAAAATTTGAAATTGAAGGGCGTCTCTTTTATAGTTCGTGAGTTATGCCCCTTTACAAATGGTCAAAGACGTAGTGTTTATTCTGTAATTTCCGCTCTCTACATTTAGTTTGCCTCAACCAAATGTTATTGAATTAATACACAATGTTTATTTACACAAAACACTGAGTCTGATGATCAAGTTTGAAATTGGGTGACGCCACTTTTACCGTTCTGAACTTGTGCCCATTCAGCGCTAATTTACAAAAACAAAACAAAACCAACAAACAACCAAATTAAGTGTCCAATCAATTTTGCTAATTTTTAAAATAGAAATCGTTAAAACTAAATTGCTCGTGGTCAAGTTTGTTTAACTTTGACCAAAAGGTTTCAGTAAAGAGAAAAAAGCTAACTTAACCCTGTGTGCCAGGTGAGGTAGTTCAAATTTAGGTGAAAATGTTTTTAATCTGGAAACACAAATTACATTAAAAAAGAATGTGATAACAAATTCCACAAATTCGTTATCACGAATTTAATCCGTAATAACCATTTATACAATTCGTTATAACGATTTTAATTCGGTATCACACATTACAAAAAATTGTGATAACGAATTTAATTCGTAATAATTCGTAACGAATTACAAAATCTGATATAACGATTTCCAACAATTCGTTCTCACAAATTTAAGCTGTTATAACGAATTATAAAATTCGTAATAACGATTTAAATTCGTGATTTCGAATTCAAATTATATTTGTGGGAGGTCCTATGGGCGTCCGTAGCTTTCCGACTTATTTGAACCACTTAATTAATATCCTATGGTCCTGTTTAACATGACATCTCAAATAATAAGATTAAGAGATAAAGCACATCTGGTGATTAAAAATAAGTATCTTTATACACTTTCTTTCAATAACATGTTTACAGGTGTACACTTTTTTATTTGGTTCTAATTAACGGACACCAATTATAAAAATATAGTCTGTGACATTAAATAATTATCTTTATCTTTTAGATAAGCATGACAACCGTAAACATTGAGTAGTATTGCATTCCAACTCATTTCAACCACATATAATTACTATCATATGATTAGGATTTCAACCCAAATGATTAACTAAAACCACGTCTGGTCATTTAAAATTGTTTCTCATTTAACATAATCTTAACTATATATTTGAAAATTCCACGGTCGTAGTTGGTTTTTATCTTCAAAAATACACGGATAATATATTTAATCAATCAATATTTATATACAAGGAGTTTGGATTGGGTTTACAGAATAGAGAATAATGGACGAAAAAATAAATAAAGAATGATATGGGCGAGAAAAATAAAGAATAAAGAAATATGACCAAAATAAATATAAAGAATAGTGAAATAGGGACTGGTAAAATATATCGAATAGAGAAATATACGGCTGCTTAAATATAAGGAATTAAGAATTATGGGATGTTAAACTATAAAAAAAATTATAAAGGAATACAAACAAATACGACTGTTACAGTATATAATTGCAGTAGCATTTTTTGTTTGTTTGTGCACGTGCAAGAATTATGTCCGTGCAGAGAAACAAGAACCGGTTTGAACCGGTATAAATGAGATGATTCTGGCTCTGTAGGTGACCGGCTCTTAGCATACGGTCCAATCAAACAAGTTTTATGTCTATATAGTCCTTAACATAAAATTATGATGAAGATTACTAAATGCTTAAGGAAGAAAGATGATCAGGAGGATTCATTGATTATACAGAAACACAAAAAATTGTATTGACTATAAAAATTATTTCAACCGTATAGAAGATAAATTAGTCTACTGTACTTATACACAACACATTTTAGCCTATTGCAAGGCAAAACTTATGTTACTATCCAATATACCCTTTATCCCGCGGGGTGGCCTCTTTTACAAGACCTATACCTATTGTATTTATGGTTAACGTGTTCTAAACATTCATGAATTATTTACCACTGGACGTTAAACAATCAATTACTATTTCCGTTTATTTCCTTAAATACGGCTTTGAGTATAACAAAACTGTAAGAGAGATACTAAAGGTTTCACTGGAAGTAACACTATGGACGAGTTTTGTTTATTTATTAATAGGGAAAACTCGCTTTCATCCATCGTTTGAAAATAACGTACGTGGCAATTTCAAAGTGCGCCTTGCAAAACGCTATACGTTGGATGGATCGTGGGAATGTGCATTGAAGGTGTCTTTCATACCGGAATTAGAAGCCTAAACGAGACGTATGTACTTCTGTTCCGATTTCGTGCACCAGTCGTACGTTAGGGAAAATCTCTCCATATTCTCCAGTCGATACGATTAAATGAAGATATCACGGACGTGACGTTTGGGAAACCAGTCTATTTCACGGTAACCAGGAATGAATTGTATCACATCGAATTTGTTTTGAGATACGATCATCTTCAAATATGTCGTCTAAAAGATGACCATGTATTTCTCTTGCTATATTTTCGAAGGAAGTGAAGTAAATCTATAAGAGGAAACTACTCACTGTCATTTAGGAAATTACGAGTATGTTTAATTGCAATATTTGCTGTAAAGTGTATGTGTGGCCGCACGATCTTCAAAGACATATAAGAAGTAAGCATTCTTCCGATGAGCCACTATACCACCCAGGTGTTACCCAGCAGCAGCAAAAGCAGTAACAGCAGCAGCAGAAAAAGAAGCAGCAGCAGCAGAAGGCTTTCGTGTTTAGACACCCTTTCACCATGATTGTGTCCGGTCCAACCTCCTGCGATAAAACTTATTTTATTTTATTTGTTTCAACACATAAAAAAACTGTGAAGTCCTAGTCCAGACAGGATCGTTTGGTTGTATAAAAGGTGGCAACCTCTTTACGAGGAACTACAACGAACACGCAGTGCTTCCACGCGTTGAATTCATTCGTGGAATTCCTTTTGATCTCGAAAGGGACGATTTTTTCGATCCCAACATTCGAAACATGATCCTATTAGATGACCTCATGTCAACATCGGACAAAGACTCCAGAATAAATGATTTGTTTACGGAAGGGTGTCACCATAGGAATTTATCGGTCGTCGTTTTTAATCAGAATTTATACTTTGGCAAAGACCCCACCCAGAGACGAAACTGTCATTATCTCATTCTCTTTAATAACCCCATTGATCGACAGCCCATCGTGACTCTTGGCCGACAGATGTATCCTTCTCGAGGGGACTTCTTTCTCCGGAAATTTGAAGAGGCAAAGAGGACACCTTTCGGGTACTTTCTTGTTGACCTAAAAGCTAGAACCCCAGAAGCCTCCAGATTGCACACAGAGGTCTTGCAGGTCGGTCAAGGAGAGACACCAGACGGACAGAGGGATGACGACCGTCTCTCGAATACTTTTGAAGACGATAGTTCGGTCTCATCAGACGAAGATATTGCCGACGAGACAACACATATTTCGTCAGAGGATGCCGAAACACGGAAAGATCTCATCGCCTGTCAGGATTGCGGAGTACTTAGTGTTTGCTCACCTACGTGGATGAGAAGCCCAACGTCAGCAAGGTTGTGGGAATCAAAACGGCATTGCCCTTAACGATGACCGGGAAAGATGTAGAGGATGCTTTGAGTGGATTGCCCGTGACCGTTTGCTGTGCAGAAGACTTGCCTAGATATGTGAGCGACAGGCGTAGAAGGTTTGTGGTCAATACAGACAACTGTGATCAAAAGGGGAGACATTGGGTTGCATTTCATTTCCCCGCATCGGGTCCATCAGAATTTTTCGACTCCTTAGGACGATTACCGGAAAAGTACCAACGCTATTTCAGACATGTACTCATCGTCAATGGACCGAAATACTGTGTGGTTTGCAATCAAATCCAACCCGATGATTCAGATACATGTGGCCTGTATTGCATTTATTACGTCAAATTGAGATGTCGGGACTCGAGATGAAGGACATTATCAACAACTTTTCATCCACTGACACGATTCAGAATGACAGTAAACTCGTAGCTCTATTTGGTTAAATGAAAAATAATGATACAAAAAAAAATAATGAAAAAAGAAAGAAAAAAAACAGAAGAAAAGAAAAAAAATCTTAAAACACCTACATGGATGTATAGCAGGTCTCAAGTCTTGAAAAACTCTTTCTAGGGTCACTAAAAGTATTCACCCTGGAGGGTAGCCTGGTCAAACATTAAGATATAGCGTCCAGGATTTAAGCCCAAATATGGCGTCGGCGTCTCGATGTCCGAGTAACATGGTCCAACCCGAAGTTTGCGTCTTGATTTCAGGGTCGACTATGGCGTCCGCTTTAAGGCCCAAATATGGCGTCGGCGTCTGCGCCAACTTTCGAATATGGCGTCAGCGTCCGACGTCCACCTTAATGGGGGTCATTCTGTCCCACAAACACTACTGTTGTCTCATTGACAATCATACAACATCTACTTTTTTATATAATATATGTATTATCTATACGTATATATTTTCTATATACGAATTTTACATGTTTAGATGATGCAATGAAAATTCAGAAGATATGTGGTAATATTGCCAATGGGAAACTTATCCACCAAAGACAAACGAATGTGAATCAGCCATGAGTTACACGTATGTATTCATGTAAAATGCTATTAAAACCCATTCCTGACTAGATGTGACAAAAAACGAAAACTAACAGCCCGATTAATGCTGAAACGATAAACGTAAAATTAATATCAAAGACAGCATCCAATAACAATACAGTGCTCCTATATATCGTCTACCAATAGTATTTATCTATACCTACCGTCGGTGGTTAACATGCAATACAGTACTCCTATTTACCGTTTATCAACAGTATTTGTCTATACCAACCGTCAGTGGTTAACACACAATATAGTGCTCCTATACACCGTTTATCAACAGTATTTGTCTATACCAACCGTCAGTGGTTAACATACAATATAGTGCTCCTATACACCGTATATCAACAGTATTTGTCTGTACCTACCGTCGGTGGTTAACATACAATACAGTGCTCCATTACACAGTCTATTGACAGTTGTCTATACCTACCGTCGGTGATTAACATGCAATATAGTGCTCCTATATACCGTCTATCAACATAATTTATCTATACCTACCGTCGGTGATTAACATGCAATAAAATGCTCCTATATACCGTCTATTATTATTTTTTTTCTAAACCTACCGTCGGTAGTTAACATGCGATATAGTGCTCCTATATTCCGTCTACCAAAGTATTTATCCATATCTACCGTCGGTGGTTAACATGCAATACAGTACTCCTATTCACCGTATATCAACAGTATTTGTCTATACCTACCGTCGGTGGTTAACATACAATATAGTGCTCCAATATAACGTCTATCAACAGTATTTGTCTATACCTACTGTCGGTAGTTAACATACAATATAGTGCTCCTATATACCGTCTATCAACAGTATTTGTCTATACCTACTGTCGGTAGTTAACATACAATATAGTGCTCCTATATACCGTCTATCAACAGTATTTGTCTATACCTACTGTAGGTAGTTAACATACAATATAGTGCTCCTATATACCGTCTATCAACAGTATTTGTCTATACCTACCGTCAGTGATTAACATACGATATAGTGCTATTACACATACCGTCTATCAAAAGTTTTAGTCTTTACCTACTGTTGGTAGTTAACATACAATATAGTGCTCCTATATACCGTCTATCAACAGTATTTGTCTATACCTACTGTCGGTAGTTAACATACAATATAGTGCTCCTACATGTGTATATACCGTCTATCAACAGTATGTGTCTATACCTACTGTCGGTAGTTAACATACAATATAGTGCTCCTATATACCGTCTATCAACAGTATTTGTCTAATACCTACTGTCGGTAGTTAACATACAATATAGTGCTCCTATATACCGTCTATCAACAGTTTGTGTCTATACCTACCGTCGGTAGTTAACATACAATATAGTGCTCCTATATACCGTCTATCAACAGTATTTGTCTATACCTACTGTCGGTAGTTAACATACAGTATAGTGCTCCTATACACCGTATATCAACAGTATTTGTCTGTACCTACCGTCGGTGGTTAACATACAATACAGTGCTCCATTACACAGTCTATTGACAGTTGTCTATACCTACCGTCGGTGATTAACATGCAATATAGTGCTCCTATATACCGTCTATCAACAGAATTTATCTATACCTACCGTCGGTGATTAACATGCAATAAAATGCTCCTATATACCGTCTATTATTATTTTTGTTTCTAAACCTACCGTCGGTAGTTAACATGCGATATAGTGCTCCTATATACCGTCTACCAACAGTATTTATCTATACCTACTGTCGGTGGTTAACATGCAATACAGTACTCCTATTCACCGTATATCAACAGTATTTGTCTATACCTACCGTCGGTGGTTAACATACAATATAGTGCTCCTATATAACGTCTATCAACAGTATTTGTCTATACCTACTGTCGGTAGTTAACATACAATATAGTGCTCCTATATACCGTCTATCAACAGTATGTGTCTATACCTACTGTCTGTAGTTAACATACAATATAGTGCTCCTATATACCGTCTATCAATAGTATTTGTCTATACTTACTGCAGGTAGTTAACATACAATATAGTGCTCCTATATACCGTCTATCAACAGTATTTGTCTATACCTACTGTCGGTAGTTAACGTACAATATAGTGCTCCTATATAACGTCTATCACCAGTATTTGTCTATACCTACCGTCGGTAGTTAACATATAATATAGTGCTCCTATATACAGTCTATCAACAGTATTTGTCTATTCTTACTGTCGGTAGTTAACATACAATATAGTGCTCCTATATACCGTCTATCACCAGTATTTGTCTATACCTACTGTCGGTAGTTAACATACAATATAGTGCTCCTATATACCGTCTATCAACAGTATTTGTCTATACCTACCGTCGATGATTAACATACGATATAGTGCTATTATATATACCGTCTATCAAGAGTTTTAGTCTATACCTACTGTTGGTAGTTAACATACAATATAGTGCTCCTATATACCGTCTATCAACAGTATGTGTCTATACCTACTGTCGGTAGTTAAAATACAATATAGTGCTCCTATATACCGTCTATCAACAGTATTTGTTTATACCTACCGTCGGTGGTTAACATACAATATAGTGCTCCTATATACCGTCTATCAAGAGTTTTAGTCTATACCTACTGTTTGTAGTTAACGTACAATGTAGTGCTCCTATATACCGTCTATCAACAGTATTAGTCTATACCTACTGTCAGTAGTTAACATACAATATAGTGCTCCTATACACCGTCTAACAACAGTATTTGTCTATACCTACTGTCGGTGGTTAACATACAATATAGTGCTCCTATAAACCGTCTATCAACTGTATTTGTCTATACCTACTGTCGGTAGTTAACATACAATATAGTGCTCCTATATACAGTCTATCACCAGTATTTGTCTATACATAGTGTCGGTAGTTAACATACAATATTTTGTTCCTATATACCGTCTATCAACAGTATTTGTCTATACCTACTGTCGGAAGGTAACATACAATATAGTGCACCTTTATACTGTCTATCAACAGTATTTGTCTATACCTACCGTCGGTGGTTAACATACAATATAATGCTCCTATACACCGTATATCAACAGTATTTGTCTGTACCTACCGTCGGTGGTTAACATACAATACAGTGCTCCATTACACAGTCTATTGACAGGTGTCTATACCTACCGTCGGTGATTAACATGCAATATAGTGCTCCTATGTACCGTCTATCAACAGAATTTATCTATACCTACCGTCGGTGATTAACATGCAATAAAATGCTCCTATATGCCGTCTATTATTATTTTTTTTTCTAAACCTACCGTCGGTAGTTAACATGCGATATAGTGCTACTATATACCGTCTACCAACAGTATTTATCTATACCTACTGTCGGTGGTTAACATGCAATACAGTACTCCTATTCACCGTATATCAACAGTATTTGTCTATACCTACCGTCGGTGGTTAACATACAATATAGTGCTCCTATATAACGTCTATCAACAGTATTTGTCTATACCTACTGTCGGTAGTTAACATACAATATAGTGCTCCTATATACCGTCTATCAACAGTATGTGTCTATACCTACTGTCTGTAGTTAACATACAATATAGTGCTACTATATACCGTCTATCAATAGTATTTGTCTATACTTACTGTAGGTAGTTAACATACAATATAGTGCTCCTATATACCGTCTATCACCAGTATTTGTCTATACCTACCGTCGGTAGTTAACATACAATATAGTGCTCCTATATACAGTCTATCAACAGTATTTGTCTATACCTACTGTCAGTAGTTAACATACAATATAGTGCTCCTATATACCGTCTATCACCAGTATTTGTCTATACCTACTGTCGGTAGTTAACATACAATATAGTGCTCCTATATACCGTCTATCAACAGTATTTGTCTATACCTACCGTCGATGATTAACATACGATATAGTGCTATTATATATACCGTCTATCAAGAGTTTTAGTCTATACCTACTGTTGGTAGTTAACATACAATATAGTGCTCCTATATACCGTCTATCAACAGTATGTGTCTATACCTACTGTCGGTGGTTAACATGCAATACAGTACTCCTATTCACCGTATATCAACAGTATTTGTCTATACCTACCGTCGGTGGTTAACATACAATATAGTGCTCCTATATAACGTCTATCAACAGTATTTGTCTATACCTACTGTCGGTAGTTAACATACAATATAGTGCTCCTATATACCGTCTATCAACAGTATGTGTCTATACCTACTGTCTGTAGTTAACATACAATATAGTGCTACTATATACCGTCTATCAATAGTATTTGTCTATACTTACTGTAGGTAGTTAACATACAATATAGTGCTCCTATATACCGTCTATCACCAGTATTTGTCTATACCTACCGTCGGTAGTTAACATACAATATAGTGCTCCTATATACAGTCTATCAACAGTATTTGTCTATACCTACTGTCAGTAGTTAACATACAATATAGAGCTCCTATATACCGTCTATCACCAGTATTTGTCTATACCTACTGTCGGTAGTTAACATACAATATAGTGCTCCTATATACCGTCTATCAACAGTATTTGTCTATACCTACCGTCGATGATTAACATACGATATAGTGCTATTATATATACCGTCTATCAAGAGTTTTAGTCTATACCTACTGTTGGTAGTTAACATACAATATAGTGCTCCTATATACCGTCTATCAACAGTATGTGTCTATACCTACTGTCGGTAGTTAAAATACAATATAGTGCTCCTATATACCGTCTATCAACAGTATTTGTTTATACCTACCGTTGGTGGTTAACATACAATATAGTGCTCCTATATAACGTCTATCAAGAGTTTTAGTCTATACCTACTGTTGGTATTTAACGTACAATGTAGTGCTCCTATATACCGTCTATCAACAGTATTAGTCTATACCTACTGTCGGTAGTTAACATACAATATAGTGCTCCTATATACCGTCTAACAACAGTATTTGTCTATACCTACTGTCGGTGGTTAACATACAATATAGTGCTCCTATAAACCGTCTATCAACTGTATTTGTCTATACCTACTGTCGGTAGTTAACATACAATATAGTGCTCCTATATACAGTCTATCAACAGTATTTGTCTATACCTACCGTCGGTGGTTAACATACAATATAGTGCTCCTATATACCGTCTATCAAGAGTTTTAGTCTATACCTACTGTCGGTAGTTAACATACAATATAGTGCTCCTATATACAGTCTATCACCAGTATTTGTGTATACATAGTGTCGGTAGTTAACATACAATATTTTGTTCCTATATACCGTCTATCAACAGTATTTGTCTATACCTACTGTCGGAAGGTAACATACAATATAGTGCACCTTTATACTGTCTATCAACAGTATTTGTCTATACCTACCGTCGGTGGTTAACATACAATATAGTGCTCCTATATACCGTGTATCAGCAGTATTTGTCTATACCTACCGTCGGTGGTTAACATACAATATAGTGCTCCTATATACCGTCTATCAGCAGTATTTGTCTATACCTACTGTCGGTAGTTAACATACAATATAGTGCTCCTATATACCGTCTATCACCAGTATTTGTCTATACCTACCGTCGGTGATTAACATACGATATAGTGCTATTACATATACCGTCTATCTAGAGTTTTAGTCTTTACCTACTGTTGGTAGTTAACATACAATATAGTGCTCCTATATACCGTCTATCAACAGTATTTGTCTATACCTACTGTCGGTAGTTAACATACAATATAGTGCTCCTACATGTGTATATACCGTCTATCAACAGTATTTGTCTATACCTACCGTCGGTGGTTAACATACAATATAGTGCTGCTATATACCGTCTATCAAGAGTTTTAGTCTATACCTACTGTTGGTAGTTAACATACAATATAGTGCTCCTATATACCGTCTATCAACAGTATTTGTCTATACCTACCGTCGGTGGTTAACATGCAATATAGTCCTCCTATATACTGTCTATCAACAGTATTTGTCTATACCTACCGTCGGTGGTTAACATGCCATACAGTACTCCTATATATCGTCTATCAACAGTATTTGTCTGTACCTACCGTCGGTGGTTAACATGCCATACAGTACTCCTATATACCGTATATCAACAGTACCTGTCTATACCTACCATCGGTGGTTAACAAGCATTACAGTACTCCTATATACCGTCTATCAATACTATGTTTCTCTACCTACCGTCGGTGGTTAACATATAATACAGTGCACCTATATACCGTCTATTATCAGTATTTTTCTAAACCTACCATAGGTGATTAATATGCAATATAGTGCTCCTATATACCGTCTATCAACACTATGTTTTTGACCTGTTTCTATACCCACCGTCGGTGGTTAACATGCAATACAGTGCAGCTATATACCGTATATCAACAGTATTTGTCTATACCTATCGTCGGTGGTTAACATGCAATATAGTCCTCCTATATACTGTCTATCAACAGTATTTAGTCTATACCTACCGTCGGTGGTTAACATGACATATAGTACTCCTATATACCGTATATCAACAGTACCTGTTTATACCTACCATCGGTGGTTAACAAGCAATACAGTACTCCTATATACCGTATATCAAAAGTATTTGTCTATACCTACCGTCGGTGGTTAACGTAAAATATAGTGCTGTCTATTAAAATTATGTGTCTATACATACTGTCGGTGGTTAACATACAATAAAGTGCTCCTATAAACCGTCTATCAACAGTTTTCATTTATACCTACCGTCGATGGTCAATATAACGTATTATATGGTCCGTATATAGTGCTCATATACACCGTCTGTCAAAAGTATCTGAATTTACCTACCGCCGGTGGTTAACATACAATATAGTGCTCCTATATACCGTCTATTAACAGTATTTCTTTATACCTACCGTCGGTGGTTAACGTAAAATATAGTGCTCCTTTATATACCGTCTTTCAATAGTATTTCTTTATATATACCTACTGTCGGTGGTTAACATAGAATTTAGTGCTCCTATATACCGTCTATCAACCGTATTTGTCTATACCTACCGGCGGTTGTTATCAAAACAAACTATTTTCAATCGACAGTCCAAAGTTTCGTATCTATACTTCACTCTGATTGACTGATGACATTTATTTGACCAGTAACATTCCCTATTGTATTCATTATTTAGTTTTCTCCCTGAACTTGTCTGAAATATTTGCGGCTGTACTGATGGCAAACAACAATCAATCAATTTCTTAAAGTACTTCTTAATCTAAATAATATATTATTTTTTAATCTAACCAGTAATATGTGATCGGTGAATGTACGTATGACAATTACGCCAATTTTGAAAAAGCATATTTTTTTTCATTTGCGCACATTGACATTTTTTAATTTGCGCCAAATTGATTCGAAAGGTTAGGTCTGATAAATTTAGATGATAAAATTAAACTTGTTTAACCAAACGCAGCAATTCAATGAACACAAGCTACAATATAGATAAATGTGTGTATAGACACATGTTGAGCTCATGGGTATCATCATTTAATCACACTTCTGGTACCCGAACATTTACTTTCATATATGGAACCGATGCCATAAAGAAAAAAACAGGCTTTAACTTATAAAAATTTTGATAAAAAAGGGGATGCTTTATTGTAGGGAAGATATCACAAGGTTGCAGTTCAACAGAAGTGTTGCATGACAATACTCAGTTAAAAAAGATTTGTGCATATGCAAATGTGCTTTTTATGTCAAACTGTTACAATCTTATTTTATAAAGTGCTACTTCAAGTGTGATGTACACTTGCAATAAACTTATCCTGCTTTCAATCCCCCTCCTCCTCCTCGTCACGTGTGAGCAAGTGGCAGGTGGCAAAAGGCCAGAAGGAATATTTTTGTTATTATATAAATAAATTCTATACATCTTATATGCCTCATGACTTGTGTTTACCTGTTAATTTGTGCAAATGAAGAAAATAAATTTGGCGCAAAGAAATAAAAAAAATAGGCGCTAATTAAGTGCAGATTGGCGCAAATGGAAAAAGCCGAAGCAAATATAATCTTTTCTCGTATCAAGATTTCAAGATTTTATTCATAACCTCAGACACATACTTGTGTACAAGAGGACAATAATATATACAACCATATTAAGATAATACATAGCGAGACAGGCGGGACAAACGAAACACAAATACATAGTATATTTTAAAAGACAATTGGTATAATTAGATTAAGTATTTTATGATTTTCTTCACGAAAATTGATAATTTCCTTTGAACTTGTACGTTACATATAGACAACAAGCCAGTGAATTTCTTCTTGCTTGGATTCATTACATAGTAATTTGGTACAAACTTTGATCTAAGAGCAGAAACATCAGCATTTTTACAGGTAAACAATATATGAAACTCATCCCCTATTCCTTCATTACATAATGTACATATTCTATTTTCCCTCGCGATCCCCGGCCCATCTACCCGTCTCAATAGGTAACTTCAAATTCGAGCATCGAAGTTTAGATATGTAATATCTGTCCTTGGGTAATAATCGCAATAGATACGGTTCCAAACCAAACTCGAGTTTGAATTAATAAAGAATAGAATTCACCCCTATCAGATCAAATTGGTGTTTTCTTTCTTTTTTTCGTTCAGTTTCATCTAGTCTATTTGTTCATTTGACTCTGTCTCCATCACGACTAGGATGCATTTTAATTTATAATGTAAAGTCGTTCAGGTTTTTGTTTTATTATATAAAAAAAGAAGATATAGCATCAATTTGCCAATGAGACAACTCTCTAAAAGAGACAAAGTGACACCGGAATTAACTATTAAAAAAAACCTTTAACAGATCACGGTACGCTGACGGTACAGATGTCTGTAAATTCAGAAATTAATGCGAGGTTTTTATTATTGCGACAATAATTAAGACTCGCATTTTGAAGTATTGCGTTTGAATTAATCAGGATTTTGTCTTAATCGTTGTAATCAAAATCTCATTTCAGGCTATAATGTCACTCATCGCATTAAATATTTAACAATTGCACGCAACAAATTTACATTCAAAGACTATGAATTTGATGTATATTTGACAAGATTAGTTCGTTTAAGTTGCTAAAAATTCTATAATTAGTGTATTATTCTCCCAAGTTTATTTGAAAAGGTATAATTCCTCTATACAAATGGCAAAATCTTTCATAAAATATCCAGTAAGTTGGATAAACGTTTACCAAATCATCCCAATACAGTTTGATTTATATATTCACTTTGCTATTCCGTTCTTGCACAGTGATATAGTTCATTTTGCGTCATCCCATATTCTGGCAAAGGGAGATTATCTCAGCATCACCGTTACATTAGTAATAGCTCTCGTACATAAAATAGTTAGCTCGAACTGTATGATCCTGTGTGAATCTGATCTTTATATTAAAAGTGCATAAATGGTTCACATATGGGTCTTATTTAAACATTAAACAGTATCAAAACAATTAGTGCATTATAATATAACCAAATAGGCATGCAAAAAAGAATCAATAGGCAAAATATGCTTGTCTACCGTCTAATTCTAATAGCTAATATTTACTGTATTGTACATAGCTCAATTCCATTCCATTCCATTCAATTTTATTTATTTTTTAATTTTCAGCAGAAAACAGTATTTCTAACAATTAAATTGAATTAATTTGATATGAGTTGACACACGGTAATCACTCTCATGTTTTTATTTACATCGCTGTCAATCATCCGGTAAAGATGAATATTCATTACTACCCTCGGTAGTTAACGTCCCTCGATGGTTAACTTTAAGTGCCTACCGGCTTTGAACTAGTTTTCAGTAACTCAGTGCTAGAACTCTCAGATCAGTAATTAGTGTCTTTTGCAGTTGGGATATACAAGTACCCGACCACGTCCACTCTGTGTTTTTGTTAGATGTATTTCTATTTGTATCCATCTAATGAGTTAAGCCTTTGTCAGCTGATTTTTATAGCTCGTTCTAATTATATATGTTGTACTGTTACACCACTTTCCTAGGTTAAGGGAAGGTTGTGATCCCGCTAACATGGCCAACCCCGCCACATTCTGTATATATATGTACCTGTCCCAAGTCAGGAGCCTGTTATTCAGTGGTAGTCGTTTGCTGATATGTAACATGTTTGTTTTTTATCCATTTTTTTGTAAATAAATTAGGCCGTTAGTTTTCTCGTTTGATTTTTTTTTACATTTGTCATTTCACGGGCCCCGGCCTTTTATAGCTGACTATGTGATATGGGCTTTGCTCATTGTTGAAGGCCGTACGACGACCTATAGTTGTTAATTTGTGCGTCATTTGGTCTCTTGTGGAGAGTTGTCTCATTGGCAATCATACTACATCTTCTTTTTTTTTTTTTTTTTTACTTCATGAGCTTTTTGTCTTCATGAATACAAATCAATGTGTACAGAAAACTGCCATATTTAATAGATATGACTTTAGGTTTGTAAAGTGTACATGTATGTATTTTAAAATAAAATGATGTTGTGTGATTGGCAATGAGAAAACTTTCAGACCAAATAACGTAGAAGTTAACAACTGTAGTGGGTCACCGCACGACCTCCAACAATGTCACGGTCTAAAACCCACACCGCATTACATGCTATCATATAATAAAAGGCACCGAAATGACAAAATGTATTTTACAATTCAAAGGAGGCAACTCATTTTTTTTTGTTCATTAATTAAGCGATTACTAGTAGTTCTTATTTGAACTGTTTTACATATGTCATTTCGGGGCCTTTTGTAGAGGGATATGCGGTATGGGATTTGTTTATTGTTGAAGGCCGTATGGTGACCTACAGTTGTTAAGTTCTGTGTCATTTGGGTTCTTTTGAAGAGTTGTCTCTTTAATTTGGAAATCATTTCACATCTTACTTTGATGAGATCAACATACCATCGTAAACGAGCTTCGAATTTCTACTAGTACACGTTGATCTTCCCCACTGTGTGTAACTTGCACCGCCAGTAGCTTTGTCTGTAATCAAGGACATTCATAAGTCTATGTTAAATCATATTGGAATGTTATACTCATGTATTAGTTCCATTGCGTTTTTAAACAAAATATTGAATTAGTAAAACTCAAACGTAATGCATTGTGATACATGTATAATATAGCAAACAATCTGTATATGATATGTATGTTCGTGGAAAACATTATTCTCAAATCAGATAAAAAATCTTCTTTTTGAAAATGCAGTAAGAAGGTAGAGAGACATGCCAGAAAGGCAATTCAAAACTATAATTCGAAGAAGGCTGCATGGTCACAAACCTAGTCTACAATGTAAAAATGAAGCATATAATTGAAACACCAGTGATGGTTATTGATGTATAAAAGTGTTTAGCATTGTGTTTAAATCAGTCTATACGACTGGCTTCCTAACACAGGCACTCGTCTCAGAAAAAAAAATCCTACAAACCTTTATATCAAGGTATATATATATGATTTTTTTCTGAGACGAGTGTCTGTGCTTCCTAAACGTGATTTTGATCATTTCCATGTTAAAACATACTATAATTATTGTTCTTAGATCCAAGTGTGCAATGTCTATATTGTGGTGAGATCCTAAACATATATATAAGCCAAACCCATCTAAAACATTTTTACATCTGAATTTTAACACAGTTAAAGGGATTTGTCAGATGCAAACAGACACCACACAGATTGTAAAAAATGGACGCTTTAAATCAAAACAATATGTGCCTAATCGCTTAAATTGCATAGATACCAAAGCATGCATTATTTGAAAAAACGAGAACCAAATCTTTCAGATAATTTGGTTTTTCAAAACGTGGGACAAAGATTTGTGCAGGATTGGGTTTATATATTGTATAACGTCATAAAAACATTGCAAATCATGACGCATTACTTGCCTAGGGTACGTAGGTAAAACAACTTCACAATTGAGTAAAAATTTAGCAACTGAAAGGCAAAGAGTAAACTCAGATGCTAATAAGGAAGAAAAGTTGAACCTGTCGTGGGGCTTGTTTCAGGGACAATTGCAATTTACTTCATATATGTATTTTTTAAAGTTGCATTCTCTGAGGTAACAAATATGGAAAAGAATTCGGGCGACGAAATGAGATATATCTTTCTTCTTTCATCTGTGATACAGATGTTCCGTAACTGTCATCCCAATCATGATAACGTCTATAAAACATCAAGAAATGATAGCAACCATTCAAGATTCACTATATATTGTAAAAGCGTTTACTGCATTAAATATTGGCCAGCAATTGTCAATACTAATAGACCTTTCATTTCACGGCACATCTGGATGTGTTGTTTATAGCAATAGTATATTAATGTTTGTGAAATCAATCACATCATTCTGCTTTAAGCTGAGTTTAGCTAGAAAACTGTTTGAAATAATAAAACACGGGTCAATTAAGCTGCAATTTGCAGTGGCATTCTCAAAGCATGTTTGAAACATAAAAAGCTTCTTTTTTATTACATTTTGACCTCGTGCACATCTATCTTACATATCCATAAAAAAACATGCATATATAGCTCTTGTTTTTTTACTATTTCTCTAAAGATAATATAGTTGACCTACCTCCGTTATCCTTATTATTGGGCTCTTGTTTCAAACTTTTCAGTCCTGCCCAGATAACCTGAAACATCATCGAATCCATCTTATCAGTACATGCTGAATTTGTTTTACATACTGCTGGTTTGGGTTGTTCTAGGAGCAACAAAATCACAATAAGTACGCATACAGATGTCATAGTCATTCTGTCAAAACATTCATTTAGCACTGTGCTTGGGCATTTGTTGTGTATACAAATAAATATATTTGTTGAAACCCAATACGTTATTTGTATACATATCAAGAGCTGTGACATATTGTACACGATATCTAAATTTAATGTGAAATTCGAAACTAAACCATTATATTAAATTTATTGTCTGCCAATTTACCTTATCATTTTCTGGAAAATAGATGTACAAAATATTATATAAGCGAGTCTTTGCAAAAGATAAAAATGTACCATAAAAACAGGAACGACCCGGCCCCTCCACCCCCCCCCCCCCACACTAACGAATATTAACTCCTTACCAATTATAAATATATAAAGAAATTTATATTAATAAGGGCATCCGGACATAATTTCAATACATATACGTGATTCTTGTTTTACATACGACAATACAATGCCAAAGTAGTGAAAGGAAAAGAAAAACTTGAAGTGTTTAATTACATTATAAACTTGAACTTAATCTTCACATTACGGGATTCAAAACCAAAAATTAAAATGTAATATTTATCAATGTTATTAGGATCCAAAATTAAAACAGTTAAGATTTTACTTCCATCTTTTTTATTCCTCTAGTTGTGGGGAGGGGGATCGCATTCGGAGGTCCGAGGTCCTCAATTTAAAGAAATTTTAAATTCAAACATCTCGAAATTAAAAAAAAAGAATCGCCGGATCCCAAATAGACCAACTCCGAAATCCCGAGTTTAAAAACAGCCAATCCCGACGTCCCGAAAAAGGTCCTTACCCCTCTCTAGCCGAGTCTATATGACACGGAAATAACTAGAAATGGAAAAATAATAAGCATATCCTACATCTTCGCCGCCCGATGTGACCCGAAACTAAGGACGGAATAGTACAGCTTAGTTACTTAGTACATGTACCTGCAGGGGCGGATCCAGCCATTTTAAAAAGGGGGGTTCCTAACCCAGGACAAAAGGGGGGGGTCCAATTACATGTCCCCATTCAAATGCATTGATCGTCCAAAAAAAAAGGGGGGGGTTCCAACCCCCGGAACCTTCCTCTGGATCCGCGCCTGTACCTGGGACTATTATATACTTATGTTATTAAATTAACCGAGTCCCAGCATATTACCACTCCTTTAATTTGTCCTTAATGTCGTATTTCCGGAAAAGTAGTACATACATGTACATTATTTTTACATCCTCTAGTTTTCTATGAAAGGACATATAACATTATAAATTCACATAAAAATTGATGACATTTAATTATGAATTTCATCATTATTATATTGCGGCTGCCTCATTGAGTTATTCCTGCACGCACACCGTGATTTGCATAATGGTAATCAGTGAAACCGGAAGTCCGGACTTGTTTTGTGATTATAACCAACATCGAACATCCTTTGTTCAGAACAAAAAACTTTCGCTCCAAAAATTGAAATGTGTAATGTTAGTATTCTAAGATTACTTAAAAATACTACTTGTATTTGATACCTTAAAGCATAATGAACATATTGCATTCTCACCATAGTCCGAACTTGTTTTCATACATAATTCGAAGTGCACAGACGAGCACTTGCCGTGACCTGGTCCAAATTTACATGTACATGTACAAGATTTTTGTTGTTTTAACATCTTTAAAAGCTCTAAAGAGAGTCACCATACTGATTTTTTATGTTCGTTTATGATATTGTTGTCTACAATTGACCATTTATATATCAATATGTTCCTGTTTAGTAATGGTAAACCCTTTAGAATCCCGGACAAGCAAAAATAGTGATTGTCATTATGAATGCTTTACACCACTTCTGATCACATACCATGTCACAGTTTAACTTTTATCAAATAAATATTTTCCATACTGATATATCTTAGCATGTCATTTTTTTATAATTATTTTATTTTTGTGTTGCCTTTTGGCTGTCATTGTCAGATAGAGTGAGATGCACCTTGTTTACATCCATGTTTTTTTCTCTCATTTCAATCAAGTAGGCGGTAGTGTACATCCAGACCTGCCAATTTCTAATTGATGGAGGTTATACACTGTTTATTCAATAAAAGTACAATTTGATCTAATACATGTAATACATACATGTACTAAAGTTACTATATACATGATATATATTAGGCAGATGACACAATATTCAGAACAGTTTTATGATGACACACTGCCAGCTTTGAAATATCTTCCACTGTCAAATGACCCTCGCCATTGTTAAATTATCTTCCTCCATTGTAAAATGATCCACGTCATTGTCAAAATTTATTTTCATTTCATTAGCTGCCACCATTGTTAATTATAATCACAAGGGTCCTCCTTGTTACAGTTTTAAAACCCTTTGCGAAATCGGGCTAAAAATCTCTTATCACTTGTACAATTAGATCGACACACCATCATGACCATTCACACCTGACAGTAGAACACTGAATCAAGATTAATCATGTTAATTTCATTATTTAATTATATTTCAGCAAACTTTAAATGCTAATGAAAATTTAAATTAAAATAAGATATTTTAATCAAGTTAAAAAGAAAAAAAGTGAAAAAGTTTTAACACATGCTTTGATATTGGCTTACATGACTTACTCAATTTGCAACTCATTTTTAAACGAGTATAAAATAAGATATAAAACAACATAGTTTCATGCCAAATAACATGAGGAGAGCAATTATGGATAATATTTAATAACTTTTACAAGTTTAAAAGTACATTGTAAAGACATGAATATTAACTGTAACTTGATAATTGGAGGAAATTTCGTATCATAGTTCCTATTTCATTTCTTAGTTTGCAATCAAATTGATACAATATTTAGTTCATTTTAAACAATTTGTTCACTATACATAAGTGCTTTTTTTCTTAAGATAAAATGTAAAAAATCCTCTTTGTCTTTCAAATGCATTCTTATTTACACTACATAGTCAGAGCTCCAGATAAGCTGCGTATTTGCGTGATCACGCAATACAAATAATGAAAAACCCAATGCAATTGCCCATTGCAGGGTTCAATAACCCAATTAATTCAAAGGAAACCCCAATTTTATGCCAAAGCCATGAGTTCTCAACGCTTTTATTCCCTATCGTTTGCGTTATTTACCCTTATCTGTTTACAGTCGTCGCGTAAATCTATTTTTATAATATTTATAATTGGAAATGTCCTTTCGTTCTAAAAATAGAGCCCTGCATCAAGTAGCGGAAATGGGTCCCTGTTGGAATTTTCTGTTGCTCTAAAGGTACACATGGTACACGTTTTTATGAAAACATTTCGATCTTCTTGGCGTTTATCCAATTAGCGTGTGTCATGTTGTCATATATTTTTCAAATTGCTCGGGATTTATCATAACATGCAATGAATTAAAACGAAAGTTATTGTCCGGTAAAAATTTTGAAAAGAATCATGTTTTGAGCTTCTTTTGAATAGCTAAGAGAAAGTTATGATGATAACAAGACTCAGCTTGTGTTTTTAGGAAGTGTCCATCAAACAAACGAGCGTGTTTGCGTACCTTAACGAGAACATTGCTAATAAACACAGGGTTTCCTCAAAAATTAAATCAGTTAGAAAAAGTGAAAAGCCAAATCAATTATGACATAATATGAATCATCAATATGTAGTTGGAAAGCATCGGAAACCAAAAGTTCTAATAAGGGACAACTTAACCCAGATTTATGTAAATTGAATTAAACAAAAACTTCAAGTATAATTTTAGTTTATATACTATAGTTGATGAGTGAATACACATATCCGTTTTTATACGCCCGGGACGTATTATGGTATACAAATGTCCTGTGTCCGTCCGTCCTTCTGTCTGTCCGGCGTAAACATGTCGCACCGTAACTTGAGAACGACTTATCCAAATTTCATGAAACTTAATATAGTTGTTTCTTATGATGGTCAAATGATCTGTATACTTTTTGGTGAAAATAAGATTTAAACTTTTTGAGTTACGGCACTTTATAACTAAAACAAGGGTGTGTTTTTTTCACATATCGCACTGTATCTCAAAAACGATTCTTGATTATGACTTAAAACTTTAAACACTTCTTAGTTATATTAACCCTTACCATGCGGTGACCGTCATATGACGGGCGTACCCAATTAACCGTTATTTGGCTCCAATGGCGTTCCATACTTTTAGAAGTCCACTTTATGATACTTATTTTAAAAGTTATGGATGTTCCGTCAACCTGAGGCTATCCATATTCACGTTTCTCATGTATAAGTAGCATTTTGAGCACAAATACGGACTTGGAAAATTGAAATTGGCTAAAACTCGGTTTTCTGGAGGGGTGGGCTTCACATCTGTATCTTACACAGGAAGTTCAGAGGCATAAAACTTGCAAAAATAGTGCAAACCCACGGCCATATAACTACTGATCGTTATTATTATTGAAATACGCATAGGAAACAACTACTTACGGTTTTGGGTCCATTTGAAGTCAAAAATCGGCAAAAATCGTGAAATTCAGTATTTTTGGTCCAAATGACCTTCTGTAGACTGCTGAACCAAGATCAGATTCACTCCGACCTAACAACTGCTGGGGTCAATTCGTTAACTAGGGTCCACTCTACATGCAGGCTACAGCTGGATACCTTTACCAGCATCCCTGGGTCTTCTTGGTCAAGAGAAAGAACGAAAAATAGGCAAAATTGACGCTTTTTGCACCTGATGACCCACTTTCACTTTGGGGCAAATTTGCACTTTGGGGTAAAATTGCTTGTCAGTGAATAAACCAAATAAAACAGCTAGCACATATACAAAGAAAGAAACATATTTAAGATGGATAAACATCTGGGCTTCATATTGCCTAAATATTCAATATTGTGACTTTTGTGTTGATGAAAAAACCCAATACGTAAAGGAGCTTGGTGGTGAAAAACCCAATTTGATATTTGCTTGAGGGGTGAATTGGAATTGATAATGCAATTAAAAAACTTTATCACCCAATTACATAAGAAAATCGCGGATAAAAACCCCAATTTGCAGGTCTCTACAATAACTTTTTTTTCAACTTGTCCTACTGGACAAGTACATACCAAAACTTACTTGTCCGAATGAAATTGTAACTTGTCCAAAAAAAATCTTAATATTAACCTTTTTGTATTTCAAGTTGATTCAAGGAAAATGAAGGAACAAAATGAATTAAAAAAAAAAATTGAACAGAATTTGATTTATATCCTTTGAAATACTTTTAAAAGATATGAGCCATGAACAACTGAATTTAGTTGTGTCATAGGACTTAGGTTCTAGTTTTTATCAATGCTAAAGTCTCATCATACTTTGCACATGAGGCACCATCTGATTGGCCTCTAAATGTACACTCATTGGATTTTTATCCTCTTTTTTTTTAAAGTTGAAAAAAGTTTATTCAAATGCAATCAATAAAAAGAATATGAGGTATGATTGTCAATGAGACAAAAGACCAAATGACACAGAAATTAACAACTATTGGTCACTGCATTGCAAGTATTGTTTTTTCTACATAAAGAGCAAACATGATTTGATGATTTTTATGGTAAATAATTTCCTCATTCTTATTTAAAAAATATGGTATGGACATTGGTATTATTATTATAAAGCAACAAAATTAGGTAGAAAAAGTGGTTCTGATTTGTCTTGGTCCAGAAAAGTCTACTGCCTTGCCAAACTGTCTATTAATCATGTCTATGAAATATGTCTCCTACGGTGCCCAGCTGTCTATTAACCTTGGAGCCGAATCATTTCCGAGCTGGTGACGAACTGTCTTTTAAAGTTACATTATCTGAAAAAACCATGGTTGAATGGGATCAGTAAGACTGTTTTCCGAGAAAAGTGTGCTTTTTACCTGTTAAAAGTACTTGACAAAGAACCAGTTTTAAATTATCGATTGCAAGTCTGAGGGGTCTTGAGAAATAAAAAGTTTCAATTAGTGTCAGTTTAAAAAGGAAAATGTCAAACAAATCTTCTTTTCTTGTTTTTTTGTTAATAATTATACTTGGTTCATCAAAGTTGATTTAAAATTTATTTTCTGCAGAATGATTCTTAACTTGTCCCATCGGACAAGTTTGGTATAGCTTTTACTTGTCCGACCTTTTTTACCTCTGGTATCGGACAAGCGTTATTGTCGAGGCCTGATTTGTGAATTCTTATTTGGAGCTCTGCGTAGTACATATACTAAATTTTGTTATTTACTGCAGGGTTTGCAAGATACAATGTATAAGATTTGAATTGATACCTACATTTGATATCAGTATATAATAAAAACATTTTCTGTTTATATTTTTTCAGATGTCAAATAATGTTGTGAAGTAACCATTCAATCCTGGACAGCATTGTCCAGTCAGAGAGAATGGACAGTGTAACAAAAGGAGTACGACCCAGTAAGCTTGATGCCTGCATAGAAAACATCACAAGAACTTTGACACAAAAGAGTCAAGAAGATGAACCACATGAGCCATCAAACCAATCAAATTTTTATAAAACAGAACCATACCAGGCCACAAGTGAAAGCGATACTTCCTTGAAGATGAAAATACGGAAAGTTGGACCATTCCAGACTCCTGATGAATTGAAGCCTTATGAATGCCCAGTTTGTCACAAGAAAATAAGCAATCAGGCAAACCTTCGAACACATATCAGAACACATACGGGTGACAAGCCACATCGCTGTGGCATCTGTGGCAAAAGTTTCAGCAGAAATGGCACGCTTCAGACCCATCTAACAATTCATTCAGGCGTGAAATTATACAAATGTGAAATATGCGGCAGAGCTATTAGAGATAGAGGAAATCTTTCAAAACATATGAAAATACATCTTACAAATATCGCTACAAAAAAGGAAATTGATGAAACAACTGATTTCAGAATGCGACTTCCTAAAAAAGAAAATGGTTCCCTTCATAATTCACAAAGGGATGTTCATATGAGGGATCTTGACAGCAATACTTCCCAAATGGACATTCTAAAGAAAGAAATATACGCACTAAATAACTCACAAATAGAAAACTTGAAAAAGGAAATAGGGTCAGCAATAAGAGATTTACCGATTGAACCTCCCAGACCAAAATACCAAGCTATTCATGCTATTGATTACTCACAATCTGGTAGAAGTGGCAGTCTGTCACCTGACAGAGGAGGAGAGACCAAGACAAATGAAGCATTGAAATTAAACATGTTTTCAAAACTTGAAATGAAGAGAAAAGAAAGTTCAACCACTCAGAAACTGGGTCATACTCCTGACAATAAGGTCACCTACAATTGTGGACTCTGTTCGGTGGCATTCCCTAATACTGATTCATATTTTTCACACATGATGGCACACGCAAGGGATCAAAGCTACAACCAAAGGGGACCAGAATTCTTAGATGATCAATTGCTACCGTGGAGGAAAATGAAGAAACAGTTGAAACAGGACCCAGACCAAAATGTATTTAATTCTGCTGAACAGGAGATGTTAGCTGCTTATGATCGAGAACTAAGAGCCTATAAAGAGCATCAAAGGAGAGCTGATGAAAAATTTAACAGGCTTCACATGGAACAACCAACAACCTCAGCGACGGAGGATGATGTCATGGATGAAGAGGAAAGTAGTATGACCTCTGTCGTCGAGGAACAAAAGGTCAAGGAGAAAGACAATTACAAATGTGGCATTTGTGGTGGTGAATACAAAACCAAAGATAGCTTTGAAGACCATATCACCATTCACAAAGTGGATAAGCCGTACCAATGTACTTTATGTCTGGAACAATTTAAGGAGCTAAGGGACTTACAAAAACACACAAGAAGCCACCGAGGTTTGAAACCCTACTACTGTGAAAAGTGCGGAAAGGAGTTTAATCAGGCCATTTTACTTGTCGAACACCTGCAGCGACATTCAGCAGAGGATCAGCAACCTAGTGGCAGCAATTTGAACGGCAATTTCAGCGACAGTTCATCCAAATTACCTCATCAACAACAACCTCAAGGGGAAAATCAAGAAATGTTCATTGTAATAGAGTGACAACTGACAAGAAGATTTGGAAATTTTTTGTTGTATACATGTATTTCCAACAACATGAACAAAGATATCAGTTTGATTGCTATATTTTCCCTGTTATTGATATACTGTGTATATTGTCTTTATTAGGTTAGTGCTAATTACTGTTTTCATATTTTTTTGTTGCAGTTAGTGTATTTTGTTTTGTTTGTTATTTTATTACAATTTTTATTACATTTTTGTGATGTTCAGGTTGTATTTGTGGACCAAATTATATAACCACACATTTTAAGTTTGCATAGATCTGTACAAATGAAAATTTTTCTTTTCCTTTTTAATTATCAAAAAAAGACCTACATTTGTTAAGCTGTTTATGATTTATTGTAACTTGTACATGTTGTACAATGTATATATTATTAGATTAAGTTCAACCATGTACAAATGTATTTAACACAGCTTTTAGACAATTTTTTTATCAGGCCACACGTTTTAAAGATGAAAAAAAATTATATAGATACATATATATTGTTTTGAAAATAAAAGTAAACCAAATATATTATCATCTTTGGTATTATTTATTAAATTTTCTTAAATGAAGAAAACAAAAATTGCAAATTTAATAACAAAAATTCAAGATGAATCTTTTCAATTTTCTTTTTTAGCTTAACGTGTTAAAAAGTCTTTTCAATTTTTTTTTGCTCTTGACTCTTTAAACATGTTAAAACTAAGCAATTCTGTTGTTTTTTTCCCGCTCCTATAACATGTTCAGGTCCTATTTTGTAATAACACATATTTTATATATTTATTGTTGTACGTGCAGTTTTGTGATTACCATAATATCATGTAACTTAACTTGTGCCATATAACCACACTTTATTTTTACAATTTATGTAATATTTTATTGAATATGAATCTCAGGAAAGAAATCTCATTCACAAATCACAAGGCATCATTTCTATAATTTTTTTCCAATACTAATTGTTTTTCAAAACATTTGTAAAAAGGGTACATTCTTTTGTTAATTTGATTATTTATTTATAAAATGGGTATTTGTTTTAAGTGCTGCTATCCAACTGTTGTAATCGTCCAATCAAGATCATTAAAATAAGCATTTTGTTTAATCCTGAATTGTTTCAAAAATTATGTATTGATTCAATTTACCTCCCCTTTTCAGGTAAGGCAGCACTATTTAGTACTGGTCACATTCAAGGCAGGGATACAGTAACAAGTAGTTAAAAACAACTTTACTTTATCAGTATTTTTTTCTAACGGTTTCTATAACCTGACCAAACAAACACATAATAGTTTATATATATATACTGCATTTGAACTTCCTTTACAAAAAGTTATCCATTTTGAAAAAATAATAATCCAGGATTTTCACAGGAAGATTGCATTGGCAAGGTCAAATAGAGGGCCAGCAGTAAAAATATAAAAAATATATATGAAAAACAACTAACAAACTGGAAATTGTTGATCATATATGTCATGTATGTGGACCTCCTTGACCAACCTTCTGGATTATTACCTGAATGTGTCACTTTAAGGACACTTGTCTTTTCTTTTCAACTAGTGCTTAGTGTTTAAACTGCCTCTTTAATTTAGATAATTTATGAAATTGAACAAGTATTTATTTATTGCCTGCTTTTTCTTAATTGTATGTTGAACAATGATGCATTGGTGTAAAAATCAGTATTTGGTCAGAGTATTTCAAGTACAAGATAAATACATTTTCAGTGCTATATATATACGGCTAGTCAAGTATATTTACCATGTTTACATGTGGTGAATTTTATAATACTATAAGAAAATACTGTAATCTGTAAACATTTAAACCAGGTACATGTACATCTATATGTGTATGTAAATATATATATAAAAATGTAGCATATTAGATTGCAGACAGTGCATAATTTGTATGTTGATATTACATGGTAAGGATGCTCTCTACTGAAAATTTTAATAAAAAAATAAAAAAATTCTCATTTTTTAAAATTGGAATTTTTTCTCAATATACCTTATCACTATGTGTCCAGAAAATATAGTAGACAAAAACACAGATAAGTTAACAAAAAATAAGAAATAAGAGAGTTTTAATAATTTGTTATGTTTATAATTATTGACAAAGATAACATTAGGGCAGTATTTCTGGTAAATTTGTATGTAAAATACAGAAGTTTTTTTCTTCTTCAGGAGAGTTTAGAAACATGTTCAGGGCATCCTTAATAAATATATACATTCATATGATTTAAAACTGTATTGATTTTTCCAAGTCATGATCATGATATTTCAAGAATTATATAAATGATTGTGTACTATTTTATGTATATAAATTGATTGTATATTAATTATAAATATTCATTATTAATACTCTTCCATTTAACAATTGTTGTTTGACTTTTGTGCTTTTGCTAGATATAGGGTTTTGCTGTTTGCCATGTTTTATGCTGTGCCATTGTAAATGTTGTGTTTGAAATGTTGTTACATATACATTGTACATTTTCTATGCCATTTAGATCTGAATTTGTATATCAATCATGTACTTAAAACAATTTATATATGGATTGTGAATATTTTGAATAAGACTTTTTAAGGATTTCTACACAAAGGCAGGAACTTGAATTGTTCCTAGAAATTTTTTTCATGACATTTACTTTCTTGGTTATTAAAGCTTAAGAAATGTTTGTGTTTCTACAATTGTCATCAAGTTGCAGAAACTTCGTAATAGGATTTTGTTTCTCTGTCTGAATTTTTTATGCTAAAACTTGTATTTAATATAGTTTTTATAAGACCACAAAAAAAAATTTGCGTTGTATAATGCTATCATGTTGTCGTCATCGTCCGAAGACACATTTAGTTTCGGGACAATAACTTTAGTTTTAGTGAATGGATCTTTATAGAAATTTACCAGAAGGTTCATTACTACTAATGGAAGGTTGGGATTGATTGTTTGGGTTATGGTCCCAATAGTTTTGGAATTGGGGGCCAAAAAGGGGGCCCAAAAAAAGCATTTTTGTAGTTTTCAAACAATAACTTGTGTTTAAGTGCATGAATCTCTCTGAAATTATACCACACGTTTCCGTACCATGAAGGGATAGTAAATATTAATTTTTGGGGCTATGGTCCCAATAGTTTTGGAATTGGGGGCCAAAAAGGGGGCCCAAAAAAGCATTTTTGTAGTTTTCAAACAATAACTTGTGTTTAAGTATATGAATCTCTCTGAAATTATACCACAAATTTCCATACAAAGAAGGGATAGTTAGTTCTGACTTTGGGGGATTAAGCTTCAAAAAAATTTGGAATAAGGGACAAAAAAAGGGGGAAACTAGGTTTTTCTGGACAATTAAGACAATTTAAAAGCAGTGTAAGGGAGGTAATTCTAAAATTTTTAACATACAATGTTGGGTATGTTCTTATTTACTTCCCTTACTCTACTTGAAAATAATGTATAAAGGAATGTCAGGTTTTGGACTAATTGCCAAAAAAATGGGGGTGTGGTAGTTTTCAAATTTTTTAAAAGTTTGAAGAAGAAATCTTTAATTGCACAATATTGTGCAATAGATTTGTAAGATCTTGACATTTGTTTTGTGTAATAAACTCATATTATGTCAAAAATTTATTCACAATCCAAATTCAAAGCTGTATCAAGCTTGAATGTTTTGTCCATAGATTTTTGTACTTGCCCCAACTGTTCAGGGTTTGACCTCTGCGGTCGTATAAAGCTGTGCCCAGCAGAGCACTTGGTTGTTTTTATAAAATTTTTTATAAAAATTGAGAGTTGATCGCCAACAGTTGGTAGATGACATAGTTTAAATTAATCTTGACTTTTACTCGTTAAATTGATTAATAACAATAGACATATATACATCTCTTATTTTCTGTTAAATTGTTTATTTTCTGTTAATTCATTAAAAGTATTTTTAATATCAAGGTTGTTGTCCAGTTGTGCTTCCACAAAGTCATTTGACAATTTGTGCCATTTTTGTAGCAATATACATGTTCTAATTCTAATTAATTCTGCTGAATATCTAGCCAAATATTGTACTTGTTTTAAGAGTTCTTTGTGTGAACTTTTCATGAATCCCACAATAATAAAGTCTGGAGTAGCGCTCTTCTAACAAATTAGCATCATGTATTCTGAGTACATTGTTGTTTCAGAAAGACAGTATTTTTTTTTATTCTAGTCTGGAATATTTTGGAAATGGTAACACAATGCATTTAATTGAAGTGATCATATGACTTTTAAGAAGTTTTTGATTTTAAATTCTATTCTCACAGTATACCAATTATCAATTTTCATTATTTTCATTTCAATACAATGTTTTGAATTTAGATATTTCAGGAAGCTTTGAAAATATTTTTTTTCTTCTGTACATTGTTTTCAAAACTCATTTGGACATGTATTGAGTGAGTATTTATTAGAATTGAAAAATACACAAACAAATAATAATAGGAATTATTAAAAATATTACAAAGTTTTATTTCGACTCCGATCTAAAACTCTTCCTTTTCTGACATGTCTAAAAGCCATGAAAAGAATTTTTGCAAAACCAGGAATTTATAAAGGTGTTTTTACTACACTTTTTGGTACAATTCTACATGTATTTTCTTAAAAAGTATTCATAAAATCATAAACATGTTAACCGGTCATATCATACATTTGTACATAAATATAGAACAATATTTCCATTACTTCATTTTTTTTTCATTTTATGTATTTGACTGTTTGATTTATCAAAAGATGGATTAAAATGAAAACCATTTAGCAATATTGCTAGCATCAGGTATTTTCTGTTTAAAAATCTAACCTCATAATTTTTTATTTATTTTCTGTATACCTGTTTTAATGGACCAATTTATAAAAGTTGACTGACCAGTCTTGTAGACTGACTATGTTTGAGAATTGAGTTTATCACAGGAAATATGAATAAAGCATTAATGGAGTGGTCCCAGCTAGAAGAGAAATTATTAATTACCTCCCTTTGATAATTTCAAAAAGGGGAGATAAATTAGTAATCAAAGGGATATACTTTCAGATGGTCTTTTTATATATTGCAGATCTGACAGTATCGAAAAGCATAATTTTTTTGATTATGTAAATAGGTATATATATATATGTGTTCTTTTTAGCAGGTATAATAATACATTATTGGTAGCTATGTAAAACTCAGCATTGTTTGTTTCTAGTGATTTATCTGTATTATAGTTCATTTTTAACCTTGAGGTGATCTGTTTGTCCAAAATAATACTAGTGTGTCATTTTTGGATCATTTTAGTATAGTTATGAGATTATATTTTGTAGACACTCTTTCGTGCAGGGTAAAATCATGGGTACTCTGAGAGGTAAAAGAATATTAACAGTACTTATTCAATATTTCAGGGACATATTTAAGATTAATTTTGAACCGTGTGAGCATATTCCGCTCTTATTATTGTTTTTAACTCAGTATTCTTTCTTTTTAAAGTTTACAAATTGAAATTTAAATAAATGACAGAAGATACTTTTAAAAAAGCATTTTTCAATTTAACAATGTGAACAAAATTTATACTTGATATCTGTTTGGAAGAAAAATGAATTAACAGTAACTGAATAATTGTTATGGAAACAAGCAATTTAATTTACTGTAAAGGGAATTAAGATATCTGGGGTTAACATATACTATAAACAGCATTTTTAAAATCCCAAAATCATGATCCTTTTTTATCACATTGATACAGCTTATATTATTATGATAGATATTAACTTAAAGTGATCTGATTTCTGAAAAGTTTAAAAGGAATTCTTATATCAATATCGAACAATTTTAACTTCAAAAGATGTGAGATTATTTTAAAAACTTTTTTACACATTGAAAGTGAATTAAAGTGTTAAAATTTAGATCCCAGATATTATCATTATTCTTAAATTTTTATCTAATGTCTAATTTTTTACTAAACATCTATTTTAAATTAGTATTGGCATTAGAAATACAAATTTCATTATTTTTTTTTTTATTTAAAATGATGTTGTGGAAATATCATACCATATATACTCAAGTGTGATATTCTATAAAACAAACTTTTGACCATTTAGTGATATTTTAATTTTACTGTGAACTATTATTTTATTTATAATTTACCAGTTTAAAGGTGCTAATATTGTACTTATTTTGTTTAAGTCCTGATGACTTTATTGATATTATGCCCTTCATTTACGGTGATAGAAAATATGTCATGTTTCTTGTAATGAATCTGAAAAATGGATCAAAATGTTTTATTTTAAAAAATTTCAAAAAAACTCTGCATGAATACATAGAATGACATTATAATTTTAGTTTTGTCTTACCATTGTAATTCAATTGATTGAAATGGTAATTTTATAATCTTCAAATTTGCAATAATCTACAGAAATTTGAAAAACAGAATAGATTTAGTTTATGAACAAGAATGTCTCCATAGTAAACACTCCCACTATCATTTTCTATGTTCAGTGGACCGTGAAATTGGGGTCAAAACTTTAATTTGGAATTAAAATTAGAAAGATCATATCATAGGAAACATGTGTACTAAGTTTCAAGTTGATGTAACTTTAACTTCATCAAAAACTACCTTGACCAAAAACTTTAACCTGAACTTTGCACTATCATTTTCTATGTTCAGTGGACCATGAAATTGGGATCAAACTATAATTTGGCATTAAAATTAGAAAGATCATATCATGGGGAACATGTGTATTAAGTTTCAAGTTGATTGGACTTCAGCTTCATCAAAAACTACCTCGACCAAAAACTTTAACCGGATGGACAAACGGAGGCACAGACGGACAGACGGATGAACGGAGGCACAGACCAGAAAACATAATGCCCCTCTACTATCGTAGGTGGGGCATAAAAATGTTTTTTTTTATATGATTGGTTACTGTAAATACAGAAATTATTGCAAGCATTTATTATTATGATTTTTGA
This sequence comes from Mytilus edulis, assembly GCF_963676685.1. Classification (NCBI taxonomy): domain Eukaryota; kingdom Metazoa; phylum Mollusca; class Bivalvia; order Mytilida; family Mytilidae; genus Mytilus; species Mytilus edulis. The sequence continues at coordinate 82,717,490 of NC_092352.1, forward strand.
AAAAAGGACAAAGATGCAAGATTAATTATTGCGATGTTAGGTAAATCTGCATACAGATATGTGTATCAGATATCACAATGTGAGTTCTTATTACTGGGATAATCACTAAATCCCATTATTCGCATTAATAAAATCCTCACAAAAATTTCTGAATTTACAGTATATGAATAATGAAAATAAAAATTAAAGTTTAGTTGATAGTACAAGACATTTGAAAAGTACACCAGAAACATGATATATTATTCTTTTACCATATATTGAAATCTCAGTGATGCCATATCAGTTTTATGTGTCATATCATCTTATTTTTGGTCAGTTAGTGAACTTTGTTATTTATTTTTTACAGTAAAATAATGTTTTGAAATTTGTGAATTGAATTCATCATATCAAATGTACAGCAGAAACTCCCATAATGATTCCCTGGTGCAGTATGGTCATTGCCTGTATTATTAGACAGATAAATTGTATTCTGTTTATCATTACTTTATACATTTCGAAAATCCAAAAAGCAATATTTTCCTGTATTGAGATTTTGTCCGTTGGAGTTGTCTTTCTTTGCACAAAATAGTATACAATACTTTATTTAAGATAGTGATGAAGGGAAAACATGTAAAAATTGAACTTAAGTATTAAGATACTTTTATGACTAAGAATTTCTAAATTTTGATATGCATTCAATGCATGCATAAGTTATAAATTTACTATCTACTATATTATTCCTTTCTTTCTATCTCATTGCATGAATTTTAAAATGTCATCAAAAATTTATTATTCATCAGTTTATTGCAAAATCACTTCATAATAAACTCATGAATAATTGTTTTGGCATTACAAACAGATCATGACAAGATGACATTCTGTTATCTTAAAATATCAAAACTAGTTATTAAGTTTTATTAATTGTGGGAAATGCTCTAGTGATAAAAGTGATATATTTGTTTTTCATAAATTGATTTTTGGTTGTTTAAATGTCATGATTTCGACATCAAACCTGTTTGATAAATTTTAATTTGGTGTTTTCTTGTCCCGAAATTCTATGATTGAAATTACAAAAAGGACATTTCTCTATATTAGGAAAATCTTGTAACAGGAAAAACAATTATCCACTGCATTACCTTCTCACTTATATTATAGCAATTGCAACTGGTTATATCAAAAAGAAATATTCAATTTGACTTTGGTATTTTAGATCTACAAGAAATATGACCGTTTATAATGTGTATTCTGTTTAGATATTATAAAATAGTTTGATAGCATTTAAGTAAAAATATGTAAATACTCTGGTATGTGGACAATTGTCTTTGTTTATTTCACTTTTATATCTGTAATTGAGAGGTTGGTGAAAGTTTTGTTATATCATACAAATAACAAAGTTTGGGAAATTGATTGGATGCACTAGTTTTTTCATGGATTGTTAAATAAACTGAACAGAATATAACTCATTATTTAAAATTGTGATTTATAAAACATTTTGATATTTTCCATATGATGTTTTTTTGTACACAAAATTTTAACAAAATATTGTATTAATCTAAGAAGGTTTGTACTTTTTTAATTATTTATTTTGATAATTGGACCCAAAAATAAATGCATCTTTGGCATTCATTATTCCTAGTTTTATCAGCGGTATACTACTGTTGCCTTTATTTATCCTCTTAAATTAATAAATTCAGACATGAAAATTAAATGTTCTATATATGGGAAGAGATATATCATAATTTACCAGGCAATTATTAAGAATTACAGATTTCAAAATTTGAATAATTAAAATTTTATGACTAAATATTTGGTGAAGTATTGAAATCTTTTTTAAGTGAACTTACAGGAAAACATAGAAAAAGCTTGCACTTCTAAGAAATAAAACATCTGAAGAAATTCAAAAGAGATGGAATTTAAAAGTGCCAGGTATATTTGATTATTTACTAAAATTTTCAACCTACTATTACATTTATAATTTGTGTTATATGTCTATGTTATTTGTGCTGTTATTGCTTGTTGAAAACTTTGCTGCCATATTCAGTAGTTTATACATGTTTAGGTCTGTATTTTGTGCTGATAGTTATAGACATGTTGTTCAATAAATATTAGAAATCAATTTGGTGTTATTTTTGTCAGTGTGGGTGCAATCTAGATTATATATTATGTTGAGAAGATACAAAAATGGTTAACCAATGGCTTCTGATCTCTTTTAATCCATCAAATGATTGCAAATTAAGATACATGATTTTATCACTGAAACTAAATACACAATGTATGGCACATACATATTGTATTGGTCAAACATATGTTAACAACTGTGTACTTATGAGGTGTTCACAGTTTTTATATCACCGCAAAATTTTAAAAATTTTTGGTCGTATATTGGTATCACATTGGCGTCATCGTCTGCGTCGTCGTAGTCGTCGTCCGAATACTTTTAGTTTTCGCACTCTAACTTTAGTAAAAGTGAATAGAAATCTATGAATTTTTAACACAAGGTTTATGACCACAAAAGGAATGTTGGGATTAATTTTGTGAGTTTTGGTCTTAACATTTTAGGAATTAGGGGCCAAAAAGGGCCCAAATAAGCATTTTCTTGGTTTTCGCACTCTAACTCCGGCGGCTACAAGCATATTTCAGACGAATTGTGCACATCCTGCTACAAGCATAAAATTTGTCATAGACCTTCCGCAACTAATACTTTTTTATTTCAGATAGAAAGGCATTTGAAAAAAATGTCTCACTTCCGGTAAAATTCAAAATAGCGGACATCATACTTAAATTGGCCTTATATCAAAGGCTAGTATGTGAAAAGGTGTTATTATCATGCTACTAACATAATATTTGGTACCAACCTTTGTTTTATACTACTGTTGGATATATTATATAGATAAGATGTCTTCAAAAACCCTACTTCCGGTAAAATCCAACATGGCGGATATAGTACTAGAATAAGCTTATTTTTAGGAAGGGTAATTGAAATGTTTTTTAATGTATTGCTACTATCATTACATTGGGCAGGAACCTTTCTTTTGTGCTTCTCATGGATACAATGTATAAGACATCTCTTTAAAAACTTTACCTCCGGTAATATCCAGAATGGCGGACATAGACATATCAATTTTCTATTTTAATATTCAACTTTTTCAAAATGTAAAGAAAATGTTTTTGTTGGGTTTTTTTTTTTTTCTTGTCATTAAAGTATTGGTTTTTAGTTATCCTTAAAACCGCTAATTTTATTCTATTGTAAATTTTTAAATCACACTTCCGGTAAAAAAAAAAAACAATATGGTGTAAATTTCAAAAATGAGTCTTAGATAAATTGGTAAAAACAAAATTAAATTACTGAAGTACTAAAACATTTTTCAAATTACTACTATTTGGCTAAAAATACATGTTTATTCACAGTCACCACCACATGCAAACACAGCAGTGTACGGGAGACCCGATTTTCCACATTAACAAAGACCGCGACATCCTCTGTATCTGTATATGTATGCATACCTTGTCGATACCAATTCTGGCTTTAATATAACGGTTTGAGAGAGCGCCGCCGATTTATTGACGAAGCGTTAGAGCAGATTTGACGTTCTCTACCCTTGATGCACGCACTATAGTGTCGTCTAGCTGATTCGACGCGACCACTGTCTTTACAAAGAATGAGTTTGAGCATTGTGGTGTTTTGCTGAGTGGAATGTCAAAACACTTGCTTTTCCACATTATTTGTTGCGTGGTATTCTTCGAACTTCTTGGCAGTTATGTTTCTCATAGGACGTCCATTTTTTGAGAAATTCGTCTGGTTCAATAGCGGAATCAGCCCCTAAACCACTTTGTACATAAATATCAACTTCTAGCTTGTTCGTCTTGCAATTGTCTGGAGGTATGGTAGTTCCAGTTTGGCAAGCATATTAGAGACACACCCGTCCTCTCTTGACTTGTAATCTATGGTGATAAATCTTGCCGCTTGCAATCTTGTGGGCAGTATTTCAAGTTTCTTCTTTGAAAGCCTAGTGTTGAATTTGCTTTCTTTGCCACTTTAATATGTGGGTGGTCCATTTGAGGTCTTTCGAAATTTGTAGGCCTAGGTACGGGTTATATTTGACTTGTTGTAGTATGCGTCCATTTGAACTGTAGATTTTATGGCTTTTGTTTCTGATGCTTAGGATGTAGCATTTTTTGGCATTGAACCGCATTCCCCAGTACATCCACAATGTACAAGCTTCTGACAAAATGATGAGGCCTTAGAAAGAGTTATCTAAAAGTTATCCTCTTTGTCTCTTCGCCATCCATTAGAGCCTGATTTGGGTAGCATAAGAGTCATTTCCCAGCTCGTCCCCCTAAACACTTGCCTTAGTATATTGCACGTTTTACATGCTGGAAAAAACTAGACCAAGTTGAAAGAATACCCTCAATTAGTCTTCCCTTTTGCGCAAATAGTTATTTTCTTGATTCGGTAACCATGTTAACCCCATCTGATAAGTTTGTGTGATCTTACAGTTAAACCTCGGTGATTTAGGCTGATCAATCATCATTCTTTATGTCAAAATCACATCTTCAAATGCCATCAATGTTTACCTTTTTTTCCTTTTCAAGCAACATGAAAACCATATCACAACTGGTAAAGACATGGATCACAATAAGTATGTTTAATCACTCATTGCCAGGTGCATTTGAAAGGTCATTGATATATATTTATCCAAAGCTTTTTGCCCTCCCAAACACAATCCATAGTTCGTCTACCCCTGTCAAGGAATAGCGAAACAGTTACGACTATTCGAATCATGACTCGTTTTAGTTCGTGCTTCATTGCATCAGACACATGCACCATGATTCTATTGTCAGCCCCTTTATGTGAACATGGTGATAAACTTGAAATACATCTCGAGGTAGACAAGATATAATATCATGAGCATTTGTTAACAGAAGCAAGAGTTACATTTAGGGGGAAAGGGAATACACAAACGAATCCAGAGTCAAAACAAGATTACGACAATAAGAAAAAAGTTTTCATTCGCAACAGCTTGGTCAATAGATTTTGAGGAAAGGGTAGTTGTATCAACAATTGCGCAGGATGTTCTGTGTTATCCACCACATGGTGACGTTTCACGTGAAGAGGCTGACACTTGAATCAAGATGCATGTGTTTGATGCAGTGAAACACAGACTTAACTGAGTCATGACTCGAACAGTCGATACTGATGTTGCTGTCATTGCTGTTTCGCTTTTCAGTGACATAGGGGCAGACAAACTTTGGCTTGCATTTGAAAGTGGGAAGAGCTTCAGATATATATCTATCCATGACCTTCCAAATACACTAGGCATTGAGAGATTACACGTTTTCTGGAAAAGGAACTGCGTTGGTGACATGGATGGTGTTTAAAGATGTGACTCTATCATTTAGAATGATGATTGATCAGCCAACATCACCAGATATGGAGTTGACAATGTCATTGATAGAACGATACGTGGTTTTGTTGTAAGATCGAACAAACTTATCAGATGGGGATTAACGAAGCAAGAAAAATGTGTTTTTGGAAGAGGAAATACTTATTGAGGCTATTCCCACGACTCGGTCTAGTCTTTTTGCAGCAAGTAAAACGTGCAAAATACCATTGCGGGTACGAATGAGTAACAAGCTTGGTATTGGTTCCTATGCTAACTAGTCCATCGCTTATGAATTGGGATACTATGATTCATGTGAACCCTTTTGGACAACTCTTTGTGAGGCCTCTTCATCTTATCAGGAGCTTGTACATTATAGATGTAAGAAACAATACCACGATCTTTGTAAATTTGGAAAATAAGTTCCCCTATTTTGAATAAGTATGTATTAACGGCCATAAATAAGTCATTCTAACGATGTTTAAGAACTTTAGTGATTTTATTTTGTTTTAATCAATCTATCCAAAACTCTACATCGAAGATATAGATTGAGGAATCATCTTTGTAATTTACGCCATATTGGGTTTTTTTCCGGAAGTGTTAATTTTGTATTTAAACATATATAGCTGAATAGAAATAGTGGTTTTGAGGATGACGTAAAGCCAAAATTTTAATGACCAGCTAAAAAAAAACCATTTCATTTACATTTTGAAAATGAAACTGAAAAATTATCAATATTTCTATGTCCGCCATTCTTGATATCACCAAAAGTAAAGGTTTCAAAGACATATGTCTTATACATTGTATCCACGAGAAGCACCAAAGAAAGGTTCCTGCACAATATAATGATAGTAGCAATACTTTAAAACACATTTCAATTACTCTCCCTAAAAATAAGCTTATTTTAGTACTATATCCGCCATGTTGGATTTTACCGGAAGTAGGGGTTTTAATATATCATATATTCAAAAGTAGTACAAAACAAAGGTTTGTACCAAATATTATGATAGTAGCATGTTAATAACACCTTTTCACATACTTGACTTCGATATAGGGCTAATTTAAGTATGATGTCCGACATTTTGGATTTTACCGGAAGTGAGACATTTTTTTCAAATGCCTCCCTATCTGAAATGAAAGAGAAATAGTTGAGGAAGGATATGCTAAATTTCATGCTTGTAGCAGGATGTGCACAATTTTTCACAAAGCCGCCGTACTATTAGTTTATGTAAATAGAAATCTATGAAATTTTGACACAAGGTTTATGACCACAAAAGGAAGGTTGGGATTGATTTTGGGAGTTTTAGTTCAAACAGTTTAGGAATTAGGGGCCAAAAAAAGGGCCCAAATAAGCATTATTCTTGGTTTTCGCACAATTACTTTAGTATAAGTAAATAGAAATCAAAGAAATTTAAACACAAGGTTTATGAGCACAAAAAGAAGGTTTGGATTGATTTTGGGAGTTGAGGGCTGAACAGTTTAGGAATTAAGGGCCAAAAAGGGGCCCCAGTAAGCATATTTCTTAGTTTTCGCACCATAACTTTAGTATAAGTAAATAGAAATCTATGAAATTTAAACACAAGGTTTATGATCACTAAAGGAAGGTTGGGTTTGATTTTGGGAGTTTTGGTCCCAACAGTTTAGGAATAAGGGGCCAAAAGGGTCCAAAATTGAACTTTGTTTGATTTCATCAAAAATTGAATAATTGGGGTTCTTTGATATGCCGAATCTAACTGTGTATGTAGATTCTTAATTTTTGGTCCCGTTTTCAAATTGGTCTATATTAAGGTCCAAAGGGTCCAAAATTAAACTTAGTTTGATTTTAACAAAAATTGAATTCTTGGGCTTTTTTGATATGCTGAATCTAAACATGTACTTAGATTTTTGATTATGGGCCCAGTTTTTAAGTTGGTTCAAAACAGGATCCAAAATTATTATATTAAGTATTGTGCAATAACAAGAAATTTTAATTGCACAGTATTCAGCAATAGCAAGAAATCTTCAATTGCACAGTATTGCGCAATAGCAAGAAATATCTAATTCCACAATATTGTGCAATAGCAAGATTTTCAATTGATTGGAGTTATCTTTCTTTGTCCAGAATAGTAGTTGAATCAACTTAAATCATTGTTTTATACAATAAACAATGTATATTCACTTTTACTACCAACTGATAAATTAAAACAATCTTTACCATTCAGTGATAACAAGCACATTTTGTTACATTTTAATATTTTATGATGTATTTAAATGAGTAGATATTGTTTCAAACTCCATTAGAAATTTGAATTGAGATCAGTTTTGGAAAAAGGGAAAGGGTGATGTGAAAAAAAAATGGGGGGGGGATTAAATTGTTCTCATTTCAGATTTCATAAATAAAAAGAAAATTTCTTCAAACATTTTTTTGAGAGGATTAATATTCAACAGCATAGTGAATTGCTCAAAGGCAAACAAAATATGTTAAGTTCATTAGACCACATTCATTCTGTTTCAGAAACCTATGCTGTGTCAACTATTTAATCACAATCCAAATTTAGAGCTTAATCCAGCTTGAATGTTGTGTCCATACTTGCCCCAACCGTTCAGGGTTCAACCTCTGCGGTCGTATAAAGCTGTGCCCTGCGGAGCATCTGGTTACCAGGTTGCACACATTTTGTATATCAATCCAAGCATTTTTACTAGCCTTTCCAAAGGAAAATTCATGTTATTAAAATGAGGAAATATAGTGGGATCAGCAGTTTTCAACAGTCTATAACTTACGAATCGTTCAACCAATGTTTTTCAAATCTTACAATGTTGCTAGTGATTTCCAAAATGAAAGTTAAATTAAATATTTAAGATTTTCACTTTAACCATTGGGAGGTGCACTCCTTGATATATTAGAAAATGCCACTAAATGTCATTTCCTTGCAATAACTTATGATTTCTTCTACCAAGGCGTTACAAATTATATTTTGTTTTTACTGATGAAGGTTAAGTTCGAATTTGAAGATTTTCAATATTTGTGTGCATGAGTTATTGTACTTTGTTATATTAGAAAATGGCATTTAAAGTCGTTTCCATGTAATTACTTGTTAAGCTGTTTAATAATGCTTTTTAAAATTTATAATGTTGTAACAAATGGCAAAATGGAGGTCCAGTTTTATTTTAACAAATCTCACTTGTAAGATTCAGTAGTTTTGGTCCTTGTTATATTTGAAAATGGCACCTATTTTTATTTTTGTGCAATTTCTGATGAACCTTACAACCAGCGCTCTAACATTTTGATTTGCTGTTTCTGATGACACAAGAAGTTGTCAAGTTTGATATTGATAATTTTCTTTTATGCCATTCAGGAGTTGAGGTCCTTGATGGACTGCACAATAATCACATAACGTAGCAGGTCAAACAATTCTGGAAGCTACTTCAAAATTAAAAAAAAAATCAGTTTGCCCTCAATTGGACAGCTCATTCAATGTACCTTTGATGATTCCAAATTGAACAGTCTTTTAATAACTTTAATACAGATATGTTACATTGATCTGAACATGTATCTCAGTGTTGATTTTATACAGTGAAAACCTGCTTTTGATTTACCGTAAACATACTTAGTAAATCCTTACAAAGGTTAACCAGTGTAGATGCCAGACAATGAGTGAGGGCTATTTGGTGTTGATCACATGTATCATACATCTATTGCTTTTGGCCTCTCAATTCCTTGTTTTCCAACCATCTTTGGTTGATCTAGAGCATTTGACATATATAAAATAGGATCTACTGATAGATTGTTGGTTGTTAAAATCCCAGCGGTAAAAAATTGCATGCACATTGAGGACATAACAAGTAATTAAACTACTGCAATTGGATGGTGCCTCAAGAGAGAACTATACCAAGATGAAGAACGAGACAAATTTGAATTGAGAATGAGGACATGTTTGACATATGGCAACAGGTCACCTTCAGAATATGACATAAACGGATTTATAGTGATTGTCAAAAATACTCTATGAGAGAAACTAGAGACTCTGTGTAGTTCACATGCTTCATGAGAAGGTAATAACTATATAAAGCGTTAACTGGCAATTTTAGTAATTTTGACATATTTGTAGATTTCGTCCTACTGATCCGTTTAGCTTTTTAAGGTTTCTACCTGTCTTAAAAGAGGGACGAAAGAAAAACTAGGGGGGATCTTAGGTGCTCCGGAAGGGTAAGCAGATCCTGCTCCACAAGTTGCACCCGTCGTGTTGCTTATGTGATTACAAATCCGGTAAATAGTCTAATTCGGTAGGTCACATTCATGAAAGGGAAGGGGATTGTAGTTACGACGCAAGGAACATATCCGATATCATTTGTGAAACGGTCAACCAACTCGTGATGGCGTCCGTAAAATTTACGAAGGGATGACTTCAACTTCACCATTTGGAACTCTTGGTTTAATAGCTTTCTTGTGAGCAGTAACCCTCTATCAAGAAAATCATGATAGGAAATGCAAGCACGAGAGTATCGTATCAATTGGGAGATATATACCCCGTATGCAGGTGCTGCTGGAATGTTGCTACTTAGAAATGGAAAGTTCACAATTGGAATTTTGCAAGGTAATAAACATCACAAGGTAAAACCATCATTTAGGAGAAATTCTCTTACATTGATATAAGGATATGACGTCCTTCACGTATATTTAGATTTCGTCTTACAGATAGGTTTTGCTAATAATATTTCTATCTGTCTATTATAGTTTTCAAGATAAAATGGAAAAATCCCACAAAATATAGTAACACTCGTCGTCAGTGGACAAAGATTCCTATAAGGAGTCATCTGACGATATATACTGTATGGCTTACTTGTAGGTCGTGTCTTGCTGATCAATTTTGCTATTTACAGTTTCATCCATCTATTAAAGTGTTCAACATAATAAGCACGACATATACAACAAGTCGCCATCTTATGATCATACATAAGGAGTCAATTCACGGCCATATTGTCTTGATGATCAAATTGCTATTTTGAATAATTTTTTCTATGTATCTATTTATTTACACTATTTAATGTTTAGACACAATTTTCATGCCATTATATAATAATAGATAGTTAGTTTATGTTATGTTCTTTATAACTTCATATAATAAAAGCTTCAATTAGCTTATCTTAATTGATTAAACCCGAAATAAAATTCCGTCGCTGCTTCCTTACCGTCTACATTTCGTTAGCAGTGGGGAATGGTTTTGTATTCGATTTGTCTTTAATTTATGGCAACCCCGCCAACATCCAATCCGAACCACTCAAACATTCTCACTTTTTAGGATAACTTGCAAAACTTTATCAAACTCGCGCCATTCAAAAGAAAAAAATGAAGAAATATAACAAACTCGAAGAAATTGTTTAAACATGATCAGTAGATTGTTTTCTTCTTCTCTTAGTAAATTCCCCCTTTCTCGCTACTAACTCAACCTTCCAACCCGTATGGAAGAAAAACTGACAAACTAATCAATACTATCAGCATAATGCAAAAGTGAATAAAGCTATTATTCTATATTACCATGAACACTCGTATTACATGCTACTATCGAAATTTGCACATTTCTTTTAAGATCTAGACCGATTGTTATCTGCTATTTCAAAATCCAAGATGGAGTTATACATCTGATGAGTTTAGCTTTTTACAACTGATTTTTATAGTTCGTTTTTATGTTATACTGTTTGACCACTGTCCCAGGTTAGGTGAAGGATTGGGATCCCGTTAACATATTTAACCCCGCCACATTATGTATGTATGTGCCTGTCCCAAGTCAGGAGCCTGAAATTCAGTGGTTGTCGTTTGTTTATGTGTTACATATTTGTTTTTCGTTCATTTTTTATAATAAATAAGGCCGTTAGTTTTTCTCGTTTGAATTGTTTTACATTGTCTTATCGGGTCCTTTTATAGCTGTCTATGCGATATGGGCTTTGCTAATTGTTGAAGGACGTATGGTGACCTATATTTGTTAATTTATGTGTCATATTGGTCACTTGTGTAGAGTTGTCTCATTGGCAATCATACCACATCTTTTTTTTTATATTATACAACTACCTTTACAGTACATTTTTTTGTGTTTTTATGACAATGATATAAAGGACGAAAGATACAAAAGGGACAGTCAAACTCATAAATCTAAAACAAACTGACAACGCCATGGCTAAAAATGAAAAAGACAAACAGAAAAACAATAGTACACATGACACAACATAGAAAACTAAAGAATAAACAACACGAACCCCACCAAAAACTAGGGGTGATCTCAGGTGCTCCTATGCTATGATTCAAATATAAAAAATAACGTTAAATACCTAAGTAACTATTAAAATTTGTATCATTATTATGTTCCTATTCCATTTAACAAATTGTTTAAGATTGACGTCTACGAGTGTAGAAATTTTTTCCTAAGAAAAAATTTTAATCGTTAAAAATCATGGGGTGTCATTTGAGGAGTGGTTGCTACTTGAATATCTAGGACACCTGAGTAGACAACCAAAACCCAAGCTTGCAGACAATCTAGGTATCAGTCACATTTTTTCCAGCAACCAAATATGATGATAGTTATAATTAAACAAAACCTCAAACGTTCCGAAATTTCAAAATCTAAGTTATAAATAGAAGATCAGAATTCGACATTTTAACGGCTTTTCGTCATTCTCAAAAGGTGGCATCTGTTAAGAAAAAAATAAAACATGTTAACTAAGGAAATGTTTCAAAATTAAAAGACCATGACTTAGAGGGCAGGACCATTTTTTTTATATTGCAATGACACGCACCAATGCTAATACAATTGCATAACAAATACCATTGACCTTCCACTAGTGGTTCACAATAAAAATAGAACTAATACAAACTAATACATTGTTTACGCCAACCCCGAATGCAGCATACCTATGTTTCAACGAGAAAAAATGCGTGTGCATAAAGTGGCTTAGCTTTAAACTTAAACTATAAAAATTGAATACAGTACTAGTAGCGGATTTATTATCTTAACTTTAACATACTTATAGAAAATAAAAATAAAAATAACTGTAATATAAGGCAAATTCATCAAACCAAACAGTAAACAAACTTGAAAACAAACAACATGCATACAACAAAAACACTATTGAGGAACCACGAGTAACTCTACGACTCTACTGACAAAGAAGACATACGTAAAAAGTTACTCAAATACAGAATTAATACAACAAGCTATAAAATATAACACAATATCTAATAAGACTTACAAAAGAAACATTTTAGCTGAATGCATGAATGTTGGATGTTCAAATAACCAGAAACGTTGTATAGCATTGCGAATTACACTTTTCAATATACCACGTGAGATACTTAGCGGACATGACGACGTAGATGTTAAAACACAATGTAAGACGTAGTAAAAATATCGTTAGCTAGTTATTATTTTAAACATGTTAAAGGAATCCGCTTTTTTGTTCTTTTCGTTAGATTGATTTGAATCTTCTGTTTCTGTGGTTTACCCGCTACTGGTTCTATCTGTCGTGTTCCTTCCTATCATATATTGACGGTTAGAAAATATGTTTTTGATTTCATTTCTCATTTTTGTTGACATAACGAAGTATATAACGAAGTTTGATAAACATCCTATTACTGTAAACAGATCCATACATTCAATTATGATACGACTACTAAGGGAAGGTATTGAAGGTATTGCCAATCTCAGTAATTGGTCCAAATTTTCTTTAAAATTTTTTATCAGATACAAAGATAAGTACATGTTATACGCACTATCCGCATGAAGATACTCGGTAACTTTCATATAATCTAAACCCCACCACACGTACAAAAGAACTCTTGGAACCTCTGTTAAAAGGAAGATCGCAAGAACTACAACTATCATTATAATGGATCTTCTTTCTTGTTTTCTTTGTTCTGTCATCCGACCTTGGAACCGGTTAGTGACTAATTTAAAGACGATAAACACTGTAGACATCAACATTACAACACAGCAACATGTCATAAGAACAGTCTGAACCCCCAGGTAATACGCAGCGGAATATACTATTATCCCTTCATATTTTCGATACAAAAAGTAATCATCTTGACTGATCAAACGAATGTTAAAGAAATCCTCAAGCCAAATGGTTACATGTCGTGGAAGGCTAAGTGCAATGGGCAGCATAAAGCATAAAATACAAGTAATGACGGTCTTCTTCTCAGTCAGTTGATTACGAGTCCAAATAGGACAGATGATTGCTATGACTTTTTGTATCCCAAGACATGTTGTAATCAGGTATGACACATTGTGAAATGTGAGGAATAGTATGGACAAATGTGTAACCATAGAGGAATACGGGTAATGTAAATCACAGGAAAACCAACTTACATCTGTTCTAAATGTACAGTTATATTGTGAATGGAACAATGGTTGAAGTCCATAACTTGAAAACGCTGTTAGAAAATCAGATGCTGCTAAACCCTGCATAAGTATTGTTGCAGGCGAATGCAAATTTTTCCGACAGAGTATAGCAAATACGATAATGTTCACTAGCATTGCTATATAAGATATAACAATACCTACTGTGTACACATCTACCAAATATCTATCTTTATCAAAGAAAACACCGTTAAAAGACATTATATTTAAACACGTTCAACTTCCAAACTGGTCAAAGTTTTACGAAACTGTTGCAGAATTTTTCCGTGTTTGATCTTTTGTAGATATACAGTAATCGTCTTTTATGTGCAATTACTGAACGTATAACAACACCATTGTCAGATAAAATGTACGTAAAATGGTGTAGTTATCAACATAAATACACTAATCGAGAATATGAGTCCTGCTATGAACTTAGTATTCCAATTTAATTTGTATCAATATCATATGTTGTATACATTTGTATTAATGATATTTATATATCATTAGACGTGTTAGAAAAGTCGATACTATTGTCTGTTGGTTGTCGTGGTAACTAAAAGATAAATACAATATGATATTCTGGTCATATCCAAAAGTATATATACTCTATCGTTTTTATAATCTATATTGGCGTGTCTAAAACTGCTACAATTTGTTATTTATAGTACGAAAGACTCAATCAATCGAACAATTTGTAACAAGCAAACATAGATTTTAAAATGAATTAAGCGGCATATTAAACATGTTAAAGTTAACTATACATGTAGTTTATTTAATTCAAGAATGCAAAAATATCAAAAAAGACTGGCAATTTTGTTTAAAGTTTTATGGAAAAAGAGAGAGGATATATTTTAATTCTATTTTCAAAACTAAAAGTTTTTTGAAAAATAATAAACGAACACATTTTTTTCACAGCGTAACTCCCAGTAGAAACGGACTATAGTTTAACTCTCATATTATGAAAAATCATAATAAATTAGTTTGTTTTTAATGAACACAGGTCCCCCTTTTTTCGAAGATATATCATCAATGCTTTATCAATGCTTTATCAATGATTTTGGTCAAATGTCATGCCATTTGTTTTTTTGTGAACCCCCGTCCTAGTCCATGTATAAAAGAGGGGCGAAAGATACCAGAGAGTCATTTAAACTCATAAATCGAAAATAAACTGACAATATCATGGCTAAAAAAAAGCAAAAAACAAACAAATAAAAGCCCACAAAAATCAACATAGAAAAATAAAGACTATTTTACAAGGAGCCCACCAAACACTGGTAGTGATCTCATGTGCTCTTGCAGGGTAAGCAGATCCTGTTCCACATGTGACATCCGTTGTGTTGCTTATCCTAGTAGAAATACTAATTAGGGATTTTCGTCAATAGTTATCAAAGGTACCAGGATTATAATTTAGTACGCCAGACGCGCGTTTCGTCTACATAAGACTCATCAGTGACGCTCATATCAAAATATTTATAAAGCCAAACAAGTACAAAGTTGAAGAGCATTCAATTTGAGGATCCAAAATTCCAAAAAGTTGTGCCAAATACGGCTAAGGTAATCTATGCCTGGGATAAGAAAATCCTTAGTTTTTCGAAAAATTCAAACTTTTGTAAACAGGAAATTTATAAAAATAACCACATTATTGATATTCATGTCAACACCGAAGTGTTGACTACTGGGCTGGTGATACCCTCGGGGACGAAACGTCCACCAGCAGTGGCATCGACCAAATGTCATGCCAATTTGTTATTCGTGAACCCCCTTTCTATTCCTATAAAAGAGGGGCGAAAGATACCAGATGGTCTTTCAAACTGATAAATCGAAAATAAATTGACAATACCATGGCTAAAAAAATAAAAAGAAAAAAAGAAAAAAAATAATGTTATGTTAAAGATAACTAATCATTCAGTTCATTTATTAAATTTTAGTTTAGATCAACGAAATTTATACGATATATTTGGTTAACAGTTTGATTCAGACGAAACACCAACATAGCTAGATAATACAACTAATTATCTAATTACTACCCCAATTTGATATCAATTAGTATTGTTATTTTCATTGTTATTAATAAATGTTATATCTGTCTTACAAATCTAATCTTGAATTCTATTATTATTCTATCTTATTTTTGGGAAATCTTTTTAAAAATTCAAATGTGACGTCACTTTGTGCGTTGAATTGGTTTTGGTTAACTCGTCTGTGTATTTTTAAGCGCTGGTGTGGATTGTTTTATGTAATGTATCCGTTTTTATTCTGTAGTTAGTCACCACGTCAGTTGTATTATGTATATCTATAATATAATCATTTCATAAAATTTACTGTTCGCAAAAGTATGAATTATTCTAATTAATAAGGAACACCCTAGCCGTATAGGTCACATTTTTTTGAACATTTTGGTCCTTAGAGCTCTTCAATTTTGTACTTGTTTTTGCTTTCGAATTTTTTTCATCTGAGCGTCACTGGCTAGTGGACGCACGTATGGCGTATTAAAATTTAAACCTGGTAACTTTTGTGGGCTATTATTCGTGTATTTCTCTGTCCTATATTTTCTCCCAATGATATGTATTCTAGTTCTGTCATGTAAGGTTGTCATTTTAATGTTGTATTCAACATTTCCATTAAAGCGAGCGGTTTGGCATGCCACAAAACCAGGTTCAACCCACCATATTTTTATTAAAATGTCCTGTACCAAGTCAGCAAAATGGCCATTGTTATATTATAGTTCGGTTCCGTGTGTTACATTTTAATGTTGTGTTTCTGTTGTGTCGTAGTTCTATTGTTATATTTTATGCGTTTCCCTCGATTTTAGTTTGTAACCCGGATTTGTTTTTTTCTCAATCGATTTATGAATTTCGAACAGCGGTATACTACTGTTACCTTTATTTATTTGATCTGTACAATTATCGGTTTTTATTTATGTGGGAAATCAATGTATATCATTATAACCAATGTAATCATTAAAATAAATCATCGTTCAAATTTGCACAAGTTCAAAGTGGTGGTCCTGTTCATAAATATTTGAAATTTGAAAGTTTGTTGTATTTCTGAATATTGATGCTCTTTAAGCGTTTGTGAACTTTCAGCTATTGTTGAAAGTTCCAAAATATAACTAAGAGCGTCACTACAATAACGGTATTGAAACGGTCTACACTTTTTAATATTTAAAAAAATCTTAATAATAATTTATATTTCAAAATCCTAAATGCAGAATAGGAAGCAATAACTTTTGTTTCATCCAACTAGATAGGCTTAAAATTTTAGATTCTGATGCATAATCTGTCATAATAATGTACAATTGCCTCTAGTAAAAAGGTGTTTTTTGATACACCACGATTATCAAGCACTGATTTAACTATCGTACACCAAACAAAAAAAAATTAATAAAAGCACACAAAACAACATAGAAAAATAAAGACTATGCAACACGGAGCCCACCAAACACTAGAGTAATCTCAGATACATGCTCTGGCAAGGTAAGCTGATCCTGTTCCATATGTGGCATCCGTCGTGTTGCTCATGTTAGTACAAATGCTGTAATAAGTAAGAAGTGACATGGAGTATATTTCGTGTTTCTACTAGTTTCTGACATATTTTGTTTACGTATTTTTATTTGGTTGTTATTTGCTGTGTTATCGATCAGTGTGCTCATACAAAACTAACTACAATTCCCGAATAAGAGGCTCTTGGTAAGTGACAGTTTCATACAGAATAAATGGGTTAAGCAAGTATATGATCGCCCATACCTACCCTTAACATCAGACAACTATGACATTTTTAGCAGCACTACAAAAGTACACAGTGTAAAAAAACTAGAAATGGCTTGACTCATTATATGGGAGGAAGCAACTCAAACAACTAACATAATGAAAAAAGACACAAGGAACCAAAATTAGAGTAATTGCAAATACTGAGAGCTAGCTCAAAGTCAAACACAATGGCTTCCGTATGTAGAAATAGCCATTACATTATTCATTAGTTAATGATTTTGACCTATCTTTCGGTAAATCCGAGTTGAATCATTTAATAAAAAAGTATGACTGACTTGTCATAGTTATTCAGTTAAGGATTAACAATCTGAGATAACAGTTTAGCAATCCTAAATCACATACTAGCATTGTGAGATCATAGATTATCAATAAATTATCTTTGTTACTTGTCCCTTTTCGAATCTGTAGTAATACAACTATATACGTATACCATATTTTTTCTAAACTTAAATTATTCCCAAGATTGATATAAGTTACATGTAATCTTAAAAACGTGGTTTTTTTTTAACTTAAAAAATATATTTGATCTTCTCATGCGTTCTTAAATAGATAAAATTGTTTAGGATTAATATCAGTGGTATCATCACACCCATAACAGAAAACAGAAATGATGAGAGTATTTTTACTTGCTGAGATAGTCCCTATATCATATGGTATTCATCCAAACTGGAGCGCCAGCAGTAGTAGGGACTTTTCTAACACGTTTAGTAACATATCTAGCAACAAAATACATCAAATTGTTAATTGCAATTTTTATTACTCATATAAATATCCCTAACAAAAATGATATACAAAGTACGTTTCATATATAATGTTGTGTTAAGAACAAATTAAATCCCATCGGTCTCCGACAACCGACTAATTTATATTGCTTTGATATTCGTATGTTCGTGATTAAATAAACAAGGCAGAGAGTAAAGAAGGCTAAGGGCTTCATTTTTATACCCCTTGATTGCACAATAAATTAGGTTTTATGATTCTACAAAAATACTATTTGTATATATTTTTTTTTTTATCAAAACAGAGATAATAACAAATAAACACACCTGATTATTATTTTAATATTAAAACATGTTCAATGAAAATGTAATAAACAATGAAAACTGCATCAATTGATCATATGGAATATATTAAAAGAAAGATGAGGTATAATTGCCGATGAGACAACTCTCCACAAGAGACCAATATGACACAGAAACTAACAATTATAGGTCAACGTACGGCCTTCAACAATGAGAAAAGCCAATGCCGCTTTTCACTACATTTCATTTTAGGGATGTTTATTACAATTTTACGTTAATTTGGTTCAGCAGGCAACAAAATGGCAAACATAACACTTTTAGAGGATAAAAACATAGAAAGGATCTTTGAACTATAAATCAATATTTGTATTAAGTAGAACCCACAGCTGTAAATACGTCAATGTTTCTGTAATAATAAAACATGCATCGCAAGGCCAAGCTCACAGACATGAATAAACTGTTTGGACTATGCTTTCCACTTGATTGAGAACAACTCGTCACTGCTGGTTGATGTCCATTTCATTATGATTGTTTAATTTCAAAGTTTCATGATAGGTAGCATAAGGGTAAAAATACGACTCATGTACTTATCGATCAGATTGAAATATTCCTTCCAAAACAACTCTTGTAAGATAGACGATTTTAAAAGGGAGGTATCAAAACATGAGGATAGGTGAAGGGAATTAAAGTTAAGTTGTATTAAATCCATGTTCTATCCACCATTTTCTACATAAGAAAATGCCTTTACCAAAACAGGAATCATTTCCTTTGATATGTTTGAACTTTTGATTTTGTCATTTGATTAGGGACTTTCTGTCTTGAATTCCTACAAAGTTCAGTATTTTTGAGATTTTACTTTTTTTTTAAATAAGTTTATTTGTTTGACTCTTTGAATTAGAATAATTGAATGAATTTGAGTTGTTCCTATGTATAAATAAAATTGAGAATGGAAATGGGGAATGTGTCAAAGAGACAACAACCCGCCCAAATAAAAAACAACAGCAGAGGGTCACTAACAGGTCTTCAATGTAGCGAGAAATTCCCGCACCCGGAGGCGTCCTTCAGCTGGCCCCTAAACAAATATATACTAGTCCAGTGATAATTACTAATTTCCAAATTGTACACAAGAAACTAAAATTAAAATAATACAAGACTAACAAAGGCCAGAAGATCCTGACTTGGGACAGGCGCAAAAATGCGGCGGGGTTAAACATGTTTGTGAGATCTCAACCCTCCCCCTATACCTCTAACCAATGTAGTAAAGTAAACGCATAACAATACGCACATTAAAATTCAGTTCAAGAGAAATCTGAGTCTGATGTCAGAAGATGTAACCAAAGAAAATAAACAAAATGACAATAATACATAAATAACAACAGACTACTAGCAGTTAACTGACATGCCAGCTCCAGACTTCAACTAAACTGACTGAAAGATTATGATTTCATCATATGAACATCAGGCACAATCCTTCCCGTTAGGGGTTTAGTATCATACCATCATAACATATATGAGAAGAACATAACCCGTGTCATGCCAACAACTGTTTTTAGAATAAATGTGTTTAGTTCCGATGCAAAGACCTTATCAGTGACTCAATATTAACGCCAAAATATGCAATCTTTAATGACTTGACAACAGTATCGTAATTATATCGCTTCTTAATAAGTCTATGCAAAGGTTTTGTAAGTTTCTGAGGTGAATACTGACACCTTTGTGCTTTATAAAGAATATTACCATAAAAAATTGGATGTGAAATACCTGAACGTATTAGAAGTCTGCATGTTGAGCTATATTTACGAATGATGTCTTTATACCGATGATAAAATTTAGTAAATGTTTTGACTAGTTTGTGATATCGAAAACCCTGGTGTAATAATTTTTCAGTAATACATAAATTTCTCTCGTTAAAATCTAAAACATTGTTACATACACGAGCGAATCGTACAAGATGAGATATATAAACACCGTAAGATGGTGACAAGGGAACGTCACCATCTAAAAACGGATAATTAACGATAGGAAATGAAAAATCATCCCTTTTATCATAAATTTTAGTATTCAGCTTTCCATTAGTGATATAGATATCAAGATCGAGAAAAGGGCAGTTGTCATTATTAGTATTAGCTTTATTTAAAGTAAGTTCAACAGGATAAATTTCATTAATATACATACTGAAGTCGTCATTATTGAGAGCCAAAATATCATCCAAATATCTAAAAGTATTATTAAATTTGTTTATCAGATGTTGTTTCGATGGGTCTTTGCTTATTTTTGTCATACATTGTAACTCATAACAATACAAAAACAGGTCCGCAATAAGTGGTGTACAGTTAGTCCCAATTGGAATTCCGATAATCTGACGATATAAGGAATCCCCAAAGCGAACAAAAATGTTATCTAGTAAAAATTCAAGGGCATATATAGTATCAAAGCATGTCCAATTAACATAGTTTTTTTGTTTATTGCTACTAAAAATGACCTAAAAGAGTTTGAACATATATATTCACATTCTGATTTTTTGAATGCCCATTTAATTAGGTGTGTGAATTTTTTCTTAATGAGAATGTGAGGCAATGTGGTATACAGGGTAGAAAAATCAAAACTTTGAACAGATTCAAAATCACCAATATAAGCATGCAATTTATCAAGTACTTCCAACGAGTTCTTGACACTCCAAAAGTAATTTATTCCACTATTTTCGAAGGCCTTATTTGAACAATTTATTATCAGGTTTTTAATTGTACCAAGTGTGCTGGTAAGAAGAATAGACAATTTAGTAGTTGAACAATGGCTTGAAGACGAAATACATCTATATTTGTATGGGGTTTTGTGTAGCTTCGGAAGCCAATACACACGGGGGACTTTCATTGTATTTGGCTCTGCTTGTAGAGCGGTGCCTAAAAGTTTATGTTTGTTACAGATTTCGTTTTCTGAAAATGGAGTAAGTTGGAATGTTGGTGAATTGGTGATTTCCTTTTTCAGAACCTCAATGAAAATTTACGTCAAACAATAATAATATTATTAGCAGCTTTATCTGCCGGGACAAAAACAAATTCCTTCGCTAGTTCTTTTAGTTTATGTTTGATACGAAAAATAGGTTTATTGTTGTTATTGTTTATAGTAAAATGTTCTTTAAAATGTTGAATACGTATATCAACTATCTTCATTACTGAATTAAAAAAAAGAGTCCAAAGATTTTTTGTCAGCTTTTTCCCGTTTTATCCATTTCATACAGTAAGTATGGAGTGAGTCGTGGATGATATTACGACACTCATTCCAATTAATAATTGACGGTGGACGATATTTAGGTCCTTTACTGAGGAATGATTTTAACTCTCGGTCTTGAACGATGTTAAGATCTCCTGTTATAACATGGGAAATGGGTCCATAAATATATTCGGAATTACTGCAATTACATGAAGTAGGTGTATTTTCACTGATATTAACATCTTTACACAATTGACTATAATTAAACACAAATTTCCGGGTAGATTTCTTGTAAATATAACAAATAAGAGGTAGCTCAGTATTGTCAAAATATCCAGGAATTTGTTCTTTAACAGAATGGTCGTTAAATATACCGGCAATATTTACAAAATCAAAGCCTTTATTGACATACTTAATTTTAATAAAATGTTTTTTATGATCTTCAGGGCGATCAATTTTGGGAAATAATTTAGAATAACAATATGCCATAATAATTTGAACAATTTCATACTTAGGACTGCTATATGAAATTGTGTTGCAATCCTCCAAAATTTTATTTAACTTACTAACCGGTAACGAACAGAGTTTTGTTAACAGATAATGTCTGCCGTTGTTTTTTGAAATATAAATTAGGTCCGAAATATTGGTATGATTGGCCCGAAATTTTCTTTGATTGCGATTTTTTCTACGACCGTGAGAACGTTTTTTACGAACAGTTTTAGAAACTATATCCAAAATGTTAACGGAATTGGTTCTAGATATATTACCAATTCCCATGATATTATCATTTAGACCGAAAGGGTAAACTGTCTGTAATTTTTTAATCCAATTTAATTCAATTATTTTCCGTGATCGTACAAACTTTGAATGCGATTCACCAGGCTGCTTATTTACTACTTCTAAAGGTTGAACTGCTAAATATTTAAAAGGATGGTTGTGCTTCTTAAGGTGTTGGTAAATGATACTTTTGAATTTATTGGGTCTTTTAAAACGATACAGATGTTCTTGAGTGCGTTTACATAAATATCGTCCAGTTTCTCCTACGTACTGAATACCACACCCCGGTTTGTTTCATGTGAGTAAATAAAAATACTGTTTGTTTTTCAAGTTATATCAGTTTCAAAATTTAAAGAAAATGTGCGACCATTAAACGTGGACCTTACCGTATTGTTGGTGGAAAGACGGGGACATGTAAGTCATTTTTTGGCATGACACTTATCGATAGAAGGGTAACCACGATTTTTATTGTTAAAAATGTTAGCGATGGTAGTATTTTTAGATAACCGATTTTGAAGATTGAGACGTGTGGATACCCTTTGAACAAGTTTAGTCTTTAGTAATTTTCCATTTCTAAGCTTCATAATTGTTTTGTTAGTGAATTATATAATAAAGGAGCAAAGATTGGCGTCCAGAATATGAACCAGCATACAATAATTGAAGTATATAAAATGGATAAATTTGTTCGGCTCAAAATGTCAAACGCTATCAGTTTTAAATAGTAGAATGGGGCTGAATATTGAAATACTACTTTTTGATAAATATTCCTAAAGTAATGCATTAGAGCAGTTCTCGCTCGGACACACTCCATAATCTAGTATATTATAAGAGCATAAACCTGAAGCACGGGGAGGCACTCTACTGCCTCCACACGGCACTAAAGACAAACTCTGTAAAAAATAAAATTGAGAATGGAAATGGGGAATGTGTCAAAGAGACAACATTCCGCCCAAATAAAAAACAACAGCAGAGGGTCACTAACAGGTCTTCAATGTAGCGAGAAATTCCCGCACCCGGAGGCGTCCTTCAGCTGGCCCCTAAACAAATATATACTAGTCCAGTGATAATGAACGCCATACTAATTTCCAAATTGTACACAAGAAACTAAAATTTAAAATAATACAAGACTAACAAAGGCCAGAAGCTCCTGACTTGGGACAGGCGCAAAAATGCGGCGGGGTTAAACATGTTTGTGAGATCTCAACCCTCCCCCTATACCTCTAACCAATGTAGTAAACTAAACGCATAACAATACGCACATTAAAATTCAGTTCAAGAGAAATCCGAGTCTGATGTCAGAAGATGTAACCAAACATGCCAGCTCCAGACTTCAACTAAACTGACTGAAAGATTATGATTTCATCATATGAACATCAGGCACAATCCTTCCCGTTAGGAGTTTAGTATCATACCATCATAACATATATGAGAAGAACATAACCCGTGTCATGCCAACAACTGTTTTTAGAATAAATGTGTTTAGTTCCGATGCAAAGACCTTATCAGTGACTCAATATTAACGCCAAAATATGCAATCTTTAATGACTTGACAACAGTGTCGTAATTATATCCCTTCTTAATAAGTCTATTCAAAGGTTTTGTAAGTTTCTGAGGTGAATACTGACACAACTGTTTATCTGAGAGTCTCCGAAAATATTCCAAGGTAAAGACAAAATTGCGAGACAGCAAACTAAAAAAAAAAAATATTCAGGACTTAGTTAAGTATATATGCATCCATTGATTCAATTATCTTAAACTTATCATCAATTTAAAGACCCCCAAGGGTGACTGGGGTATAGAAATATGGTCACTTGGTCTTCTCCCGACCGGCAGTAAAACGCTTGCTGAAGTGGGGCGTCCGTTTGGCTGTGCGGGATGTATCAAGTTCGCAGTCACGTCCGTCAGAAGGGGACGTTAAATCCGATGCCTCGTGTAAAGAGAGTGCCACGCTCTTTGCACGTTAAGAACCCTTGCAACAACTCTTTGAGGGGTCCGTAGGTGGCCTGTTGCAAGGCAAAATTTCTGTCGCTATCCAATATACCCTCATTTTCCAGTGGCAGTCCAAATTTCCCCGACCATCATCCTAGATGGCCTCTCTTACAACAACCTACCTATTGTATTTATTGTGAACTTGTTCTCGTCCTGAAAATGCATGAAATATTTGCCACTGGACGTTAAGCAACCAACAATTAATCAATCAATCAATTTTAAGAAACTGTTTATCATTTGATTGACTTACTCTACAGGTCCTCTGTAACATTGTATCACATATAAAACAAACATCAACAAAATAGCTCGACGCACTGGATTGACGGTCACAAAAAAAGATTATCCGATTGATAATCAGGAGATAACTGATTTCTTTCTTTTTAAACCTTTTGAGTTAAATATTTCGAATGGTTTTTTTTTAAGTTTTGTAGATCAGCGTTCCCTTTTTCAGACTGAAATGCATATATATTAAAGGTATTTGATGAAAGATATGTGAGAATATATAATATGTATACCAAATTTATGTTTATGAAACACAAAAAATACAAAATTGAATACTGATATCTGAAAAAATACCAATACAAAACAATACCAATTTGATGGGGCTGAAAAGCTTCAAAAGCCTCAAAGGCATTGAACGTATAAATACTAGAATAATACTCAGCTTACTGTTTATGACACAAAGAAATAACCGACTCATGAAATGTCAAATGTTTTAGTTATTGTTCATGATGATAGTTAAGCGAATATATGTATTGATCACGTAAATAAAGGCACATATAATGGCAGTGCATTTAAGTCCAGTGCAAATTAAAAATGCCTGTATATTTTTTTGAAGTCATAATTTTCTGTGATTTTTTGACTTGTGATGGATTAAATACTCCAAATATCAGACAAAGGCGCTCATTAGAATCAATATTCTGAAAAGTGAAAAACATTTTTCCGTCGCTGATAAACGAAAATTCATCTCTCTCTCTATCTACCAAGAAACCAAACGATTCGTTAAATGTAGAACCAGCTTCGTGACTACTTAAAGTAAATTTTAAACTATCCAAATTTCCATGTTGAACTGACAAACATATCTTCCTCAACTCTGGGCATGAGTATATGTTCAATGACCAGCCACCAACTGTCTTATCCCCAACCAGCAATAGTGTGTCAATTTTATTTCGTTCTGCAAGTGCAACTTCTAAAAGTAAATGTGGTTCGTCCATAAAATCAAATATTTCGTACTGAAAGCTTATTTCGAAGTATATTTTAGAATTTTTGTCCAAACAAGTGTTTCCAATGGCTCCCGTGTAGTTTTGTAGTTGGTTGGCATCATTCGGGTTGTGATTGGTTTCATCGCTAAAGTGGTTACTGATTACTTTGTTGTCAGATGAAAGGTAACAATATCGATGAAGTGTCGATTGATCAAATGTCAAATCAAACTTGTATTGATCATCTGAAATTTACATTTTTTCATTGTAGGTACACATTAACAAATATGTTGCTTTAAGGGCATACGATACAGTTACAGGGGATGTAATGACGTTGCTAACGTAAAATGTTATTTTTGCGACGTCAAACTATGACATATCGGTAGAAGATGCATTTGTCGACTGATTTTTATCATTCAAATTGATTTAATTTGAAAACGAGTGCATGCACCTCTATTTTTTAAAACGACATTTTGTTTCATTTTGCAGGGAGATTATGTGGACCAAATTCTATAAAACTGTGAATAGTGCAATTTTTTTTTAATTTTGATAAATATACAGCAAAACATTACGTTTTTTTTTCAATTCATGACCATTTGATAAATATGAGTTATTTCTGAATAAAAAAATCCATAAATATTTTAGAATATTTATAAAATACAGAAATTACAAATTATCTAACAAAAAAATATTGTGTTTATCTTTTAAAACAAAAAAGTTATAGCTTTCTTTTGAAAGGGAAAATACGGCCACAAATCCGAATTGTGAGCAAATATACAATATTTCTACTCATTTAACTCAAAAAGTAGCACATGAAGGTATATTTTTTATTAAATATTTGATTAAATCAGGCAAAAAAAAAAGCCTATATGGAAATTTTTATCAAACTGTAAATACGGGATCAAAACTGTATCGTACACAGCTACTTTTGCATAGGTACTATTTCTGTACTAAAACAATGCAGTACTGGAAATTTACTTTTAATATTTAGTACTTTTTCTTTACTTTAAAACTATTGTAATATTTAGGTACTTGTATTTTACAGTGCTTGATTTGTACTAAATATTTTGGTACAGAAATAATACATTATTCCATGTTTGAAAATCATAACTTTAAGAGATTTCAAATAGAAAAACTTTCAAAATGCTGAAAATGTAACGGTAGTAACCAAAAATCTGTAGTACCTAAATTTCAAGTACAAATAAAGTACTGTAAAATACAGGTCATACATCCCGTCATTGTGCAATTGTATAATGTAAAGTACCTTCTTGGAACCAAGAGAACTCATCAAATAAAGGAGTGAGATTGGAACTAGGTAGACTGCCTTTATTACAGGTAATGTTTTTTCATATCTTGCTAAACTACATCGATAATTCAAACCCTTCATTGAAAGAGGGCTTTGAACATTCAATATCCTTTGATTTACAAGGTGTATATTACTGTTATACATATGCTAAAAATATCTAACTAGACAATATTCTAAAATACAAGCGGACAATCGTAAGAATATTAAAGTTGAAGCCATTTAAAATCAGAAATTAAAAATGAAAAAAAAATGACTATTATAAAGATTTATATAAAAGAAAAATTGAAGAAATGACAAAAGCAGCAAACTTTTTCTGTACAGTAAAACCTGTATAAACCGGCCGGCTACGGGACCATGAAAAAGGGCCGGTTTGGACAGTGAGCCGGTTTATTCAGGTTTCTGTTTTGACCGGAAGTTAATGACTTGTGACGTCCGACATTGTGCATGAAAAAATTCTCTCTGATTGTAAATTACATCTGATAAATTAAAATACTTTCACTTCGTTTTTCATTGTTTGCATTTGCATCATAATGCTCGCGTTATTTGGATTGTAAGACGAGAGTTTCGATTTACTCCCATGATCAATAATTTGAAATGTTGGAATGGCCGATTAAAAAGCCAGAATATTTTCAAACGTAATGTCATCACTTTCGAAACGTTGTCGTACAGTGTACAATATCCATTGATTGTTGTCATCCGGGTGTTTTTCATTATCAAGGTCATTTGTTTAGGGGTTCACAACAAGGAACCAAGGATTTCGAAATTACGATGTGAACTTTTTGCTTCGCGATTTTAATTTGTTTATCCAAGTTAAAATGTAAGTTCAATCCGAGATATATATTCGGTGTGTCTTTTCGTTTAATTGACACGTTTATAATGTTTTAATAAATAATACAGCTCACTACTGTACGATTGTAGGTTCACAGTTTGACACCTGACTAATTGATTATCACTAACAGTTATATTGTATCAACAAATATGTTTTGATTGCATATCGATCATTGAATTAATTAAACAAACCGGTTTTGACAGGTAATAATTAATGTAATTAAGAGTATTGGGACTTCATAATAAGACCGGAATTCGGAATACACAGGGTCCGGTTTACAAAGGGTATTTTAACAAAGACTTTGAATGGAAAAATATGGGACTTTTATTTTCGGCCGGAATGGACAGGAAACCGGTTTATTCAGGGTCCGGTTTAATCAGGTTTGACTGTATAAAAACGTAAACCCTTCACTTGAATCAAATTTTAACTTATTGTTTAAAGAATTTTCTACCAGGAATATTTCTACTAGACTTCGTATAAGTGACCATGGTCTTGAAATTAAAACAAAATGGTCGTTACATTAAAATTCCTCGAAAACAAAAACAATGCAAAACCTGCAAAGACATCGAAGATGAATTTCATTTTATTCTCAATCGCACAACAAACTAAACGAAAATATCATTACAATTATGTATTCTAATTTTTAACTTTTTTACACATTTTCAATGTGACCAGGTTTAATTCATCATTTCTACATAAGGAATTGCAATCACCATGTCAGTAATGTGACAGTTGTTTTCAATTCGATAATGTGTTTGAGCATTTATTGAGCATTTGATTTTGCCATTATATAAAGGACTTTTTGATTTTGCCATAAATAAAGGACTTTCTGTTTTATTGCGAAATCAGCACGTTACAATTGTTTATTTACATTTTCCAGATCCAAAATGCGCTCTGTAATGATCGTAGGCAGCCAGTTATAACGACAAATGGGGATTATTAACTCATGGTTCAAAAATTATATCTAAATTTTAAAAGGTTGAGATGGAGAGACTATACCAGTAACTTTGACTAGCAACTACTCAGTAATGTGATAATGCTTTATCATTTACATAATTGAAAATGGAATTACATTCTTAAGGATGTTCGTTTCTCTGTTTCAAAATAACAAGCTTTTTAAAAGAATGCTATAGATTGACATATAAACAACAGAAATAGAACCAGTTGTCCTTGTTTTCTAGATATAAGACATTTGAAATTGACGAAAAATGTTTCTCGATGAAGTTTATTTACCTTTAGCATTGGCACATTTTTGTAACATAAAAAAACACAAAAAAAACCCAACTTTTAAACACTGTTAATGTTCCTCCAACCGGTAGAACAATGTTGGACTAAGTGGAGCGTCTATTGTGGTTTTTCCGGATGATTGCAACCACGTCATGTCAGAAGGGAAACGACAAACCCTTTACCTGGTGTAAACATAATTGAACGCTCTATATACTTTAATAACCCTTGCAACAACTCATTGAAGGGATTGTAGGTGGCCTATTCCAAGGCAAACTATCCAAACAGCCTTTTTCGAAATGTCCACGGACTTCATATCATACAACTTTCATTACAAGACCTATCTATTGCAATCATTGTTAATTTCATTTATCATCAACATGTACGAAATATTCGCCACTGGACGTTTAGCAACCGACAATTGATCCATCAACCATTAAGAGTGATCATTGAACATATAGCTTATCTCTCAACCTCAAGATTGTGAATAGGAACCTGGTTTTTGACGATGTATGATTGTGCCAGGTCTTATGATGTCTAATAAGTTATCAACGGTACCAGGATTATAATTTAGAATGCCAGACGCGCTCAACTCACAATGATTGCCAGTTTTCTGACCGAAAATTGGTAGTTCTTCCGTTGAACATAAGCTTCCTGTATCCACAAAATCTAACAAGAAAATGCATTTTTTTCTCCGTTTTACTAAATTTCGATAGATGTTAATGTTAGTTTTGTAAATTAGAAGCAAAATTGTGTATGTGCATACTAATTATGAACCACTACACACGATTATAGTTTTTTACACTTTTAATGACGTTGCTGTATGAGATATATTCTTAAGAAGTGTTTGCCCTATATACTAGATAAGTTATAGTTTGTATAATCTTTTAATCGGATTTTAAGTTATGTGATCATTTTGTAAACGCGGTTGGTTGATATCAATTAAATCTGAATAATTATTTACCCACAACTACAAGTGCTGTTTCAAATGATAACGTTTACGGTGCAGCTTTTTAAGGGGTGTGTTATAAACAAGATGAAATAGCAAGAATTAATGACTGTTCAGATATAATTGAAATTAAAAAAAAAAAAAAAAAAAAAAAAAAAAAATAATTTCAAAGGAAATGATCAAAACAAAAAGCACCGCAAGTATAACCAAATCTGTCTATACTTCAAAGAATGCCCAGTAAGGAAATCAATTGTCTAGAGAATATTTGATTAGGGCATGGGGGTTAGGATCTAAGTGTTAGTATAATTGAAAAGGGTAAAATTATGTCAACTCATGTACATTTGCTTTTCAGCGAATAAGAAATTAGTACTTTGACCGATATCTCTTTACTAGCAATATTGAAATAGATTTATGTGTTATATTTTTTATCTACTACAAGTAACTGGGATATAATACGACCATGAATCTGTGTTGTGCCCTTTTATAATGAATTGCATAAATAACATATACAATTTGGCACGTATTCTCCTTTCATTTTGCAATAGTGTAGAAATAAATTATTGTGCAGGTTTTTGGTCATAGTCCAACAACATTTCATCATTCTAAAAAAGACTGACGTTTTATTCAGGAAGTACATAGACTGTTTAGTTTCATTGAGTTATAAAGCGTGTGTTATTGTACGGTACGGTTCAGTTTATCTTATATCTGTAATAGTTAAAATCCATATACTTTGTTTTAAATTATCACTGGGTCAATAAATACTGATAGTTAGCAATCTTTAGCATTGTATAATTGTGACAAATAGTATGAATGTATAAATACTACCACTGCGACGAATGTAATACGATATTTCTCCACTCGGGAGAATTTACTTTTCAAATGTAAAACGCAAGGCGCGCCGACCGTTTTAAATATTTAAAATTTAACTGTCGATAATGGATATATTTTGTTTGCACTACATTTTGTAGTATAATCTATACAGTCACTGATGAGTATTTTGTAGACGAAACGCGCGTTTGGCTTAAATATAAAATTTCATCCTGGTATCTATGATGAGTTAATTTTCATACTTATTGACGATATGCAGACCAAAACGAACCGCACATTGATTAAATAAAAAAAATAAAAAGGTCTGGAAAAGTATAAATGTAGTAAGAGTTAGAGAAAATCTTGTAATGGGTACATTCCAAATTCCTTTAAATTAAGTATGTTTATACATTTAAGTATTGTAACAAGTTTTTGGGAAGGTATTTTTAATAATTGCATAGGCTCAAATTACGTTAAGAAACATTATTTACTCATGATACTTTGTTTAGTTTATCCTTCCACAAAAACGTTGTGTTGACGACATTCAATTCATGCGACCAAACATAATATGAAACCTGTATTTTGTAGCCATTCTTCTGTCTGTATTGAATTGATATTTTTTTCTGGAATCTTGTTTAGACATAAACAAAATGTATAACGCAGTAAACATTGGTGAATGAATACTCGAAATCTTTAATATTGTATAATTGTGACAATGATATGGTTAGGTAAAAATGTAATGATGTATGTTGAAACAATAATTTATTTTTAAAATTTGGATAAATGGTTTACTACTTGAATGCGCTAAAGTAAAGCATGTTTAAAAAAAAATGGAAAATAATTAGTAATCTAATAAAAAGATGCAACAACGGAAAACCAAAAGCCATATAGACAAAGCACACAAACAAAAATTAAAGACAAGAATAAAACCGCTTCATTTACGTTAGTATGAAACCAGTTATTATTGAAAACGTTTCGAAAAGTTATTTATAAATAAACTTGTGTATAATATTCTTTCGAAAAGATCGTTGTATGAAATAAGAAAAAGATATATACCATCATCGTTTGTATCACAAGTCCATTTTGTGATAAGACCAACAGTAAGTCCTACAACGAACAACCCTGCGATTGCACCAATGATACACAGCAATCTATGTTTTTTTAGATCACCACTTTTAGATCTAAATGAAATTCTTTGCACAATCGAAGGTCGTTGATGAGGTTTTAAATAAATATCAGATACTCCAGCCCCAACAGGCGGATCGGGTAGGTTGCGATGATTGGTGGACACTTCGGGTTTAGGTTTTTCAGGTAATTCCAAATATATATTATCTTGAGCCTCCATTTTGTCAAGAAACTTAATAAGAAATACGACGTCACATGGTATTAACCATTTTTATTATGTCATGATAATATATTAACCAAAGATTGAATAACAACTGTACAAAAGATTTAAAAACCAACAGCATACATGTCATTGATTATTCAGTAGTTTATCTTCAAGATCATTTTTACACTACATGAATATAACACTAGAGAATAAACCCTAAACGGTTCGTCAGTAACGACATTTTAAATTTCAATCTCACCAATTTCAGAGAACCCAGCCACTATCATTTTGTTTTTTTTGTTAAATGTATTTATATATGTATCCATCTTATGAATTAATCCGTTTTCAACTGCTGTTTTATAGTTTGTTCTAATGTATTACTGTCCTAGGTTGCCAGGACGATTGGGATGCCGTAAATATGCTTAACCCTGTCAAATTCTTTATTTATTTGCCTGATATATGTCAGAAGTATGGGAAAAGTATAATCACAAATTACTGTACTCCGAGGAAAATTGAAAAAGGAAAGTCCCTAATCAAATGCAAAATCAAAAGATAAAACACATTAAACGAATTGACAACAACTGTACGTGCATTTTTTTATGTAGAAAATTGTGGATTAAATTGTAGCTAAATCTCTCACTTTTAAGACAGTCGCATGAGATTCCATTATATTATTCAGTGGATGTCGATTGTTGCTGAGTTACATATTTCTGTTTCGTTCATTTTTTTGTGAGTACATTAGGACGTTAGTTTTTCTCGTTGAATTGTCTTACATTTGTTATTTCTGGACATTGACAGCTGACTATGCAGTACGGGCTTATTGTTGAAAGCTGTACGGTGACCTATAATTGTTAATCACTGTTTGGTCTCTTGTGAAGAATTTTATTGACCGACATATACCAATCTTCTTTTAATATATATATACAATCAAAATGGATAAGTAAGAGTAACATGTCATCAGCTATAAAGACTGTTTAAAGTTTTGCTTGTTTCTGTGCTGTATTTCTGCAACGTAAAATTGTCATTTTAGCAAATTTTTTTTAACATATTCAAATAAGCGGGAAGATTGACTCGCAATACAACCAGTTTCAACTCACCTTAATGTCTAAATAATTCCTGTTCCAAGTCTGGAATATGACAGTTGGTATCAAATTATTCTTTTCTATGCATATTGACGTTTGTTTTTGTTGCACTTGAGAGTTCCTGTTGTTCCTTTGTTTTCCTCTAATCGTTAATACGTTTCTCACGTTTCTTTTTAAAATTTGTAACTCGGACTTGTTTTCTCTTATTCGATTTAGGATTTTTGTACATAAAGGAATCTGAATTTTTACTTGGTTTATATTTGAAGGAGTTAAATTAAATATACCCCTTAAATGAAAATGCCAATGTCGAATCAACAATTTGTTCGCATATAGCTGAACTGTACATATTTTTAGGCTTCTGTCCGTGTACAAATGAGCATTTTCTACTTTGAAAACTGTCGGCATTTTTAGTGTGAAAACCGGAATAGTAACCGTAGTATAATTGCTATATAAAATAACGAAAAATCGTTAAAAGGCAAATTCAAAAAGGAAATATGTGGTTCATTATATGTCCGCACATATGGAAGTACCTCGAAGGTTGAATTTTAATGTTAAATTAATTTTAACTTACCTGCTTTCTTAGTTTTCGGTCAAATTATTTTAAAAACATGATAATTTCAACCTTCCCATTTCGAAAAAAAAGTCAAATTTTAAGCATTTTCTCTTAGAATTTTAAAACATTTTTGTAAATATCCACCAAAGTAAGTGTTCAAAGACACATTTGCTTTAGATCTATGATGAAAAAGGACTGGATTATCCGCAAGCTTTATATAACTTATATTTTCAATCTTAAAACAAGGAGAGTAGTTTAATCATAAAAGCAAAGTCACTTGGTGGAAATCATATGAATAAAGTACCTTTGATTTTGCTATATGGTATTTCGATGTCATTATAGTAATTTTCATCTCTTAAGTTTTTTTGTGTAAAATCTTCTTTGAAAGTGGACCAAGTATACACTCCTTTTCAATCAAGGTGTTTACACTTAATGTACCACTTTCTTGCAGTAATGGGTCTGTGATTTCAGTAACTTATTTACCTGAATAAAGGATTGCTTGCTTTTAATATCTTTTTTCTATTGGTTGTTTACAGAGTTTAACTTGACGACGACGGACGACTGCATGTGAATATATCGAAGAAAGAGATTTCTTAACTGTTTTTAGCTAAATCTGTTAAACTTGCATTTAGATTTCCATTATTTTTTATTAAGTTAATCAGAAATTTATTAGCTGTAACATTTCTGCGTCATCATTTTCTATAAAATCGGGATGACTGCTAGTGCGGAAGTTTAAATCTCCTATTAAGACAATGAGTCATTTGAAAATGTGATAATTTCCTTTTCTAGCTGATTATCTTTATGGTTATCACCATCAAGGGTGGTCAAAGTAGTTGGAATTTTCTACTAGTTCCCATGTAACTAAAATCATTTTTCACGACTAGGCCAGACTATATTTAGTAAATAGAACTTGGTTGCGGGCTTTTATGCGAGTTCATATACATGTATTGTGAGACAAAACGTATCATAATTAACTACCACTACTATAACACGTATACATATGACACAGTAAATACCAGCGAACAATTGTTGGTGAAAGTATGTGATGTTCCTAGTAGGAATCTCGTGTATTCTTGGTCCAATTGTTTTCAGCATTTGCATAGTCGTTTCTTGTGTTCCTCAAACAAATGACCAAATGCGTAGCACTGATTTGAAAGAAGGACAATTACTTATCTACCATGTCACATCTCATATCCGCCTTCAGAAACACTCAGTATCTACGCAGTTTGGTCAAAATCCTGGAACTATGTTGTTTTAAAAGTCTTTTTAAGTCCGATATCACGGATTATCACTTCCAGACCAAAATTTGGCTATCCGAGATCATGGATTAGCAAATCAAGATCACAGATTTGCTTACTAGCACCTTATTAACATATTGTTAATCTGAGATCACAGATTAGCAAGCAGAGATCACGGATTAATTAGCAATTCCAGATCACATGTAACCAATGTCAGATAACGGATCACCAATTAATTGATTTTGCATTTTTGTATGTGTCCCATTGTGGCTTCCGTATTTATACAACTATACCTTTTTACAATTTGTTTGCAAAACGTCATATAAGAAATTAAATTATATAAAAATCTTTCTTTTTTTTGTTCCTAAGAAAATGCATTAATTTTTATGTTCTCCTGCGCAATTGCGTCCCTTAACAAATATAACGGTTTAAGATTGATCCCAGCGGTACCAACATGCTCATACAGGTAACTAAAACGGTGGAGTTGAAGTACTTTTTGAGATTGTCCCCAATATTATATGGTTTTCACCTTCCATCCATCACGAGCGCCAGCAGTAGTATAGACTTTTTAACACGTTTGCCAATATATCTAACAATCAAAATAATAAAATCCATTAAATTGTTCATTTCAATTTTTATTATTTATATAAATGTCCGTTACAAAAATGTTATTAAAGTAAGTGTTTCAGTTCGTATGTATATTGTTAATGAACACATCAAATTGTTCTCCGGCAACTGACTCATTGCTTTCATATTCGTACTTTCTTGATTAAAATGACAGCATAGAAAGCTTAGGGCCTGTTTTATTATTATATGAGTTTGACTGTCCCTTTGGTATCTTTCGTCCCTCTCCTCTTATTATTGATACTACTTCGATGCAAAATTCATTTAGTTTTATCATCTATGAAATAACACTTGTAAGAGGATCATTTGTAATACTATAAAAATATATTGCAAAACACATTGAACCCTGAGGCACATTCAAAAGGAGGAATCCCATCAATATTAACAAATCAAACACAACAAAGTCTGTCATTAGAAAATATCTCAATTTTTCAAATCTTGTCTTAGTACAACACTACAAAAAAAAGGTATCAGGAGTTCACCGGTGTTTAAATCTCGTAAATCGGTTCGGAAGAGAAAAATTAATGTGTGGAAGTATGTTTTATAATAATGCATGTACTAAGGTGATAACTAGTAGGGTATATACATAGTGAAAGTATGGTAATGATAACTAACATAAATTATATATAACAAATTAAAAACATTACTATCAGTCTAGGAATGAGGTAATACGCTATTTGATTTTCTAAGTATAGGTTGGTGTAAATATGCATCCAATCCAATGTTGTTTTTGCTAAAGCAAAACAAGAAAACGGAAAATTAAAAGTTTTTCCCATTTTACGTCCTTTGTTAAATGGAATCATATATCTAACCTTGATCAGCCATGTGTTGATCCTCCTCTGTTTATCGACCAGAACAAAATATTCCATATACCGAAATCATTTATAACTGGGGTGGAGATGTAAACCCTGACTGATAAGTCAAATAATTCATGAAATTAGAACAAATTCTCAGTGTTATATCATATATATTTTTATTTGACAGTGAAAGAATATACATTGAAATTACAACTGTTTTCAAAGCAGTATTAATCTAAATAAAGGCAACAGTAGTATACCGCTGTTCAAAACTCATAAATCCATGGACAAAAAACAAAATCGGGATAACAAACTAAAACCGAGGGAAACGCATTAAATATAAGAGGAGAACAACGACACAACACCAAAATGTAACACATATAGACAAAATCCCACGAGAATAACAAATATAACATATATATATAACATCAAAACCAAATACATGAATTTGGGATAGACAAGTACCGTGACACGTCTTATCGCAATGTGAATTTACACTCAAAAATAAGAGAAAACAAACGACACAACGTTATAATGTAATACACACAGAAACGAACTATAATATAACAATGACCATATTCCTGACTTGGTACAGGGCATTTTTAAAGGAAAAAATGGTGGGTTGAACCTGGTTTTGTGGCATGCTAAACCTCGCACTTTTATGGCCATGTGAAATATAACATCAAAATGACAACACAGGACTACAATATAAATAAATTGGAGAACACAATTGACAAAGAATCACACGAACAACAGTCAACAAAAGGCAACAAGTTCAAAATTTTAATACGCCAGAAGTGTATTTTGTCCACACAAGACCTATGTGTGACGCACAGATACAAAAGTTTGAAAGCCGAAACGAGTACAAAGTTGAACAGCATCGAGGACCAAAAGATCAAAAAGGTTGTGCCAAAAACGGCAAGGGTTTTCCGTTAAGTTACCAGAAAATCCCTATAATTTAGAGTAATTTATACTTTTGCAAACAGTAAATTTAATAAAATGAATATTCAAAAGATGTACATGATAAAGCTGAAGTATTAACTAATTACAGGAAACAACTGAAATACATTTACATAACCAGACATTTGAAACACAAAAGTAGACACATCCGAATACGTTTAAACCTCTACGCCAAGTGACGTCCTATTTGAAACTGAAAAATGACGAAAAAATGACGTCATTAGAATTAGTAAAACAGAGCATCAAAAAATGAAAAATGACGAAAAAATGACGTCATTAGAATTAGGATTAATTTAAGATTATATATTTGAACTAAATACTGATATTGCATTTAATAACAAAGCACATTTTAATTCTTATTAATATAAAACTGAGGTAGCAATTAACTATATTATAAAACTATGTCAGGTTTGTTATGAATCTAACTTCAAACGTAAAATATCGTACTGATTACTTTGAACGAAATCAAATCTGATAAATGAAGGCGGTGATTAATTTTCTTTACCATAACACAGAAATATAATAGATAAGACGTCAACACATTTGACAAAATCCGATGAGAATTACAAATATAACATTAAACATTTAAACTAAATACATGAATTTGGGATGTATAAGTACCGTACCACGTCTTATAGTAATGCGAGTTCACACTCGGCAAAACAGTCACAATCGGGAATAAGTCACGTTTGGTAATTAAAAGATTAGACGACATTATGACAAAACACAATCTACCATGTGGTAAAAATGTCCTTCGCTAGTTTGGTCAACGAAACATCGTATGGATCCACCAAATCGTGATGGTGTCCATAAAATTTACGGAGTGTCAATTTTAATCTGTCCTCCTTATAACTTTGTTGGAGCAGTTTCTGCGTAAGGAGCACACTCCTGTATATGAAGTCCGTATAGTGTGAACAAGCACGTGAATAACGTATCAATTGTGATATGTAAACACCATACGAAGGGGCAGAGGGTATGTTACTGCTGAGAAATGGGAAATTGATAATTGGGAAGTTGAAATCGTCCCGTTTATCATAGATTTTCGTGTGAAGTCGTCCATCTACGTCAATATTGAGGAAAAGATCAAGGTATGAAGCAGTCCTTCTAGTATCAGTGGTATCCTTAATTTCAAGTTCACTTGGATATATGAGATGTAAGTATTGGCTGAAATATGGGTTATTCAATGATAGAACATCATCAATATATCGGAAAGTAAAATTAAAGAATTTCGCAAGGTGCTTTTTCTTTTTGTCTTTTAGAAGGTTCTGAATGAATTCTGCTTCATACGAGTACAAAAACAAATCAGCCAGCAGGGGTGCACAATTAGTACCCATTGGAATACCGACTGTCTGTTGAAATATAAATCCTCCAAACTCAACAAATATATTGTCGATCAAAAAGTCCAGCATTTTGATAATATCATCTTCTGTATATTTTCTGGGAGATTCAGTGTGATTTTTCACAAAATATGAATTATTGTAACCCAAAACAAGAAATTTGTATCTACGATTTCCATTTTTATAGAAAAAGCTCTGTTTTATGAGATGGTGTAGTCGATCTTTCAACTGAGCATGGGGAATAGTAGTATATAGCGTAGAAAAATCAAAAGTTTTTATGTTGCTGCAAAATTGCAAAGATTGTGATTGAAGGTTAAGCAGTAGATCTAAGGAGGACTATTTTAAATAATCATCTCATCTGGAGAGACTTTCTATAACACATCATCTAACAATAAACTTCTCTGTAATTCTATGTCATTTCAAACTTCATAATCAGTTCAAATGTAGTTTATAATTACAAACAAATCTTATTCTTTCACCATTTAAAATACTTTGACTATTAATATTTCAAATAAATAACAAAAAAATGCTGAGCAACTCGCCAAAAATATGAACTTAAAAATAAAATTGAGAAAGGAAATGGGGAATGTGTCAAAGCGATAACAACCCGACCATAGAACAGACGACAGCCGAAGGCCACCAATGGGTCTTCAATGTAGCGAGAAACTCCGGCACCCGTATGTGTCCTTCAGCTGGCCCCTTAAAAAATATGTATACTAGTACAGTGATAATGGACGTCATACTAAACTCCGAATTATACAAGAAACTAAAATTAAAAATCATACCAGACTAACAAAGGCCAGCGGCTCCTGACTTGGGACAGGCTCCTTTAAAAAAGCTCAAAAAGGGCCAGTATATCTAGATGAATGTGTATGTATTTCCGTTTGCCTGTTGATTGATAGTTAGAAAAAGCCTGCTATATGATTTGAACAATCCGATGTGAAATGAGAAGTAACTGGTCTGTGAGGTTCACATAAAGTTAAAAATAATTCACTTCTTTTTTCTTGTTGTTATTTTTCAGTAACGTTTTTTTTTTAAATACTGTAATAAACATGTCCGTAGATCAAAAAACGTTTTCTCAGTATAAGTAGGTACAACGCTTTTGCTCCAAAATTTTGCTCCCTATCCTGTTTGGCTAAGCTATGTCTCATTAAAGTGAATAATCACGAAGCTTTCATCTGTTCTAAGTGTCTGCAGATTGCTTCA
Organism: Mytilus edulis; assembly: GCF_963676685.1. Classification (NCBI taxonomy): domain Eukaryota; kingdom Metazoa; phylum Mollusca; class Bivalvia; order Mytilida; family Mytilidae; genus Mytilus; species Mytilus edulis. The sequence goes on from NC_092352.1 coordinate 82,757,431, forward strand.
TCTCCCCAAGAAAGTAATGGCAGTTAGGAATACAGTTTTCCTAATACAATGTACAAATTCCACTCGGAATGGTCCCTCTTTGATTGGTCTGGTAATGAAAACACGCTTAAGCAATCTAATCATTTGAGGATGTTGTCCAATTTGAAAATTATCTATGGGTGTAATACTGTCAACAACATCGAGCGATATCATGCAATTGAACTGTAGTGCAATTAGTTATCAAAGTTACAAGGATAATAATTGAATACACCAGACACGATTTTCGTCTACATATGACTCATCAATGACGCTCAGATCAAAATAGTCGAACAGGTTCTATAGCATCATTTTCTAAAAGATATAACAAAGAAGATATGGGATGAATGTCAATGAGACAACTATCTACAAGAGACCAAATGGCACAGAAATTAACACCCTTAGGTCACCGTACGTCCTTCAACAATGACCAAATGTTCATACCGCATAATCAGATATTAAAGACCCCAAAAAAAACAATGGAAAACAATTCAAACGAGAAAACGTAACGAACTTATGTATGTGCAAATTATGAACGAAAAAAAAATATATGTTATCACATCAACAAACGAAAACCACTGTATTACAGGCTCTTGACTCAGGACAAGCACATACATCATGTACATACTGAATGTTGCGTTATTTCTTCGATTAAAATATCAAAGCCACAAAGGTTTTTTGTATGTCTGTCTAACAAAAAATTTCTAAAATCTCCAGTTTGCAACTCTTTGTTGTTACTGACAAAAACTATTGATCGTCTGTTATTTGGTCCCAATCTCCAGATTTTGTTTTGTTATTTGAACATGACAATTTGATTATTGAACAAAAAATCGATCATTATTAAAACCCAATTTTGTTGAAATCAATTATATTTTTGAAAGATTTTCAAAAAGTATAACATAAATACCGAACTGCAATGTAAATGCAAAAAGAGGTAACTCCATGAAAAATTAAAAAAATCACACATAAGACCTTATAAAACAAAGTAAGAAATGGAAAACAATCGCTATACGTATGCATGCTTTGGCCTCAATATTTTCTGTAGGAAAATGGTGGTTTAATTAGTTATCAAAGATGATCGAAAGATACCAGACGGATAGTCAAACTCATAGATCGAAAGTAAACTGACAACGTCTTGGCCAAAAAATTTAAGACAAAAGACAAACAGACAAATAATAGTACACCAGGCATAACATAGAACACTAAACTAAGCCAATACTAACCAAACATACCAGTCTTCGACACGTTAAAGCTCATTAGATGAATTTTCTAAACAAATATAGTTTGTTTAGTTTTGTATTATTTTTAATTTTAGTTTCTTGTCTACAATTTGGAGTTTAGTATGGCGTTCATTATCACTGAACTAGTAATCTGACTTCAGTAATAACGATGCCGATCTGTTTAATCAATAAACTGCTAATGCCCCTAGTTCATCAAATCTCGTATCTAATTAGTCGATAACGTAAAATCACGATTGATCTTGCACATGCGCATTGTTTCCCTGAACTAAAGTATTCCAGAAAGCGATGTTTGTTGGGTTTTGAAAAAGTTTAAATAAAATGTTATGCTTATATTCGTAAAATGTTAAATAAAATATCAGTGTTGTGTATGTCAAAATATTTTATGGAAAACATTTGAGTTTTTCAGATGTTTTATGTAAAACATTTTAATTTTGCGTTATAAAACATTTAATGAAAATAGCAAAACTATATTTTCTGTAAAACATTTTTTGCAGAATGTGTTTGGGATATTTGGAAAATATTTACTTTAAACATGTTAAATGTTTTAATCATATGAAATACAAATTGGAGAAAATATTATTTTTTTATATTAAAATATATACGGAATATTTTAGAACAATGTTTGAGAACATGAATAAAAGATATTGGCTAATATTGGCAAATAATATTTTGTTAATGTTGTAAAAATATTTTACTTAAATGTTAGAAATAAAACATTTCAAAAACAATAAAATAAACATTTTTTTTTATGTTTAAATGATATCTTATTGAAATATTTTGTGAGAGACGTCCATATGACATTTGAAAAATGTTTTTAAAATGATGTGTGGTAGCTGGGTAGTTGTTTATTTCTGTCGTCTTTGTCTCTTGTGGACGGTTGTCTCATTGGCAATCATACCACATCTTCTTTTTTATATGTAAAACATGTCCGCATGTTCCACTGGTAGATTAAATCTCTTGCCCTTCATTCCGTTCCGTCCACAATGGTCCACTTTATAGTGTTTTTAGAGCATTCCTCTTAATTTGTAGTTATGCATCAAACATGCACAACAGCCATATGGCGTATAAAAAGTAAACAAAAATCTATGAACCAACCAACCAAATGGTTTCATTTTCTCATCTAAAGCAGTGCTAAATATTTCGAAAGTTAACCATGGAACAGGAATGACGAATTGATTGGAAAACCCATTAGATGTAGATAGCTAAAATTGACGCAATAATTTAATTAAATTGACGCAATAATTACATTCTCAAATCCCTAGCTGTGAGATTAACGTTTTCACTTTTTTGTTATCTCCGTAACTTTGATAACCCTGCCTCACAACAATTTTGGAATTCCCACGCTTATAAACATTTTGCATCACCGTTCGACTGGCAATTATCCCAATGAAATTAAATACGATATTAAAATATCTATAAAGATATCTTTCACTTCCGTATGTTATTTAAATCACTATAACACTTAACATGCACAAGTATTTCAACTTTAATTTTAGTTTTTCAAAAGAATAATACTTCCTTGTTGGTAATTGTAAGAAAAACAACAAGACAACACAAGTGGCAATTCATAGTAATTAAAATAGTGTTATTCCGACGCAGTCGGTATAGTTTCGGTTTGTGCCCTTTGAACTTAAGGACGCTTAACTATGGCAACAGAATACGCATGCTCGAAAATCCTTTCTGCGATTGAACAAAATGCTGTCATGGTGGGTGATTTGGTTGTGTTTGAAAAAACGTCTCGTTAATTATATCGTGATGGAAAGCAAGTAAAAAACTATAAATAGTTGAACTAGATCTTACAAAGATTTATATTTTTATTAAAATAATTGTTTCTCCAATAGCTCTTTGCATCCGTGACAGCTGTTTATTCGGGACAATTATATAATTTTTAATGTAAACTTATTTGTACGAACATACATTACTTTAAAAACCTGTGGATGTTTGTTTCAAACCGGAAGTCTTATCTATGACTAAAAGTCAGTCTGATGTCGGAATCAATATCCGGACTCCTTTTTAGTCGTTTTTCTCCAAATATATCTCAATTTAAACAATCATAAGAATAGATGACAAATGCGACTATGCATGTTACCTATAGAACACAGAGGTATGATGATTAATTTATCGTGGAAGGAAGAGAAGCGACACACAAAATTAGGTCTTCTCGTTTAATAGTATAGATGTTGAGAAGATACAAAAAATGTTAACCAATGGCTTCTGATCTCTTTTAATCCATCTAATGATTGCAAATTAAGATATATGATTTTATCACTGAAACTAAATACACAATGTATGGCACATACATATTGTATTGGTCAAACATATGTTAACAACTGTGTAATCTATACAAGTGAACTTAAGAGATGTTCACAGTTTTTACCAGGTTGCACACATTTTGTATATCAATCCAAGCATTTTTACTAGCCTTTCCAAAGGAAAATTCAGGTTATTAAAATGAGGAAATATAGTGGGCCAGCAGCTTTCGACAGTCTATAACTTATGAATCGTTCAACCAATGTTTTTCAAATCATACAATGTTGCTAGTGATTTACAAAATGGAAGTTAAATTAAATATTTTATATTTTCACTTTAACCATTGGGAGTTGCACTCCTTGATATATAAGAAAATGCCACTAAATGTCATTTCCTTGCAATAACTTATGATTTCTTTTACCAAGACGTTACAAATTATATTATGTTTTTACTGATGAAGGTTAAGTTCGAATTTGAAGATTTTCAATATTTGTGTGCATGAGTTATTGTACTTTGATATATTAGAAAATGGCATTTAATGTCGTTTCCATGCAATTACTTGTTAAGCTGTTTAATAATGCTTTTTACAATTTATAATTGTGTTACAAATGGCAAAATGGAGGTCTAGTTTTATTTTAACAAATTTCACTTGTAAGATTTAGGAGTTTTGGTCCTTGTTATATTTGAAAATGGCACTTTTTTTTGTTTTTTTTTGTACAATTTCTGATGAACCTCACAACCAGCGCTCTAACATTTTGATTTGATGTTTCTGATGACACAAGAAGTTGTCAAGTTTGATATTGATAATTTTCTTTTATGCCATTCAGGAGTTGAGGTCCTTGATGGACTGCACAATAATCACATAACTTAGCAGGTCAAACAAGTCTGGAAGCTACTTCAAAATTAAAAAAAAATCAGTTTGCCCTCAATTGGACAGCTCATTCATTGTACCTTTGATGATTCCAAATTGAACAGACTTTTAATAACTTTAATACAGATATGTTACATTGATCTGAAAATGTATCTCAGTGTTGATTTTATACAGTGAAAACCTGCTTTTGAGTTACCATAAAGATACTTAGTAGATCCTTACAAAGGTTAACCAGTGAAGATGCCAGACAATGAGTGAGGGCTATTTGGTGTTTATCACATGTATCATACATCTATTGCTTTTTGCCTCTCAATTCCTTGTTTTCCAACCATCTTTGGTTGATCTAGAGCATGTGACATATATAAAACAGGATTCACTGATAGATTGTTGGTTGTTCAAATCCCATCGGTAAAAAATTGCATGCACATTGAGGACATAACAAGTAATTAAACTACTGCAATTGGATGGTGCCTCGAGAGAGAACTATACCAAGATGAAGAACGAGACAAATTTGAATTGAGAATGAGGACATGTTTGACATATGGCAACAGGTCACCTTCAGAATATGACATAAACGGATTTATAGTGATTGTCAAAAATACTCTATGAGAGAAACTAGAGGCTCTGTGTATTTCACATGCTTCATGAGAAGGTTATAACTATATAAAGCGTTAAATGGCAATTTTAGTAATTTTGACATATTTGTAGATTTTGTCCGTTTAGCTGTTTAAGGTTTCTACCTGTCTTAAATTTTGCAAGGTAATAAACATAACAAGGTAAAACCATCATTTAAGAGAAAATCTCTTACATTGATATAAAGATATGACGTCCTGCACGTATATTTAGATTTCGTCTTACAGATAAGTTTTGCTAATAATATTTCTATCTGTCTATTATAGTTTTCAAGATGAAATGGAAAAATCCCACAAAATATAGTAACACTCGTCGTTAGTGGGCACATATTCCTATAAGGAGTCATCTGACGATATATACTGTGTGGCTTACTTGTAGGTCGTGTCTTGCTGATCTAATTTGCTATTTACAGTTTCATCCATCTACTAAAGTGTTCAACATAATGAGCACGACATATACAATTGATTGAGTCGCCATCTTATGATCATATATAAGGAGTCAATTCACGGCCATATTGTCTTGATGATTAAATTGCTATTTTGAATAATGTTTTCTATGTATCTATTTATTTACACTATTTAATGTTTAGACACAATTTTCAAGCCATTATATAATAATAAATAGTTAGTGTATGTTATGTTCTTTATAACTTCATATAATAAAAGCTTCAATTAGCTGATCTTAATTGATTAAACCCGAAATAAAATTCCGTCGCTGCTTCCTTACCGTCTTGTTAGCAGTGGGGAATGGTTTTGTATTCGATTTGTCTTAAATTTATGGCAAATCGGCCAACATCCAATCCGAACCACTCATTCTCACTTTTTAGGATAACTTGCAAAACTTTATCAAACTCGCGCCATTCAAAAGAAAAAAATGAAGAAATATAACAATCTCGACGAAAAGTGTTTAAACATGATCAGTAGACATTCGTCTCAACTCGGCCGATTCCGTACCATCAAAAGGAGAGTAGCGGATTCCGAATGGATCAGTAGATTGTTTTCTTCTTCTCTTAGTAAATTCATCCTTTCTCGCTACTAATTCCACATTCCAATCCGTATGGAATAAGAACTGACAAACTAATCAATACTATCAGCATAATGCAAAAGTACATAAAGATATTTTTCTATATTACCATGAACACTCGTATTACATGCTACTATCGAAATTTGCACATTTATTTTAAGATCTAGACCGATTGTTATCTGCTATTTCAAAATCCAAGATACATCTGATGAGTTAAGCTTTTTACAACTGAATTTTATAGTTCGTTTTTATGTTATACTGTTTGACCACTGTCCCAGGTTAGGTGGAGGGTTGGGATCCCGTTAACATATTTAACCCCGCCACATTATTTATGTATGTGCCTGTCCCAAGTCAGGAGCCTGAAATTCAGTGTGTTACATATTTGTTTTTCGTTCATTTTTTTAAATAAGTAAGGCCGTAAGGTTTTCTCGTTTGAATTGTTTTACATTGTCATATCGGGTCCTTTTATAGCTGTCTATGCGGTATGGGCTTTGTTCATTGTTGAAGGACGTATGGTGACCTATATTTGTTAATTAATGTGTCATATTGGTCTTTTGTGTAGAGTTGTCTCATTGGCAATCATACCACAACTTTTTTTTTTTATATTATACAACTACCTTTACAGTACATTTTTTGTGTTTTTATGACAATGATATAAACTATGCGATGATTCAAATATAAATAATAACGTGTAATACATAAGTTACTATTAAAATTTGTATCATTATTATGTTCCTATTCCATTTAACAAAATGTTTAAGATTGATGTCTAAGAGTGTAGAAATTATTTCCAAAGAAAAAAATGTTAATCGTTAAAAATCATGGGGTGTCATTTGAGGAGTGGTTGCTACTTGAATATCTAGGACACCTGAGTAGACAACCAAAACCCAAGCTTGCAGCCAATCTAGGTATCAGTCACATTTTTCCAAATATGATCTAAGTTAAATAGAAGATCAGAATTCGACATTTTAACAGCTTTTCGTCATTCTCAAAAGGTGGCATCTGTTAAGAAAAAAATAAAACATGTTAACTAAGGAAATGTTTCAAAATTAAAAGACCATGACTTAGAGAGCAGGACCATTTTTTTATATTGAAATGACACGCACCAATGCTAATACAATTGCATAACAAATACCATTGACCTTCCACTAGTGGTTTACAATAAAATAGAACTAATACAAACTAATAAATTGTTTATGTCAACGCCGGATGCAGCATACCTATGTTTCAACGAGAAAAAATGCGTGTGCATAAAGTGGCTTAGCTTTAAACTTAAACTATAAAAATTGAATACAGTACTAGTAGCGGATTTATTATCTTAACTTTAACATACTTATAGAAAATAAAAATAAAAATAACTGTAATATGAGGCAAATTCATCAGACCAAACAGTAAACAAACTTAAAAACAAACAACATGCATACAACAAAACTATTGAGGAACCACGAGTAACTCTACGACTCTACTGACAAACAGACATACGTAAAAAGTTACTCAAATACAGAATTAATACAACAAGCTATAAGATATAACATAATATCTAATAAGACTTACAAATAAACATTTTAGCTAAATGCATGAATGTTGGATGTTCAAATAACCAGAAACGTTGTATAGCATTGCGAATTACACTCTTCAATATACCACGTTAGATACTTAGCAGACATGACGACGTAGATGGTAAAACACAATGTAAGACGTAGTAAAAATATCGTTAGCTAGTTATTATTTTAAACATATTAAAGGAATCCGCTTTTTTGTTCTTTTCGTTAGATTGATTTGAACCTTCTGTTTCTGTGGTTTACCCGCTACTGGTTCTATCTGTCGTGTTCCTTCCTATCATATATTGACAGTTAGAAAATATGTTTTTGATTTCATTTCTCATTTTTGTTGACATAACGAAGTATATAACGAAGTTTGATAAACATCCTATTACTGCAAACAGATCCATACATTCAATTATGATACGACCACTAACAGAAGGTATTGAAGGTATTGCCAATCCCAGTAATTGGTGCAAAATTTCTTTAAATTTTTTTATCAGATACAAACACCACCACATGTTATACGCACTATGCTCATGAAGATACTCGGTATTTTTGATATAATCTAAACCCCACCACACATACACAATAACTCTTGGAACCTCTGTTAAAAGGAAGATCGCAAGAACTACAACTATCATGATGATTGATCTTCTTTCTTGTTTTCTTTGTTCTGTCATCCGACCTTGGAACCGGTTAGTGACTAATTTAAAGACGATAAACACTGTAGACATCAACATTACAACACAGCAACACGTCATAAGAACAGTCTGAATAACCAGGTAATACGTAGCGGAATATACTATTATCCCTTCATATTTTCGATACAAAAAGTAATCATCTTGACTGAACAAACGAATGTTAAAGAAATCCTCAAGCCAAATGGTTACATGTCGTGGAAGGCTAAGTGCAATGGGCAGCATAAAGCATAAAACACAAGTAATGACGGTCTTCTTCTCAGTCAGTTGATTACGAGTCCAAATAGGAAAAATGATTGCTATGACTTTTTGTATCCCAAGACATGTTGTAATCAGGTATGACACATTATGAAATGTGAGGAATAGTATGGACACATGTGTAACCATAGAGGAATACGGGTAATGCAAATCACAGGGAAACCAACTTACATCTGTTCTAAATGTACAATTATATTGTGAATGGAACAATGGTTGAAGTCCATAACTTGAAAACGCTGTTAGAAAATCAGATGCTGCTAAACCCTGCATAAGTATTGTTGCAGGCGAATGCAAATTTTTTCGACAGAGAATAGCAAAAACGATAATGTTCACTAGCATTGCTATATAAGATATAACAATACCTACTTTGTCCACATCTACCAAATATCTATCTTTATCAAAGTAAACACCGTTAAAAGACATTATATTTTAGCACGTTCAACTTCCAAACTGGTCAAAGTTTTACGAAACTGTTGCGGAATTTTTCCGTGTTTGATCTTTTGTAGATATTACAGTAATTGTCTTTTATGTGCAATTACTAAACGTATAACAACATCATTGTCAGATAACATGTACGTTATTCCGAAATGGTGTAGTTATCAACATAAATACACTCATCGAGAATATGAGTTCTGCTATGAAATTAGTATTCCAATTTAATTTGTCAATATCATATGTGATATACAATTGTATTAATGATATTTATATGTTGGTTGTCGTGTTAACTGGAAGATGAATACAATATCATGTTATGGTCATATCCAAAAGAATATATACTCTATCGTTTTTATAATCTGTATGGGCGTGTTTAAAACTGCTACAATTCGTTATTTATAGTACGAAAGACCCAATCAATCGAACAATTTTTAACAACCAAACATAGATTTTAAAATGAATTAAGCGGCATATTAAAGTTAACTAGTTTATTTAATTCAAGAATGCAAAAATATCAAAAAAGACTGGCAATTTTGTTTAACGTTTTATGAAAAAAAAGAGAGAGGATATATTTTAATTCTAATTTCAAAACTAAAAGTTTTTTGAAAAATAATAAACGAAAACATTTTTTTTTTCACAGCGTAACTCCCAGTAGAAACGGACTATAGTCTAACTCTCATATTATGAAAAATCATAATAAATTAGTTTGTTTTTAAAAAACACAGGTTTCCCTTTTTCCGAAGATATATTATCAATGCTTTATCAATGCTTTATCAATGATTTTGGTCAAATGTCATGCCATTTGTTTTTTCGTGAACCCCCTTTCTAGTCCATGTATAAAAGAGGGACGAAAGATACCAGAGAGTCATCATAAATCGAAAATAAACTGACAATATCATGGCTAAAACAAAAAGAAAAACAAATAAATAAAAGCACACAAAAATCAACATAGAAAAATAAAGACTATTTAACAAGAAGCCCACCAAACACTGGTAGTGATCTCATGTGCTCTTGCAGGGTAAGCAACTCCTGTTCCACATGTGACATCCGTTGTGTTGCTTATTCTAGTAGAAATACAAAATAGGGATTTTGGTCAAATGTCATACTAATTTGTTATTCATGAACCCACTTTCTATTCCTATAAAGGAGGGGCGAAAGATACCAGAGGGTCTTTCAAACTGATAAATCGAAAATAAATTGACAATACCATGGCTAAAAAAATAGAAAATAAAAAAAAGCACACAAAACAACATAGAAAAATAAAGACTTTGCAAGACGGAGCCTACCAAACACTAGAGTAATCTCAGATACATGCTCTGGCAGGGTAAGCTGATCCTGTTCCATATGTGGCATCCGTCGTGTTGCTCATGTTAGTTTTTGATGGGGTTCGTGTTGTTTATTCTTTAGTTTTCTATGTTGTGTCATGTTTACTCTTGTTTTTCTGTTTGTCTTTTTCATTTTAAGCCATGGCGTTGTCTGTTTTAGATTAATGAGTTTGACTGTCCCTTTGGTATCTTTCGTCCCTCTTTTAGTACAAATGCTGTAATAAGTAAGAAGTGACATGGAGTATATTTCGTGTTTCTACTAGTTTCTGACATATTTTGTTTACGTATTTTTATTTGGTTGTTATTTGCTGTGTTATCGATCAGTGTGCTCATACAAAACTAGCTACAATTCCCGAATAAGAGGCTCTTGGTGAGTGACAGTTTCATACAGAATAAATGGGTTAAACAAGTATATGCTCGATCATACATACCCTTAACCTCAGACGGCTGTGTCAGTTATAGCAGCACAACATTAGTACTCACTGTACAAAAAACTAGAAATGGCTTGACTCATTATACGGAAGGAAGCATATCAAACAACTACTAGTAACTTAAAGACAAAAGACACAAGGAAACAAAATTACAGTAATTGCAAATATTGAAAGCTAGCTCAAAGTCAAACACAATGGCTTCCGTATGCAAAAATAGTCATTAAATTATTCATTAGTTAATGATTTTGACCTATAATTAGTTAAATCCGAGTTGAATTATTAAATAAAAAAATGCATGACTGACTTGTCATGGTTATTCAGTTAAGGATTAACAATCTGAGATAACAGTTTAGCAATTCTAAATCACATACTAGCAATCTGAGATCACGGATTATCAATAAATTATCTTTGTTACTTGTCCCTTTTCGAATCCGTAGTAATACAACTATACCCTTAAATCATATTTTTTCTAAGTTAAATTATTCCCAAGATTGATATAGTTATCAAAAGTACCAGGATTATAATTGTATACGCCAGAGGGCGCGTTTCGTCCACACAAGACCCATCAGTGACTCTCAGATCAAAATAGTTCAAAAAGCCAAATAAATACAAAGCTGAATAAGTTTATCTAAAAAGGTGAATTTTTTTTTGTACTTAAAAAAAATATTGGATCTTCTCATGCGTACTCAAATATATAAAAATGTTTAGGATTCATATCAGCGGTATAATCACACCCATAACAGAAAACAAAGATGATGAGAGTATTTGTATTTGTACTTGCTGAGATAGTCCCCATATTATATGGTGTTCATGCAACACGAGCGCCAGCATTAGTATAGACTTTTCTAACACGTTTAGTAATATATCTAGAAACAAAATACATCAAATTGTTAATTGCAATTTTTATTACTAATATAAACATCCCTTATAAAAAAGATATTAAAAGTATGTTTCACGTATATTGTTGTGTTAAGAACAAATTAAATCCCATTGGTCTCCGGCAACCGATTCATTTATATTGCTTTGGTATTCGTATATTCGTGTTTAAATAGACAAGATAGAGAGTAAAGAAGGCTAAGGGCTTCAACTTTATATCCCTTGATTGCACAATAAATTAGGTTTTATAATTCTACTAAAATACTTTTCGTACATCTTTATCAAAACAGGAATAATAACAAATAAACAAACCTGATTATTATTTTAATATTGAAACATATTAAATGAACATTTAATAAACAATGAGCAACTGCATCAATTGCATCATATGCAATATAAAAAAGAGAGATGTAGTATCACTGCCAATGAGCCAATTCTCCACACGAGACCAATATGAAACAGAAATTAACAACTTTAGGTCATCATACGGCCTTCAACAATGAGAAAAGTCAATCCCGCTTTTGACTGAATTTGATTTGATGGATGTTTACTACCATTTTACGTTGAGTTGATTCAGCAGGCAACAAAATGGCAAACATAACATTTTTAGAGGATAAAATCAGATAAAAACATAGAAAGGATCTCTTGAGCTATAAATCAATAATTGTATTAAGTAGAACCCAGAGCTGTCAATACGTCAATGTTTCTGTAAATAATAAATCATTCATCGCCGTGCCAAGCTCACAGACATAAATAAACCGTTTGGGCTATGTTTTCCTCTTGATTGAGAACAACCCGTCACTGCTGGTTGTTGTTCATTTTATTATGATTGTTCAATTTCAAAGTTTCATGATAGGTAACCTTATGGTATAAATACCACTCCTGTACTTATCGATCAGATTGAAATATTCATTCCAGAACAACTCTTGCATTTATAAAATAAACACAGCGGAATTCCCATATTGATCTGATGCCTTCTTTAATTGTGCTTATTAGGTCATACTGATTTTTAATATTGTAAGATAGACGGTTTTAAAAAGGGTATTTTTTAGAAGAAAATTAAAGTAACGTTGATCTTACAACAAGCTCTCCAAGCCTAAAAAAGCCATTAAATGCTACCAAAAATATAGTTTTTAGTAAAAGTTTAGGAACATGGAGTCTGACTACTGATAGTAAGTTTATTATCATCTTGTCAAGGATTGCTTTTGTAATTGGTAGTCTTGCATCTGCAGATGGGGTTAGATTTTCACAACCTTTCAAAGCTTTGCGAATAATGAATAAAGCTGTAGGGTCCTGAATGTTTAACATTTTATGTACATAACTTAAAGCAAAAATATGTGATGCTATTGTAGCAGGTTTAAAACCTTTAGTGAACAAATTGCCTATAAAGTTAGCAACTTGAGCTAGCTGAAGCGGCAGAGAGATCTGTTGGTGACCCAGGAATTCAATTAACTTTTGCCATGTTTTTTGGTATGAAGCTTTGGTAGAGGGTGTCAAGGCTGAATTTATTAAATGTTTGGCTTCATCAGTCAAATCTCTAACAAATGTTGGGGAACAAGTATTGGACTTTGTTCCAACCATGGTGCTGCCTTCAGTGCTTTTTGAAATTGTAAACGTGAAAGGCTATCAGCTATAATATTTGTTTTACCCGGAATGTGTTTAGCTTTGAATAAAATGTTGTATTCTAAGGCAACAGCAACCAGACGCCGAACTAGTTTCATTAAGATTATGTCTTTACATGTTTGTTTGTTGATGATTTGAACAACTGCCATGTTGTCAGACAAAAACAATACTTTGGTGTTTTGAACGTGTTCGCCCCATAATTCAAGTGCAAGCACAATAGGAAACATTTCCTTTGTTGCTATTTGATGGTGTTCCAAATGTTTTGGCAAACCATTTATAACCCATAACACCTGCAAAACCTAGAGAACCAGCTGCATCAGTATACAATGATAAACTGTCAGAAGAAAGCCATTTATCAGCATAGAAAACTGATTTTCCATTAAAATTATCAATAAAGGATTTCCAAATACCAATATCTGCTTTAGACTCTCTAGTTAGTCTAATATATTGACATGGATGAGAGACTCCTATTGTGAGGTCAATAAGTCTTCTCGGGAATGCACGGCCTGGACAAACCACGGTACAGGCAAAATTGAGGAGACCAATTAAGGATTGTAACTGCCTTAGAGTAATTTTCTTCCTCCTTTTCAATTTTGCTTGAATTTTTTCAATTTTCTCTTGTGGTAGCCTACATTCCATTATATTAGAATCTACCTCTATACCGTAAATGGTTATAACAGTTGTAGGTAAGACTGTTTTTTTTCCCCTTTTTTATGGAAATACCTAGTCGATAACATAACTGAATAAAAGTTTGCAAATCTTAGTTGCATTTTTGTGATTGAGGGGGACCTACAAATAAAAAATCATCTAAAGTATGCCACCTGACCGATATTTTGACTGCATTATCCACTGTAATGCTACACTTAAAGTCTCAAAAACTACTTGCACCCACTGGAAGACATTTATCATAGTAGACAAACCCATTCCAGTTAAAACCTAAAAGATTGTAGTCAGATTTCTGTATCGGGATAATGCGAAATGCATTTTCAACATCGGTCTTAGCCATTTGACAGGATTGACCATATGATTTGACCAATTGAACCACATTATCAATAGAATCATATGAAACAGCAGAATATTCCATAAGAATACCTAAGTTAATTGAATTGAATCATCTTTTGGAAATGACAAATCATGAATTAAACGAAATTTCCCATCTGACTTTGGAACCAACCCTAGAGGTGAACAAACAAACAATGAAAATGGAGGTTCTTTAAAAGGCCCAGCAATGCGACTACTTAGACTTTCTTTTGCCAATTTAAGGTACACAGCATCTGGATTTTCTGTAGCTGATTTATGGTTTTACATGTTTTGTTACTTGGTGTACCTTTAAAATTAAGTGAAAAACCAAAAGTGAAACCATGTATTAACATGTTACGTAAATCCATATCATAACCCTGCAATTCCTGTCCCAGTAACTCAGCGTTTACCGGCGTTGGTATTTTGTTTCTGATTTGGCACCTGTTTGTTCTGTTGTGCATTTTGCTGTGGTTTATATTCAGAGCATTGAAATCTTGCGTGTGAGCCTTTACAGAAGTGGCAGACATGCTTGTATGAGCAAGAGTTGTTGCAAGTTTGACCTCTGTTAAACAAGATGCATGTTTTGATATTGTTTGAATGCATGTGTTTATTGTAGTATTGTGTATTGCCTTGGTTTTGTTTTGTCTTAATGGTTGGACATGAAAATTCTTGTTTTGGGTATTACTTGTATTTACTGATTTAGTGTATAATTCATCAAGCAGTTTCCCCCAAGGTAGCTTAATAGTTTCTCTTAACCTTCATCATAAATTCTCAAAGGTTCATCTCCATATAAATCATACATCTCCCTAATATTATGACCATACTTAAGTAAATGCCTTGCTTCCGCAGGGCATTTCTCAATGTAAATATCTGAAAAAACTAAATATGCAGATGTCCACTGTTCAATGGAAAGTGGAGGTTTGTTTGACCTTGAGATATTGTACAAAGAAAATTTCCTATTACTTACAAATAAACTGAATGGGTCCTCTACATAATAAGACGTTAAACTATTCATATCAATGAATTCATCTGACCATATTTTCTCTTTAATTTTTTGTGAAACAGTGGCCCCCAATGGGATGCCATCTGATACTTGAATTTTAAGTGAATTTTCACTTGAATTATGTGTGTTGACTGGCGGCTCACCTGAAAAAAGTGTTTCAACCACAGTTTGAATATCAAATTCTTTAGAAGTGCTGCATGACGGGTTCAAGACTGATGTAGTTGTATCATCAGGTGCCACTGTGCATGTAGGATTTACATGTATTTGTGTTGTGCTCTCCTCAGATGCTGCTGATGTAGGATTAGGAGCTGATACTGTGCATGAAACTGGATCAATGTTAACGTTCTGTGTAGATGTTGTATCTGAATCGTTCCATGTAGCTGATTTTGTGAAACATCTGTATCTACATGTACATCAGCCTCAATATTTACACCGCTAGATGTAGTTGGCTGATTGCTTGCATTTGTTTTGTCTGACTGTAAACGCAGGATCTCAGCTGCCAATTTTGTGTAATCAATATTTGTTGTTTTTTTTTGTGAGTTGGTTGATCACTTTGACGGGATTTTCCTCTTTTGGGAGGCATCTCCTGGCAGTTGTTGAGCTGATTGCAATTGTATGACTTCAACTGATGATACTGAAACAGAATCAGATTGTTAATATAATGGTTTGTGTATAATATACACAACACAAAATTGTAATGCCAATGGCTTAAATACTAAATGTAGTTTATTGTACACAGTGTATATGAATGTATTTATAGGTACAATGTACCAAATGTGGCTCACTTTGTAAGCTGAATAAATGTAACCGTCTGTGCAGTTTTGCTTAACCTACAAGGTGGTCGAATATAAGATAGTACACAATGTGCAAATATAAGGTACAATGTACCAGTACTATAAGCCCACAACTGTGTAAGCACCTAGATACAAATTACAATATACTTATAATTAACTTATATATATAAATATGAACGATGTTCATAAAACATTAGAAATTGATAAAACTACAATGTACTTTTAACTCCAAATTAAGTATTACAACAGATTAATTTACCTACATAAACATTATAATACAGTATCACTGGTTGGATGCATGAAGTACAGCCGAACGAATACTTTTAAAGTATTTGCGCATTCCAAAATGGTTAAGGTGCACTCCGTCAAAACGCAAATAATTTAAATTATCCCAAAAACCACGGTGGTGCCAAAAAGAAATAGACTTTTCATCGTGCTCTTTGATTTTTTCTTGTAAAAGTGTGTTTATTTGTACAACTTTATCATTGTATCCTGCATATGTTACCAATTCACTCCCACATAAAAATTGTCCAATTATGACATGATTTACATTCAAACCATAGTGTAAATACATCGCAAACGCAAAAATGTCTTGAGCAACTTGGGATGCATTAGTTCTCCTATTAGCATCATCATTTCCCCCTATCTGTATAAAACTTATGTGAGGATGACAACTAAAAGTACATAATTGGTTTTGCTGAGCTAGTCTTGCTACTGTAAGTCCACCCTGTGCACGACAATTAATTAAAAAGTTGCACTTCAACAAACGCAGATTTTCAAATCTGTCACAACTATTCATAAAGCGATTTAACCTCCTCATAAAACTGTGACCCAATAAAGTCACGTGTAAAATATTCCCAGATGAGGACTACTCCATAATGAATACACTAGCTGTTCATTTCCGAAGTTGTTTACGTTTGAAAGTCGGTCAAACTGTCACATGATTCTTCCACAACATAATGTCACGTGGTTCTTTCATAACAGAATGTCACGTGGTTCTTTCATAACAGAATGACTATTACATAATATGAACACGAATTCACCGTGTAGAACGCCACATGCGGGATGTCGGCTATGTTTGACACGGGGTGGCAATTTCGAAGCGAAGAAAAATGATCAAAATAAGTTCAAGTATCAAAATTTCTTTATTTAGAATTCTTAGTACCATATAATGTACTGCACGGAAGGAACTGAAACACAATCTATTTCCTGCAAGCAAAATCAGTTGTTTTCAGTGCTCTGTTTTCTCAAACACCTCTCCCTAGTTTTCCGTGTTGCAGATTTTGAGCCTTCATATGTAAATTTCTGGATAAAAAACTACTTTAGACGACTTCCCTCTGCATCATTTATATAGAATTGAATTCCTATTATGGAATTTAACCAAATACCAGCTTTAAACTTAAAATTAATTGGTTTATAAACTAGTTTTTCATCAAAATATAAAGTGTCGCTCGGGGTGTCAGATTTTGCATCTCAAGGGGTAGAGGCTTCCAATAAAAAACGAATAGATTTGCAGATAAATCATGTATATCGGTCTTTATCTGATACTTTTTAATTCAAACACATCTGCTGTAGTATGATAACAAATAAAAAACTGAAAGTACTTCATTTTGCCTGTGTTTTAGTCATATAAGACATGTGCTTTTGATTTCATAAATAGTAAAAATTGACTCAAAACATTTTGTGCAGAGGGAAGTCGTCTAAAGTAGTTTTTTATCCAGAAATTTACATATGAAGGCTCAAAATCTGCAACACGGAAAACTAGGGAGAGGTGTTTGAGAAAACAGAGCACTGAAAACAACTGATGTTGCTTGCAGGAAATAGATTGTGTTTCAGTTCCTTCCGTGCAGTACATTATATGGTACTAAGAATTCTAAATAAAGAAATTTTGATACTTGAACTTATTTTGATAATTTTTCTTCGCTTCGAAATTGCCACCCCGTGTCAAACATAGCCAACACCCCGCATGTGGCGTTCTACACGGTGGGATTGCTTTCTAATACTATGCTAACGGTATTGAGTTTGTATCGAATATAATAAATCCTCATCTCAAGTTAATTACTATAGTTATCTTCTTATATACAGGCAGATCGTTAATGAATATTGTCAGCATCAAATGTATAGTTCATCGAGCACGGAGTATTTGCGTGGGCAAATGTAGGTCAACAGTCTTGATGACTTTAAATGTATATAAACTACTAACTATTGTACTGACCTCTCGCTGAATAAATATTAATCCATAAACAAATGATACAGAATGTTGTTATGTGAATGAAGTGTCACCAGAGTGTATATAAACAAACTAATAAATCAAAAATTGTCCAGACAAATTTTTGCGAACTTTCTTTTCGCAGATAAATTTTTACGTCATAACATATCTGTTATTTGATTGGTTGGCTAAATATAAAATTTAGATAATTCTATAATATACACTTAGTTCAAATTGACTGTTTAATTCAAATAGAAATTGTCCACATAGACATAAATGAATTTATAAAATAAATTAGATTACATGTAAGAAAATGCCAATACCAAGACATCAATTGGTTTAGTGTGTTTGAGCTTTAAATTTTGTCATTTGTTTGGGGACTTTCCGTTCTGAAATTTCTTCGAAGTTCAGTATTTTTGAGATTTTATTAAAAATTTTAAAAATGTTTGATTATTTGACTCTTTTGATTAGAACAATTGAATGAATCCTGAGTTGTTCCTATTTATAAAGCACAAAACTGTTGACCTGAGAGTCTTCGAAAATAGTCCGAGGTTAACATAAACAAAAAGTGGTTGACAGCAATATTATTAGTGAAGAATATATTCAGGATTTCAGTGTAAGTGCATCCATTGATTCATTTATATTTAACTTACTTATCAATTACTATAGTATAAGAAACTGCTTTATCATTTGATTAACTAACTCTACAGGTCATCTATAATATTGTATCACATATAAAACAAACATCAACAAAAAAGCTTGACGCACTGGATTTTCGGTCACTACAAAAAAAGATTATCCGATTTATAATCAGGAGATAACTGATTTCTCTCTTTTCGAACCTTTAGAGTTTAATGTTTCGAATGTTTTTTTTTTTTTTTTTTTTTTTTTTTTAGAGTTTTGTAGATCAACGTGCCCTTTACAGAATGAAATGCATATCTATTAAAGGTATTTGATGAAATATATGTGAGAATATATAATATGTAAACCAAATTTATGTAAATGGAACACATAAATACAAAATTGAATACTGATATCTGAAAAAAAAAAAAAAAAAAAAAACAGTACCAATTTGGTGAGTCTGAAATGTTTTTCTTAATCATCGGAAACGCTCAACCCCAAAGCTTCAAAAGCATTGAACGTATGAATACTCGAATAATACTCAGCTTAATGTTGATGACACAAAGGTTTTTTTTAAATGAATAGCCGACTCATAAAATGTCAACTGTTTTAGTAATTGTTCACGAGGATAGTTAAGCGAGTATATATATTAATCACGTAAATAAAGGGCACATATAATGGCAGCGCATTTATGCCCAGTGCAAATTCAAAATGCCTGTACAGTTTTTTGAAGTCATAATTTTCTGTGATACTTTGACTTGTGATGGATTAAATACTCCAAATATCAGACAAAGGCGCTCATTAGAATCAATATTCTGAAAAGTGAAAAATATTTTTCCGTCGCAGACAATTATAAACGATAATTCATCTCTCTCTCTATCTACCAAAAACCAAACGATTCGTAAAATGTAGAACCAGCTTACTTAATGTAAATTTTAAACTATCCAAATATCAATTGAATTGATAAACATATCTTCCTCAACTCTGGGCATGAGTATATGTTGAATGACCAGACCCCAACTGTCTTATCTCCAACCAGCAATAGAGTGTCAATTTTATTTTGTTCCGCAAGTGCAACTTCTAAAAGTAAATGTGGTTCGTCCATTAAATCAAATATTTCGTACTGAAAGCTTATTTCGAAGTATATTTTAGAATGTTTGTCCAAACAAGTGTTTCCAATGGCTCCCGTGTAGTTTTGTCGTTGGTTGGCATCATTCGGGTTGTGATTGGTTTCATCGCTAAAGTGGTTACTGATTACTTTGGTGTCAGATGAAAGGTAACAATACCGGTGAAGTGTCGATTGATCAAATGTCAAATCAAACTTGTATTGATCATCTGAAATTAACATATGTTCATTGTAGGTACACATTAACAAATATGTTGCTTTAAGGGCATACGATACAGTTACAGGGGAGGTAATGACGTTGCTAACGTAAAATGTTATTTTTGCGACGTCAAACTATGACATATCGGTAGAAGATGCATTTGTCGACTGATTTTTATCATTCAAATTGATTTAATTTGAAAACGAGTGCATGCACCTCTATTTTTTAAAACGACATTTTGTTTCATTTTGCAGGGAGATTATGTGGACCAAATTCTATAAAACTGTGAATAGTGCAATTTTTTTTTAATTTTGATAAATATACAGCAAAACATTACGTTTTTTTTTCAATTCATGACCATTTGATAAATATGAGTTATTTCTGAATAAAAAAATCCATAAATATTTTAGAATATTTATAAAATACAGAAATTACAAATTATCTAACAAAGAAATATTGTGTTTCTCTTTTAAAACAAAAAAGTTATAGCTTTCTTTTGAAAGGGAAAATACGGCCACAAATCCGAATTGTGAGCAAATATACAATATGTCTACCCATTTAACTCAAAAAGTAGCACATGAAGGTATATTTTTTATTAAATATTTGATTAAATCAGGCAAAAAAAGCCTATATGGAAATTTTTATCAAACTGTAAATACGGGATCAAAACTGTATCGTACACAGCTACTTTTGCATAGGTACTATTTCTGTACTAAAACAATGCAGTACTGGAAATTTACTTTTAATATTAAGTACTTTTTCTTTACTTTAAAACTATTGTAATATTTAGGTACTTGTATTTTACAGTGCTTGATTTGTACTAAATATTTTGGTACAGAAATAATACATTATTCCATGTTTGAAAATCATAACTTTAAGAGATTTGAAATAGAAAAACTTTCAAAATGCTGAAAATGTAACGGTAGTAACCAAAAATCTGTAGTACCTAAATTTCAAGTACAAATAAAGTACTGTAAAATACAGGTCATACATCGCGTCATTGTGCAATTGTATAATGTAAAGTATCTTCTTGGAACCAAGAGAACTCATCAAATAAAGGAGTGAGATTGGAACTAGGTAGACTGCCTTTATTACAGGTAATGTTTTTTCATATCTTGCTAAACTACATCGATAATTCAAACCCTTCATTGAAAGAGGGCTTTGAACATTCAATATCCTTTGATTTACAAGGTGTATATTACTGTTATACATATGCTAAAAATATCTAACTAGACAATATTCTAAAATACAAGCGGACAATCGTAAGAATATTAAAGTTGAAGCCATTTAAAATCAGAAATTAAAAATGAAAAAAAAAATGACTATTATAAAGATTTATATAAAAGAAAAATTGAAGAAATGACAAAAGCAGCAAGTTTTTTCTGTATAAAAACGTAAACCCTTCACTTGAATCAAATTTTAACTTATTGTTTAAAGAATTTTCTACCAGGAATATTTCTACTAGACTTCGTATAAGTGACCATGGTCTTGAAATTAAAACAAAATGGTCGTTACATTAAAATTCCTCGAAAACAAAAACAATGCAAAACCTGCAAAGACATCGAAGATGAATTTCATTTTATTCTCAATCGCACAACAAACTAAACGAAAATATCATTACAATTATGTATTCTAATTTTTAACTTTTTTACACTTTTTCAATGTGACCAGGTTTAATTCATCATTTCTACATAAGGAATTGCAATCACCATGTCAGTAATGTGATAGTTGTTTTCAATTCGATAATGTGTTTGAGCATTTATTGAGCATTTGATTTTGCCATTATATAAAGGACTTTTTGATTTTGCCATAAATAAAGGACTTTCTGTTTTATTGCGAAATCAGCACGTTACAATTGTTTATTTACATTTTCCAGATCCAAAATGCGGTCTGTAATGATCGTAGGCAGCCAGTTATAACGACAATTGGGGATTATTAACTCATGGTTCAAAAATTATATCTAAATTTTAAAAGGTTGAGATGGAGAGACTATACCAGTAACTTTGACTAGCAACTACTCAGTAATGTGATAATGCTTTATCATTTACATAATTGAAAATGGAATTACATTCTTAAGGATGTTCGTTTCTCTGTTTCAAAATAACAAGCTTTTTAAAAGACTGCTATAGATTGACATATAAACAACAGAAATAGAACCAGTTGTCCTTGTTTTCTAGATATAAGACATTTGAAATTGACGAAAAATGTTTCTCGATGAAGTTTATTTACCTTTAGCATTGGCACATTTTTGTAACATAAAAAAAACACAAAAAAAACCCCAACTTTTAAACACTGTTAATGTTCCTCCAACCGGTAGAACAATGTTGGACTAAGTGGAGCGTCCATTGTGGTTTTTCCGGATGATTGCAACCACGTCATGTCAGAAGGGAAACGACAAACCCTTTACCTGGTGTAAACATAATTGAACGCTCTATATACTTTAATAACCCTTGCAACAACTCATTGAAGGGATTGTAGGTGGCCTATTCCAAGGCAAACTATCCAAACAGCCTTTTTCGAAATGTCCACGGACTTCATATCATACAGCTTTCATTACAAGACCTATCTATTGCAATCATTGTTAATTTCATTTATCATCAACATGTACGAAATATTCGCCACTGGACGTTTAGCAACCGACAATTGATCCATCAACCATTAAGAGTGATCATTGAACATATAGCTTATCTCTCAACCTCAAGATTGTGAATAGGAACCTGGTTTTTGACGATGTATGATTGTGCCAGGTCTTATGATGTCTAATAAGTTATCAAAGGTACCAGGATTATAATTTAGAATGCCAGACGCGCTCAACTCACAATGATTGCCAGTTTTCTGACCGAAAATTAGTACTTCTTCCGTTGAACATGAGCTTCCTGTATCCACAAAATCTAACAAGAAAATGCATTTGTTTCTCCGTTTTACTAAATTTCGATAGATGTTAATGTTAGTTTTGTAAATTAGAAGCAAAATTGTGTATGTGCATACTAATTATGAACCACTACACACGATTATAGTTTTTTACACTTTTAATGACGTTGCTGTATGAGATATATTCTTTAGAAGTGTTTGCCCAATATACTAGATAAGTTATAGTTTGTATAATCTTTTAATCGGATTTTAAGTTATGTGATCATTTTGTAAACGCGGTTGGTTGATATCAATTAAATCTGAATAATTATTTACCCACAACTACAAGTGCTGTTTCAAATGATAACGTTTACGGTGCAGCTTTTTAAGGGGTGTGTTATAAACAAGATGAAATAGCAAGAATTAATGACTGTTCAGATATAATTGAAATAAAAAAAAAAACAAAAAAAAAACAACCTTAAGATAACTTCAAAGGAAATGATCAAAACAAAAAGCACCGCAAGTATAACCAAATCTGTCTATAC
Organism: Mytilus edulis; assembly: GCF_963676685.1. Taxonomy (NCBI): domain Eukaryota; kingdom Metazoa; phylum Mollusca; class Bivalvia; order Mytilida; family Mytilidae; genus Mytilus; species Mytilus edulis. Next base: position 82,781,021 of record NC_092352.1, read on the forward strand.
TTCAAAGAATGCCCAGTAAGGAAATCAATTGTCTAGAGAATATTTGATTAGGGCATGGGGGTTAGGATCTAAGTGTTAGTATAATTGCATAGGGTAAAATTATGTCAACTCATGTACATTTGCTTTTCAGCGAATAAGAAATTAGTACTTTGACCGATATCTCTTTACTAGCAATATTGAAATAGATTTATGTGTTATATTTTTTATCTACTACAAGTAACTGGGATATAATACGACCATGAATCTGTGTTGTGCCCTTTTATAATGAATTGCATAAATAACATATACAATTTGGCACGTATTCTCCTTTCATTTTGCAATAGTATAGACATAAATTATTGTGCAGGTTTTTGGTCATAGTCCAACAACATTTCATCATTCTAAAAAAGACTGACGTTTCATTCAGGAAGTACATAGACTGTTTAGTTTCATTGAGTTATAAAGCGTGTGTTATTGTACGGTACGGTTCAGTTTATCTTATATCTGTAATAGTTAAAATCCATATACTTTGTTTTAAATTATCACTGGGTCAATAAATACTGATAGTTAGCAATCTTTAACATTGTATAATTGTGACAAATAGTATGAATGTATAAATACTACCACTGCGACGAATGTAATACGATATTTCTCCACTCGGGAGAATTTACTTTTCAAATGTAAAACGCAAGGCGCGCAAACCGTTTTAAATATTTAAAATTTAACTGTCGAGAGTGGATATATTTTGTTTGCACTACATTTTGTAGTATAATCTATACAGTCACTGATGAGTATTTTGTAGACGAAACGCGCGTTTGGCTTAAATATAAAATTTCATCCTGGTATCTATGATGAGTTAATTTTCATACTTTTTGACGATATGCAGACCAAAACGAACCGCACATTGATTAAATAAAAAAAATAAAAAGGTCTGAAAAAGTATAAATGTAGTAAGAGTTAGAGAAAATCTTGTAATGGGTACATTCCAAATTCCTTTAAATTAAGTATGTTTATACATTTAAGTATTGTAACAAGTTTTTGGGAAAGTATTTTTAATAATTGCATAGGCTCAAATTACGTTAAGAAACATTATTTACTCATGATACTTTGTTTAGTTTATCCTTCCAAAAAACGTTGTGTTGACGACATTCAATTCATGCGACCAAACATAAAATGAAACCTGTATTTTGTAGCCATTCTTCTGTCTGTATTAAATTGATATTTTTTTCTGGAGTCTTGTTTAGACATAAACAAAATGTATAACGCAGAATGAATACTCGAAATCTTTAATATTGTATAATTGTGACAATGATATGGTTAGGTACAAATGTAATGATGTATGTTGAAACAATAATTTATTTTTAAATTTTGGATAAATGGTTTACTACTTGAATGCGCTAAAGTAAATCACGTTTATAAAAAAAATGGAAAATTAATTAGTAATCTAATAAAAAGATGCAACAATGGAAAACCAAAAGCCATATAGACAAAGCACACAAAACAAAAATTAAAGACAAGAATGAAACCGCTTCATTTACGTTAGTATGAAATCAGTTATTTTTGAAAACGTTTCGAAAAGTTATTTATAAATAAACTGTTTATATAGATTAGACCGTTGGTTTTCCCGTTTGAATGGTTTTATACTAGTAATTTTGGGGCCCTTTATAGCTTGTTGTTCGGTGTGAGCCAAGGCTCCGTGTTGAAGGCCGTACTTTAACCTATAATGGTTTACTTTCTTAAATTGTTATTTGGATGGAGAATTGTCTCATTGGCACTCACACCACATCTGCCTTTATCTATTGTGTATAATATTCTTTCGAAAAGGTCGTTGTATGAAATAAGAAAAAAAATATATACCATCATCGTTTGTATCACAAGTCCATTTTGTGATAAGGCCGACAGTAAGTCCTACAAAGAACAACCCTGTGATTGCACCAATGATACACAACAACCTATGTTTATTTAGATCACCACTTTTAGATCTAAATGAAAGTCTTTGCACAATCGAACGTCGTTGAGGAGGTTTTAAATAAATATCAGATTCTCCAGCCCCAACAGGCGGATCGGGTAGGTTGCGATGAGTAGTTGACACTTTTTTTTTCAGGTAATTCCAAGTATATATTATCTGGAGCCGCCATTTTGTCAAGAAACTTAATAAGAAATACGACGTTACATGGTATAAACCATTTTTATTATGTCATGATAATATATTAACCAAGGATTGAATAACAACTGTACAAAAGATTTAAATACCAACAGCATACATGTCATTGATTATTCAGTAGTTTATCTTCAAGATCATTTTTACACTACATGAATATAACCCTAAACGGTTCGTCAGTAACGAAATTTTAAATTTCAATCTCGCCAATTTCAGAGAACCCGGCCACTATCATTTTGTTTTTTTGTTAAATGTATTTATGTATCCGCTTTCAACTGCCTTTTTATAGTTTGTTCTAATGTTTTACTGTTATGGCACTGTCCTAGGTTGCCAGGACGATTGGGATCCCGTAAATATGCTTAACCCTGTCAAATTCTTTATTTATGTGCCTGATATATGTCAGAAGTATGAAAAAGTATAATCACAAATTACTGTACTCCGAGGAAAATTGAAAAAGGAAAGTCCCTAAGCAAAATCAAAAGATAAAACACATTAAACGAATTGACAACAACTGTACATGCATTTTTTTTATGTAGAAAGTGGTGGATTGAACTGTTTTTATAACTACATGTAGCTAAATCTCTCACTTTTAAGACAGTCGCATGGGATTCCATTATATTATTCAGTGGTTGTCGATTGTTGCTGGGTTACATATTTCTGTTTCGTTCATTTTTTTGTGAGTACATTAGGACGTTAGTTTTCTCGTTGAATTGTCTTACATTTGTTATTTCTGGACCATTGACAGCTGACTATGCAGTACGGCTTATTGTTGAAAGCTGTACGGTGACCTAGAATTGTTAATCACTGTTTGGTCTCTTGTGAAGAATTTTATTGACCAACATATACCAATCTTCTTTTAATATATATATACAATCAAAATGAATAAGTAAGAGTAACATGTCATCAGCTATGAAGACTGTTTAAAGTTTTGCTTGTTTCTGTGCTGTATTTCTGCAACGTAAAATTGTCATTTTAGCAAATTTTTATTAACATATTCATATAAGCGGGAAGATTGACTCGCAATACAACCAGTTTCAACTCACCTTAATGTCTAAATAATTCCTGTTCCAAGTCTGGAATATGACAGTTGGTATCAAATTATTCTTTTCTATGCATGTTGACGTTTGTTTTTGTTGCACTTGAGAGTTCCTGTTGTTCCTTTGTTTTCCTCTTATCGTTAATACGTTTCTCACGTTTCTTTTTAAAATTTGTAACTCGGACTTGTTTTCTCTTATTCGATTTAGGATTTTTGTACATAAAGGAATCTGATTTTTTACTTGGTTTATATTTGAAGGAGTTAAATTAAATATACCCCTTAAATGAAAATGCCAATGTCGAATCAACAATTTGTTCGCATATAGCTGAACTGTACATATTTTTAGGCTTCTGTTGGTGTACAAACGAGCATTTTCTACTTTGAAAACTGTCGGCATTTTAAGTGTGAAAACCGGAATAGTAACCGTAGTATAATTGCTATATAAAATAACGAAAAATCGTTAAAAGGCAAATTCAAAAAGGAAATATGTGGTTCATTATATGTCCGCACATATGGAAGTACCTCGAAGGTTGAATTTTAATGTTAAATTAATTTTAACTTACCTGCTTTCTTAGTTTTCGGTCAAATTATTTTAAAAACATGATAATTTCAACCTTCCCATTTCGAAAAAAGTCAAATTTTAAGCATTTTCTCTTAGAATTTTAAAACATTTTTGTAAATATCCACCAAAATAAGTGTTCAAAGACACATTTGCTTTAGATCTATGATGATAAAGGACTGGATTATCCGCAGGCTTTATATAACTCAATTTTCAATCTTAAAACAAGGAGAGTAGTTTAATCATAAAAGCAAAGTCACTTAGTGGAAATCATATGAATAAAGTACCTTTGATTTTGCTATATGGTATTTCGATGTCATTATAGTAATTTTCATCTCTTAAGTTTTTTTGTGTAAAATCTTCTTTGAAAGTGGACCAAGTATACACTCCTTTTCAATCAACAATGATCAAGGTGTTTACACTTAATGTACCACTTTCTTGCAGTAATGGGTCTGTGATTTCAGTAACTTATTTACCTGAATAAAGGATTGCTTGCTTTTAATATCTTTTTTCTATTAGTTGTTTACAGAGTTTAACTTGACGACGACGGACGACTGCATGTGAATATATCGAAGAAAGAGATTTCTTAACTGTTTTTAGCTAAATCTGTTAAACTTGCATTTAGATTTCCATTATTTTTTATTAAGTTAATCAGAAATTTATTATCTGTAACATTTCTGCGTCATCATTTTCTATAAAATCGGGATGACTGCTAGTGCGGAAGTTTAAATCTCCTATTAAGACAATGAGTCATTTGAAAATGTGATAATTTCCTTTTCTAGCTGATTATCTTTATGGTTATCACCATCAAGGGTGGTCAAAGTAGTTGGAATTTTCTACTAGTTCCCATGTAACTAAAATCATTTTTCACGACTAGGCCAGACTATATTTAGTAAATAGAACTTGGTTGCGGGCTTTTATGCGAGTTCATATACATGTATTGTGAGACAAAACGTATCATAATTAACTACCACTACTATAACACGTATACATATGACACAGTAAATACCAGCGAACAATTGTTGGTGAAAGTATGTGATGTTCCTAGTAGGAATCTCGTGTATTCTTGGTCCAATTGTTTTCAGCATTTGCATAGTCGTTTCTTGTGTTCCTCAAACAAATAACCAAATGCGTAACACTGATCATGGCTATCCGAGATGATGGATTAGCAAATCAAGATCACAGATTTGCATACTAGCACTTCTTATTAACATATTGTTAATCCGAGATCACAGATTAGAAAGCAGAGATCACGGATTAGCAATTCCAGATCACAGGTAACCAATGTCAAATAACGGATCACCATTTAATTGATTTTGCATTTTTGTATGTGTCCCATTGTGGCTTCCGTATTTATACAACTATACCTTTTTACAATTTGTTTGCAAAACGTGGAAAAAGATACCTGGGAACCATTTGTATTCGTTTGATACTAATGTTTGAGTGTAACGTAGGAACAGTTGGATCACAAATTATAATGTGCAACGAATTTAAATATTTGTGTACGTAGACATTAGGATAACCACCAAATCAAATGTCTGGGAATATGTTTTTCTCATTCCACAGAAATTAGTTTCAACGCAAATAAATGAATGCACAATGATGTATTCGCAAGATTGATACTAATAAGTGAAAAAGTGGAGTTTTTTCACCCTTTTTTATTGGCCTTATAAAAATATATTTGATCTTCTGCTGGGTACATAAACGAATTTAACTGTTTACCAATATGCATACAAGTCACAAAAATTATGGAGTATTAATACTTTTTGAGATTGTTCCCTATATCATAAAGTATTCATCTTCCACCAAACACGAGTGCCAGCAGATGTATATACTTTCTAACACCTTAATCAATATGTCTTGCAATCAAGATAACAAGAGGTCATTTCTGGAATGATGTCTTTCACAGGAAAAGATCGCCTTTATGATGTTATTTACCAGATGGAAGGCGCGCCTGTATCCTTGGTCTATCAAACGTTTCCAGTACTTTCATAATCGTCATTAGGAAGGGTAGTATAGAAATAATTAATGTTCCATCAGTACATTATCGTGATTGCTGTATGATTGACGGAGGGTGACCATCCTTTTAGATTTGAATTTCCCAAATGTTTTGTGCAGTATAAAATAACACTTTTCACCCCTTCGCTCAACGTGTGTTGGAAATTTCTATGCATACATTTTTGTCACGTAGTGATGGAAGTCACATGACAGATTCGTCTGAAAACCGTATTCCGGAACTGGCCTATTCCATCAAATTATTCATTTCAATATTTAACTCATTGTCCTGAAGGGCCAAGCGAGCTTTTCCCATCACTTGGCGTCCGTCGTAGTTAACTTAAACAAAAATATTTTCCTCCGAAACTACTGAGCCAAATTTGAGCAAACTTGGCCACAATCATTATTAGGGTATTAAGCTTAAGGTAGCACAATACAAAGATTTGATACCTCCAATTCCCCAGTTCAAAAATGCTTTAACTTTTTTTTTAATGCTAGAAAATTTATAGAAGTGGTTTTTATGGATAGCTAACAGATTACTCATTCAAATTAATGCCATGTTAGTATTATACAACAATTATGTAATAAATTATAATGTCTACTGTTTATACAAAATTTTAGAAGAAATTCCCACTTTCAATTGAAATTAGCTTCTTCATGATTCCCCCTAGAGGGTTGATTTTATTATATGTTGTTCGTAGAGCCATTATCCACACAAAAAGTCTCAGATTTTGGATAGAATGTATAAATCAAATTTTACACATAATCAAACATTATCTACTTTTATGTGGTAAGGATGTTTACACTAATTACAGATTTATGAGAGAACGGAATGCGATAGCAATAATTTGAGACACCCTTTTGTAGCTCCCGTGGTGTTGATTAAGATTCCGTTAAAATTTCCTGTATAGCTATAGAGATGAAAGAGCTAATTTTCATGCAAGTGAACTGACCAAGATTGTGTCATAAATTGCATAATAATTGATTACATAATGATTGCATAACAAAAATATTGCATTCATTTTAAAGATTACCGTTTTACCTATCTATATATACCTCTTTTATTATTTTGTGTGCGTTCTTAAGAAAGTAATATATCGAGCATTTTGGAAGAATTTAAATGAATTATTCAATGCGGATTTTTTCAGTCAATCACAAGACATATAGAAGACAACTATGTTATATAGCTATACATGTTATTTATCCTCTCCAAGTAGCTAGATACACACTATTATTTTACTATCATTTCAGAACAATTTAAAATAATCCCAATTAAATATTTTGTTATTGGAAAAACAGGTCCCCCATTTCCCAAGACAAATTCTCGATGCTGTAGCTGAACATGCACATTTAAATTGCTGTTGTCATCAGCAAAAGTGTATATGTATTTAATGATAGGGTAGCGTTTTGTAAATACTAAATTAACTCGAAAAGTAACTCACAAAATTCTTCTACTTGATTAAGATAGTTACTTTGATGTCTCTGTTACATGTATTTCGTGTTAAACGTACTTTCGACACTCATACATTTTATCTTTTATCTTATTTTGTTCAAATTTCCTTTTTCCCTCGGAGATTTCTCTCATAATTGATGTCTATTGCCCCGGATTCATCTATTTTCGTGAGTACGAATATTCGTGAGTACGAATATTCGTGAGTGAGAAAACTTGCGCTTTCATGGACATTTTTTTTCGTGATTTAGCAAAAGTCTGTATAGATTCCAATTGGGAATTTGTCAATCGCTGTATATTGGAATTCGTGGATTTGGGCTACTATTATTTACGACTTCATCATAATATTTGTATTCTACGATTAATGATGAATCAACAGTATATGGTGTAACAATTTGTGCAAGTTAAGATTACATAATTTGGAGGGAAATCTAAAAAAAAAAATCAAATCTCAATCCACGAAAATTGATATCAACGAAAATGAATGAATGCACAGTAAATTACTCACAAACTTGATTAAGACATAATTGTTGCAAGCTATACGTTATTGTAGTTTTAACATAGGTAGGCATTATATTTGTGATTATGTTTGCCCGAACGATATAAAAAGCTAAAATAACACGAACCATATTAAAACTACAATAAAGTATAACTTGCATCAGCAATTTCGATTCTGATAAGAAACAATTAAGGTAATATCTATGATCGATGTGTATAAGTTTAGAGGGGTTGTCTATGCTCTTCCATGGGCCCCTTTTTATTTTTAGTAAACAAGCAAACGACTGGAACTGTCATTTTTCAAAGGGAGGAGTTTTGAACAGCCAGCATGAACGGTTGTCGTATCTATGTCAAATATGTCAATTTCGAAATGCAACACATTAAGGTCATAATACATGAATAAGTACCAACATGTGCATCATTTAAAAGTTTTGAAGTGTTTTAAGTTAATGAAATATATTAAATGCATGACAGTTTGATTAACTTTTCATTATTCTGCAATAGTCAATATACGCATGTGCAAACCAATTTTATTGAATTTAGAGCATGCCTGGGTTTATTCACACAGCGAAAGATGCACCTCATATAAGAATACTAAATAATATAAAAGTCTTTCTTTTTTTTGTTCCTAAGAAAATGCATTAATTTTGATGTTCTTCTGTGCAATTGCGTCCCTTAACAAATACTAAGTATAACTGTTTAAGATTGATCCCAGCGGTATTAACATGCTCATACAAGTAACTAAAATGATGGAGTTGAAGTACTTTTTGAGATTGTCCCCAATATTATATGGTTTTCACCTTCCATCTATCACGAGCGCCAGCAGCAGTATATACTTTTTTAACACGTTTGCCAATATATCTAACAATCAAAATAATAAAATCCATCAAATTGTTCATTTCAATTTTTATTATTTATATAAATGTCCGTTACAAAAATGTTATTAAAGTAAGTGTTTCAGTACGTATGTATATTGTTAATGAACACATCAAATTAAATTGTTCTCCGGCAACTGACTCATTACTTTCATATTCGTACTTTCTTGATTAAAATGACAGCATAAAAGGCACGAAGGCTTAGGGCCTGTTTTATTATTATTATATGAGTTTGACAGTCCCTTTGGTATCTTTCGTCCTTCTCTTATTATTATTGATACCACTTCGATGCACAATTCATTTAGTTTTATCATCTATGAAACAACACTTGTAAGAGGATCATTTGTAATACTATAAAAAATGTATTAAAAAAAACATTGAACTCTGAGGCACATTCAAAAGGGGGAATCCCATAAATACTAACAAATCAAACACAACAAAGTCTGTAATTAGAAAATATATTAATTTTTTAAATCTTGTCTGATTATAACACTACAAAAAACGGTATCAGGAGTTCTCCGGTTAAATCGGTTCGGAAGAGAAAAATTAATGTGTGGAAGTATGTTTATAATAATGCATGTACTAAGGTGATAACTAGTAGGGTATATACATAGTGAAAAGTATGGTAATGATAACTAACATCAATTATATATAAAAAATTAAAAACATTACTATCAGTCTGGGACTGAGGTAATACGCTATTTGATTTTTCTAAGTATAGGTTGGTGTAAATATGCATCAAATCCAATGTTGTTTTTGCTAAAGCAAAACAAGAAAACGGAAAATTAAAAGTTTTTCCCATTTTACGTCCTTTGTTAAATGGAATCATATATCTAACCTTGATCAGCCATGTGTTGATCCTCCTCTGTTTATCGACCAGAACAAAATGTTCCATATACCGAAATCATTTATAACTGGGGTGGAGATGTAAACCCTGACTGATAAGTCAAAATATTTCATGAAATGAGAACAATTTCTCAGTGTTATATCATATATATTTTTATTTGACAGTGAATGAATATACATTAAAATTACAACTGTTTTCAAAGCAGTATTAATCTAAGGAGGAGTATTTTAAATAAACATATCATCTGGAGAAACTTTCTACAACACATCATCTAACAATAAACTTCTCTGTAATTCTATGTCATTTCAAACTTCATAATCAGTTCAAACATAGTTTATAATTTCAAACAAATCATATTCTTTCACCATTTAAAATACTTCGACTTTTAATTATTTCAAACAAATAACAAAAAAATGCTGAGCAACTCGCCAAAAATATGAACTTAAAAGATAAAATTGAGAAAGGAAATGGGGAATGTGTCAAAGCGACAACAACCCGACCATAGAACAGACAACAGTCGAAGGCCAACAATGGGTTTGAATGTAGCGAGAAACTCCCGCACCCGTAGGCGTCCTTCAGTTGGTCCCTTAAAAAATGTATACTAGTGCAGTGATAATGGACGTCATACTAAACTCCAAACTATACACAAGAAAATAAAATTAAAAATCATACAAGTCTAACAAAGGTCAGAGGCTCCTGGTGGGGTTAAACATGTTTCTGAGATGTCAACCCTCCCTTTTACCTCTAGCCAATGTAGAAAAGTAAACACATTAAAATTCAATTCAAGAGAAGTCCGAGTCCGATGTCAGAAGATGTAACAAAAGAAAATAAATAAAATGACAATAATACACAAATGACAACAGACTACTAGCAGTTAACTGACATGCCAGCTCCAGACCTCAATTAAACTGATTGAAAGATTGTGTGTTCATCATATGAATATCAGGCACAATCCATCCCGTTAGGGGTTTAGTATCATCCTATCATAACATATATGAGAAGAACATAACCCGTGTCATGCCAACAACTGGTCTTCAATACAAAGACCCTATAAGTGAATCAATATTAAAGCCAAATTATGCAATCTTTAATGACCTGACAACAGTATCGTAACTATATCCCTTCTGAATAAGTCTGTTTAAAGGTTTTGTAAGCTTTTGAGGTGAATATTGACATTTGCGTGCTTTGTAAAGAATATTACCATACAATATTGGATGTGAAATACCTGAACGTATAAGATGTGTGCATGTTGAGTTATATTTAAGCGTTATTTCCTTATACCGGTGATAAAATTTAGTAAATGTTTTGACTAGTTTGTGATATCGAAAACATTGGTGTAATAATTTTTCTGTAATACATAAATTTCTCTCGCTAAAATCTAATACGTTGTTATATACACGAGCGAATCGTACAAGTTGAGATATATAAACACCACAAGATGGTGACAAGGGAACGTCACCATCTAAAAATGAATAATTAACGATAGGAAATGAAAAATCATCTCTTTTATCGTAACTTGTTGTATAAAGCTTCCCGTTAATGATATAGATATCAAGATCGAGTTAAAGACAGTGGTCATTGTTAGTATTAGCTTTATTTAACGTGAGTTCAACAGGATAAATTTCTTTAGTGTAAATACTGAAGTCATCATTATTGAGAGTCAATATATCATCCAAATATCTAAAAGTATCGTTAAATTTTTGTATCAAATGTTGTTTCGATGGGTCTTTGCTAATTTTAGTCATAAATTGTAACTCATAACAATTCAAAAACAGGTCCGCAATAAGTGGTGCACAGTTAGTCCCAATTGGAAGTCCAATAACTTGACAATATACGGAATCTCCAAAGCGAACAAAGATGTTATCAAGTAAAAATTCAAGCGCATATATAGGATCAGAGCATGTCCAATTGACATATTTCATTTGTTTATTGCTACTTTAAAATGACCTAAATGAGTTTGAACATATGCACTCGCATTCTGACTTTTTAAATGTCCAGTTAATTGGGGATGTCATTTTTTTTCTTAATAAGAATATGAGGCAAAGTGGTATATAGGGTAGAAAAATCAAAACTTTGAAAAGATTCAAAATCATGCATGCAATTTATCAAGTACTTTCAACACTCCAAAAGTAATTAATACCACTATTTCCAAAGGCCTAATTTGAACAATTTATTATGTCCCCAATATCATATGATATTCATCTTTCATTCAACACTAGCGCCAGCAGTAGTAAATATTTTTCTAACACGTTTTCCAATATATCCAGAAATCAAGATCATAAAATCCATCAAATTGTTCATTTCAATCTGTATTTTTTATACCAACGTCCTTTACAAAATTTTTATTAAAAGTACGTGTTTCAGTACGTTCGTATACTGTTGATGTACACATTAAATTATATTGGTCTCCGGCAACTGACTCATTGCTTTCATATTCATATTTTCCTGATTAAAATGACAACGTAGAAGATATAAAATGCTTTGGGCCTCTTTTTATTAATGATTAATACACATTCGATGCACATTTCATGTACTTTTATGATCTATGAAATAACACTTGAAAGAGGATCATTTGTAATACTATAAAATAAAGTATTAAACCATTGAACTTCGAGGCAAATTCAAAAAGGGGAATCTAATAAAACCTAACAAATCAAACACAACAAAGTCTGTAAGTCCAAATCTTGTTTTGCTTCAATTTTTTGCATTTAGTGCAACACTACAAATTATGGTTACAGAAGTTTACCGGTGTTAAATTCTCGTTCGCGAAAGAGAAAAATTAATGTGTGGAAGTAAGTTAATAATTATTCATGTACTCAGGGGATAGCTAGTAGGGTATACACATAGTCAAAAGTATGGTTACGTAATGAAAATGCTTGTTCTTAGGGGATATCTAGAAGTGTATATCCATAGTGAAAAGTATGTTAATAATAATGCATGCACTGAAGGGATCACTAGTAGGGTATATATATAGTCAACAATATGGCATAAAGTTAAAAATTATTCACTTCTTTTGTCTTGCTGTTATTTTTCCGTAACGTTTTTTTTAAATACTGTAATAAACTTTTCCGTAGAAAAAAAGTTGTACCTACTTATACTCAGTATAAGTAGGTACAACTTTTTTTATCCAAAATTGTTCTCCCTGTCCTGTTTGGCTAGGCCATTTCTCATAAAAGTAATTCTTTGAGTTTGAATTATCAAGAAGCTTTTGGTTTTGATGTTATATTTGTTAATCTCATAGGATTTTGTCTAATGCTTAGTCCGTTTCTCTGTGTGTCTGTGTGTGTGTGTGTGTGTTACATTTTAATTGTGTGTCGTTGTTCTCCTCTTATATATTAAATGCGTTTCCCTGAGTTTTAGTTTGTTACTCCGATTTTGTTTTTTGTCCATGGATTTATGAGTTTTTTAACAGCGGTATACTACTGTTGCCTTTATTTAGCAACCGGTGGTCTGGTAATGAAAAAAACACCCTGAAGCAATCTAATCATTTGATGAGGTTGTTCAATTTGAAAATTATCTATTGAGGGTAATATTGTCGACAACATCGAGCGATATCATGCAATTGTTCTGAAGTGCAAGTAGTTATCAAAGGTACAAGAATTATAATTAAATACGCCAGACGCGATTTTCATCTACACATGACTCATCAATGACGTTCAGATCAGGTTCTATAGCGTCTTTTTCTATAAGATATAAAAAAGAAGATGTGGTATAAATGTCAATGAAACAACTCTCTACAAGAGACCAAATGAAACAGCAATTAACACCTTTAGGTCACCGTACGGTCTTCAACAATAAACAAAAGTCCATACCGAATAGTCAGCTGTTAAAGGCCCCGAAATAACAATGGAAAACAATTCAAACGAGAAAACGTAACGGCCTTATTAATGTGCAAAAAATGAACGAAAAAGAAACATGTTGTCACGTCAACAAAGACAACAACTGAATTACAGGCTCTTGACTACGGACAGGCACATACATCATGTTCATACTGAATGTGGCGTTCTTTATTGGATTAAAATATCCAAGCCACAAAGGTATTCCGTATGCCTGTCTAACAAGGCATTTCTAAAATATCCAGTTTGCAACTCTTTGTTGTTACTGAAAAGACGTATTGATTGGCCTCAGTATTTGCTGATGGAAAATGGTGGTTTAAATAGTTATCAAAGAGGGGAGAAAGATACCAGAGGGACAGTCAAACTCATAGATCAAAAATAAACCGACATTGCCATGGCTACAAAATTTTAAAAAAAAACAGACAAATAATAGTACACAAGACACAAAATAGAAAACTAGACAAAGCCAAGGCTAACCAAATATACCAGTCTTCGACACGTAAAAATCCATTTGATGACTTTTCTAATCAAATATAATCTATTGTATGTCATGCATTCAGGCTTTCGTTCAAACCATTCCTGTCAAACTGCTATGACTTCTTTGTTAGATAAATGATTAAAAGTAATTGAGGAAGGAAATTTAGTAGGGGCAGTATATTTTTATCTGTGTAAAGCTTTTGATCTTCTGATCATAAACTGCTCCTTCAAACATTATACAAATGTAAATGTTTTTATAATTCAAGTTATTGGTTTATTTCGTGTTTGGCTTATTAACGTCAGGTCGAACCAATTTCAAATACTTTTTCAGATGTTACATTAACAGCAGGTGCACCTCAAGGGTCAGTTTTAGGTCCTATATCATTCTTTATACTTATTAATGATTTGCCTTTATGTAACCCTAATTATAATACTGATCTTTTTGCTAATGATAGCACGATTTCTGTTATTGGAAAAGACAAAAGGTATATAAGTCAGACACTAAATGTTGTGTTAGAAAATATTTGTCATTGACTTGGTTAAAACAAAATTAATAAAATGTTAGTTAATGTGTCATAAACTAAGACAATGAGTATAGGTTCAAACAAAAACAGGCGTTATGTGCAATAACACATTAAACACATTCATTAACAACCAACAGATTAATGGAAATCACTGTGAAAAAGTCCTTTGTATAATCAAATTAATCATTAGCTTTATTAAAACGAATCAAGAAATACTTTACCACAAGTCATTATTAATGTATAAATCAAAACATCAACTGGCACCAACATATTTATCCAATCTAATTGTGCCTACAAATAGTAATCAATCGTACAATACTTGACTTTCATCATTCAATAATTTTATTGTCCCTAAATCAAATACAAAATTATACAAATCAAGTTTTTCTTGTAGTGGTCCAAAAGTATTGAATTCATTATCCATTGAAATCAAAAAATCAAAAGTATATCTGCATTCAAATACTCTTACAATTCATAATATTTTTAAAAGTGTGTTATTTATAAGTTAAGCCACAATGTATACTATAGGTGTTTTTTCTGTTGTTGTTATATTTTGTTTATACACATCTATTGTTTACATTGTACATGACTTTTTGTGTGAAATAGCAGATTCATTATGTTTTATTCATATAGTTCATATTGTATGTAGAGATCCTTATTGTTTTCTCTGTATCAATTTATTACTTTTAAACACCGGTATTCTACAGTTGCCTTTTTATTTGTATACTTGGATGGCTTAGTTTAACATGTTTAAAAGAAGTGAACAGGAGATTTCTTTTAAAAGAAAATCCTTTATATTGTCAAAATCACTATTATTTTGATAATTAATGTACCATAATTGAATTACTGACTTCGCCGATATTGTTATTCAGTGACATTAACAACGTGAGCTTTTGTCACCACATAGGACGATGTGCGAGTGGAAAACTGTGATGAATGACTGAAAACCCATGCTCTGGAATGTGAAAAGAAATAACATCTTCTTAAAAATAAATTTTAATACAACAATTCATTTAACAACTGTCCTGAAGCCTGATGCTTGTTGAAGTTCTAACTGTGAAATGATAACAGCAATTAAAGCGCTGTTTCTTTTCTTTTTTCTTTTCTTTTTTTGTTCATTGTTATTAGTGTTCATTAGTTTTTCATTTTTTAATTATGTTGTGAGATATAAATTTGTCGACGCGTAAATAGAGAAAACTATTGAAAGATGAAGAACTTTATTAACCTTGAGAGCACTAGTCTTTTGTTGCAATTGACAATACAGAGACCATTCAGATGGATGTGTAAGGATGCATGGTTGCTAGTCAATAACGAATAGAATAATCACCCGAAACCACGGGGTGTCCTTTGAGAAATAGTTACTACACGAATAACAATCAAACCTATATTCACATCAGCCTTCAGTTTTAATCGGCATGGGATTTTTCCTCTGTCTTAAAGACTGTTTACAGTCTTTTGGTTGTTTTTCCTGTTATACGGTTGCGTTTGTAAATTTTTTTCGACGCTTTTAATTAAACGTACATTTTAGGTGTTCTTATGACATTGATATGAAATATCATTCCCATAAATGACTGTTACGTGAAATACCTCAAAATTTAAATTGATTAAAATGATATCATTCTAATATATATTTGTTTTGGGGCCAGCTCGTTGCATTGAAGACCTGTTTGTGACCTTCTGCTGTTGTCTGCTCAATGGTCGGGTTGTTGTCTCTTTGGCACATTCCCCATTTCCATTCTCAATTTTATATTAATGTTCCTATTAAAATTGAGATTAAAATCTCAGAGGCTTTCTCTTCAAAGACAAAAATGTTAACCACATGAATACATGGGGTGTCACCGATGAAACGTACGAGATAAAACGCGCGTCTGAGGCAAATACAAAATTTCAATCCTAGTATCTCATGTATCTACTACCTACATGTATGTCTTCCATATTGACTCAATCAAGGCGAGAAAAATGCATGTTCATATACTGATTTAATTTATAATCTTAACATTTACATACTTAAGGGAAAAAAATATTAAAAAAAATGTAATATAAGGCAAGATTATTCAATACAAAACAGTAAGCACACTCTAAATGAAACAACATATAACGTAAACATTTGAAAACATAGCCCAATATATCTGGATTTACAAAAGAAACATCATATCTAAAGACATGAATGTTTGATTTAAGGCAAGATTATGGTCCGAGACCACAATTGTCGTCCCTTGATTTTCGTTGTTCACGAATATAGTCCCTAGTGTTGACAGTGGGTTACTTGCCATTAATTTTTATACCACTTCCAAATTTATTTCTCTATGTTAAATGCCTCAAATTGCAAGAAAGTGGTGAAATTACATTGTAAAACAATTTGAGTCCTGAATTTTATAGGAAATTAGTGATTTGGCCCAGCTGAAAAAGGTCAAAAATTAGCACTTCGGAAGCTTCAAAAGATTTCAAGATGCCCTAAATATAAAATTGTCCATGTTTTGAGTTAGAGGCGATGAAGTTTTCTACAATTTTGATATAATTTGTCCCAAAAGTAGTACAACACACTGTAAAAATTTCATTGAGAAAGCGCAGGTGGGATTTTGTTTAATTGTCATTTATGTTCTCTCTGAACTGAAGAAATGCACTACGAAATAATTGTGGTCTCGGACCTTATGTAAGACAAAATAGTAAACACTCTTGAAAACAAACAATATACAACAAACACTCTCGAAGACGAGAATGATCACTTTTTTTCGAGTGAATATGATCAAAAATGTAGAGAAACAGACTTCCTTTCTGACAAAAACGTGATATAGTGGCTTTATTATAGGTTAAAATACAATGTTATACATGGTATGCTAATATTCGAGATAAAAAAGATATTATCAATCCGACATTAACATGATTAATTTGCGTTAAAAAAGGTTAAATTTAAGCTTGCACTGCTTTATTTGAAAATACAGATAAAACTATATTTATACACATACGAATGCAAATAGCGGAGGAAATGCATAAATAGAACCAATTTATCCTAAGATATACAGACAATTTACAAAATTTCTTGTTATTGCATTGAAAACGACATTTTTAGACCGAATTCATTTCTTAATGTTTTTTCGAGAGTAGTACCGACTTTTGCGAGTGCGTCCGTTCTTTTTTGAGTGATTATACAAATTTCCTATAGCTTAAAATGATATGTGTCAATGTATTTACTATATAAACACAACGAACAAACAAGTAGTTAAATACTGTTCAAGGTATTCATAAGTTTGATAACACTAACATGTTATAAACAAGTATCGTTCATTTGTATATGCTCTTGTTTGTCATATTAAACATATATTATATCTTCAGTATATATTTGTGATGTCAATTAGCTAATGTAAGTATAATCAATTTAGATTGAGACTAACAAACATATTGTGTGTAAGCTGATGAAGCTTTCTCTTCATTCTTAATTATGTATAAAATTCACTTAAAAATTCACTTTCAGTGAAAATTAAAACTTTGGAAGGATTGAGTGTCTTTGTGTTCTTTTATTTTTCGACCAATGGATGAAAGTGAGATCATAGGACCAAAATCTTCAAATTGGTCCATTAAGGAGTTATTGCCTTTTATAGTCACTTTTACCGAAATAGACTATTTAACGGATTTTTTATGACATGAGCAACACGACGGGTGCCTCATGTGGAGCAGGATCTGCTTATCCTTCCGGAGCGCCTGAGATCACCCCTAGTTTTTGTGAGGTTCGTGTTGCTTATTCTTTAGTTTTCTATGTTGTGTCATGTGAACAATTGTTTTGTCTGTTTTTCTTTTTCATTTTTAGACATGGCGTTGTCAGTTTATTTTCGATTTATGAGCTTAACTCTCCCTCTGGTATCTTACGTTCCATTTTTTCAACAATGTTTCCTACATTTTTGTATTCTTTTCGAAAATTTAACCAACCTTGACCACAATCATCACTAGAGAATTTTATTTTAACAAATGTGTCGGATGATCCAACATACCAACCAACATGGCTTATATTGAAACCATTAGAATAAAGTAAACTTCTTTTCATATGAACAAATTAAAGAATGTTCTTCAGAAAAAAGTATATGGATATAAGTTTTATAATGGAAACTATCCATTGAGTTATAAAAAATCATATGCATTATTTTTTTTAATTTGTGGTTTCTTATAACTTTAAATAATGAGAGATAAATAAACGCTTTAAATCACAAAAAGGATCAGCACGACACTCTTTGTAGTTTTTTGTTAATTAATTAATTAAATAGAGAAAAACTTAAACAAACTAAAACAAATAGTAATACCTGTAATACCTGTAATACAAGATAAAAATAGAAATTTATATTCGCGTCTACAATTTGTCCTTTGGTTGATATGCACATAGACCAAGGTGAGCGACACAGGCACTTTAGAGACTCTAGTTTTAAAAACTCCGCGGTTCACCACAAACAAAATATAAGTAACAGTATAAACAAAAATAGAATAAAATGAAGTCTAAATGAGTATGAGTGCCCTGTATAATGTTCTAAAGACCGTTTTATAAAGGATCCAATAAGTTATGAATCAACATTAGAAGGTTGTGGTAGAACGTTTTCCGAAAAGAAATTTGCATTAACTTGAAAAAGATTAATTTTGATATACGTAGTGATATGTTTTGCTGGTTTAGTGGGAATATAATATATTGTCCTTCACTTAATAAGTCAGTTATAAACTAGAATAAGTCATTTATTTAAGTTAAGAATACTTTTTTTCTTATTAAAATTTTAATAAACTCGATCCATTTGTTTAAAACCCCTGACGGTTTCACTGTTGCTCTCCGAAAACAAAGTTTTAAACACTATAGTGTGTGGGAATAACGCTTCTCTGTTGCTCAAAGCATACATAGTATTCAAAATACGAAGGGTAGTATTGTGAAAAAAAACCTACATGTACATAATTACGACATGTCTTGACCCTATTTTAATACCAGAGAGATGAATAGTTTTTGGGGGGAAACGTTTATTCGAATAATATAAATATGTGCCCTTTTGTACTAAGAAGTGGACTTTACAACAAAACTACATTTTTCATCATTTGAAATGGATCTCTCATTTAAGTAGAAGTCATTACATTGAATGATTGTTCAAAACCTGTTTAATATATTCCTTCATAACAACAGTTAAACATAATTCAAGACGTCTGAAAATGTCTTTAGTAAGTTAAGATAAGACACAAATGTTTTTATTATTTTTACGGCATTTACATGTTTTTTTTATTGGATTGATTTAAATCTCATTTTCAACGATGTTTTACCCGCTACTTGTTCTATCGGTCGGTTTTCTTCCTATCAGATGTTGACAATGAGAAAACACCTTTTTGATTTCATTTCTCATTTTTGTTGACATAACGAAGTAAATGATGAAGTTTGATGAACAGCCTATTACTGTAAACACATCAATACATTCAATGACGATTCGTCTATAAAGAAAGCCAACAGTAGGCATAATCGATATCAATAAGATATCCATTTCGTCTTTAAAGCTTTTTATTAGAACCATAGACCAGTACATTCCATAACCACTATAAGCACTCATAGTCATCATTTCTTTGGTATAAATGTAACACCACCACACGTAAAAAAGTACTCTTGGAATCTCTGTTAAAAGGAATATTGCAAGAACTACAACTACCATGATGATTGATTTTCTTTCTTGTTTTCTTTGTTCTGTCATCCGACCTTGGAACCGGTTAGTGACTAATTTAAAGACGATAAACACTGTAGATATCAACATTACAACACAGCAACATGTCATAAGAACAGTCTGGATCCCCAGGTAATACCCAGCGGAATATACTATTAGCCCTGTATATTTTCGATACAAAAAGTTAATTTCAATATCATTGAACCGAACGTTAAAGAAATCCTCAAGCCAAATGCTTACATGTCGTGGAAGGCTAAGTGCAATGGGCAGCATAAAGCATAAAACACAAGTAATGACGGTCTTCGTTATAGTCAGTTGATTACGAGTCCAAATAGGAAAGATGATTGCTATGACTTTCTGTATCCCAAGACATGTTGTAATCAGGTATGACACATTGTGAAATGTGAAGAATAGTATTGACGCATGTGAAACCATAGAGGAATACGGGTAATGTAAATCACAGAGAAACAAACTTAAATCTGTTCTAAATGTACAATTATATTGTGAATGGAACAATGGTTGAAGTCCATAACTTGAAAACGCTGTTAGAAAATCAGATGCTGCTAAACCCTGCATAAGTATTGTTGCAGGCGAATGCAAATTTTTCCGACAGAGAATAGCAAATACGACAATGTTCATTAGCATTGCTATATAAGATATAACAATACCTACTCTGTACACATCTACCAAATATCTATCTTTATCAACTAAAAAAACGTTATAAGTCATTATACTTTAGCACGTTCAACTTCCAGACTGGTTCCAGCGATAAAAACCTGTTGTAAAATCCCTCCGTTTTCAATCTTTTATAGATGTATACGTAATAGTCTTTGATTAATTTTTTTGCGAAAAACAACACCCTTGTCAGATTAAATGCACATTCTTCAAAAATTAGATAGTTAATCAAATCACCGAGAGTGCATGTCCCGCTTAGAACTCAGAAATGCACTGTAATAGTATAATATCATTTGTGATATACGTTTGTCTTAATGATATAGATGTATCTGTATAGACGTGTTAGAAAAGTCGATATAACTGTTGGCAATCCGTTTGGTCGGAAGATGAATACAATATGATGTTGGTTTGTTTTAAGGAATATATATATACTCTATCTTTTTTATTACCTCTATGGGCGTGTTTGGAACTACTTATATTCGTTCTTTGTATAATGAAAGTACCAATCGATAGAAACGTTTTAAAAAACCTACATTAACCATTAAATTTGATTTTTAAAATGAATTACGCAGCATTTTGAAAACAACTATACATGTTTAATCCCGCTGCAAATGTTTGCACATGTTCTAAGTCAGGAATCTGATGTACAGTAGTTAACATCCGTTGGTGTAGTGCATACGTGTTTCTCGTTTATCGTGTTTATAAAGATTATAGCGTTGGTTTTCCTGTTTGAATGGTTTTACACTAGTAATTTTTGAGCCTTTATAACTCGTTGTTCGGTGTGAGTGAAGGCTCCGTGTTGAAGGCCGTAATTTGACCTATAATGGTTTACTTTTATAAATTGTTACTTGGATGGAGAGTTGTCTCATTTGCCCTCATACCACATCTTCCTATATCTATGTAATTTATTTAATTCAAGAATTCAAAAATATTAAAACAGACTGGCAATTTTGTTTTTACCCCGTTATGTTTCAGAACTAAAGTTTTTGTTGGAAAATGATAAACGAACAAATTGTTTTCACACCTTAACTCCCAGTAGAAACAAGCTTTAATAGTTTTATTTTAGAATTAGTTCATAGGAGCCATAGATTTGTTGGAAATTTACACATGGCCTGGAACGTGATAATCGAATTTTATCCTGAGAGTAAGCGAGAGATAAAATTACCTAATATCACAGCCACGGCTTCTATGCATTATTTCCATTCTAATAAGACCTTTAATGTAATAATGGACACATTTCGTTGTTTTTTTTTAACTTTTAGTCTTAC
The DNA here is from genome assembly GCF_963676685.1 of Mytilus edulis. Lineage (NCBI taxonomy): Eukaryota > Metazoa > Mollusca > Bivalvia > Mytilida > Mytilidae > Mytilus > Mytilus edulis. The sequence goes on from NC_092352.1 coordinate 82,802,870, forward strand.
CTTTTTTTTTGTATGATGTAATTTTTTGAAAGGAGTAATTGACTTTTGCGGATTTAAAAAAAAAGATATTTTGTAGATATCTTCGAGTTCTAGTGTATTAATGTAGTAGGTGGTTTTCAATGCTAAGGAATAACACCAATGATAGCTTAAGGTTCTGATGATTTATTGTACCAGTAGATAAAATAACAAGTCTGAAATAGCAATACAACATATATAAATAACAAGCTATTTCATATAACATAAAGATATATTTTTTACAAAATATCACAGATTATCTAATACAGAAATATAATAAATAGTATAGTTAACTGTTATTAACTAAGTAGCAAGTAAATATATACTATTGCAAGTAGAAAGTGTTCACTGTTTACATTCTATGAAAATTATCATCGGGTGTCACGTGTACTATTACAAATGCTTGACATATAACTATACACTAAATCGGGATGTGATATGTAATTTACGTGTATCTGTGTATTTGTATTCAATACTGGTTTACCTTACAAACGGTATATAATAAATGTTACATCTACATTTATGAATTATGACTTTATTAAAATATATAATACGTATAATAATTAACTACATAGTATCATACAACAATCATAAAGTTGCAAATATAATAATCATAAAGACTTATGATGTCAATATTATTGATTTATTATAAGCTCCAAACTAACGCGAGGTAAGTCATGTTTACAATACAATATTAACAATGCTAAACTATAAATAAATATACTCTTACCACTTGTGAAGTGATTTGTACTGATAAAGTTAACGGCACATCATATAAACATCACACAATCATATGTCCTATATTACTACACATTACATGGAGTCCTGAAACCAAAATACGAACATAAATACTCGGACTCTAATTATAAAAAGATACAATATACCAAATATTCTTTACTCATTCATATTTGTACTTGATAAAACATATTTACTACAAAACTATTATTCTATATAAATGGAAACACTTTTCCGTCTTTCACTAGGTACAAAACAAAGGAAATTAAACTTGACTGCGAAATATAAACAGCCAATCAAATACAACAATTCAAGTAAATCCCTTATGAATATTCATAGCAAATAACGTTATATTATTACTATACATAAAAGTAAGGTTTGCAAGTACTGATTTAAACTAAATATACAGTATTCAAAATATGTAATTAAGCTTTATAATAAATATAGTAATTAAATAGATGATTTCTACAATATATAAAATGATCATAAAAATCACTCTGCTACATTAAGGATAATGTACCCTTGTGTTGCTTCAATGCTAAACATATGGAAATTTTATAGAAAATCCACAGCCTTTATCCTTGTTCTATCATATTTGGCAATTTTATGACCGATAGATATAGGATTATTACATGCAGTGCTAGCATTGATTTCCTTAAAACATGTTTATTAGTGTAGTTATTGGTTAGAACAAATAAAAATATGGACCAAATCAAGTACACCTTTTAGGGTGCGCTCGAATTTAGTTACTCTGCACGAGGTATTTTGGAATTTACAGGTTGGTTAGAACTTTTTGTAAAAAATACATAGAATCATAGAAAAGCAAGTGAGTAATCTATGTTTCAAATTTTATAACAAAAATCTCTGTATTAAAGGCTGTGGACTTTCTATAAAAATCTTGGTTTATTTGCCAGAAAGTACTCCTTTTCTATTAAATGCAATGCAACAGTAAATAACAATGCTTTGCATCAAGTTTCCCCCTAGTATATGTTCAAAATGGCCTGTCTCTATTATTTGTTATATCTGTAGTTTTGATACAATTGATGTTAAAAAAATTCGTACAAAAATGGCTACAGAAGGGTACATAAACCTTAATTCTTTGTGTTATCAGCCGAATAAGAATATAAGATCTTCATTCTTTTTATTAAATTGCAATTTAATTTTTGTAAATAGGTTCCGATACATGTGAAATTACGTGGTAGGGATATTGTAACATCCATTATTATGTATATCACTAATTCTGCGGTAAAGATGTATCGAGAATTTTATCACGGAGTTGTTTACAAAGCTAAAGAAGAACGTCATATTAGAATCACTTATTAGAACGATTTTCAACAAAAAATAATAAGAAACTAATTCTTTTTGAAAACACAGGTCCCCTTTATCACAAGATGAATGCTCGATGTTTTATTTGAAAAATGCAAATTTGGATTTTTCGTAAAAATCCGGGATCATTTTTTTCAATGTCTTTTCAATTATTTTTTCTTAAATTAAAATCATTACAAAAGTGAACTGTTACCTGCTTATTAAAGACGATTGATTAAGATATATAGAAAACAATCGTGGAACTCCTTCCTCTACAAAACAAAATGCCTGTACCAAGTCATGAAAATGACAGTTGTTCCCTTTACCCTATTAAATTTTGTTTATAAAACCATCAACAACTTAAATTATTCACAAGATTTTTATCAAATTAGTCTAAAAATGTATTTTGTATATTTTGTTTGTTACTTAAAATATCTTCTTATGTGTACTTTGAATTTAGTAAATAACTGTTTCAGATTGATTTTAGCGGTATCAACACACCCATACAGGTAATGCAAATGATGAAGTATTTGTACTTGCCGAGATAGTCCATATATCATATGGTATTTATCATACACGAGTGTCTGCAGTAGTATAGACTTGTCTTACACGTTCACCAATATATCTAGCAATCAAGATAATAAAATCCATCAACTTTTTTCATTTAAATTTTTATTTTTAATGTAAATGCTCCTTACAAATATGCAACAACTCTATGTTCTAGAAAGTTTGATTTTTGCACTTAATAACCCTATCCAACTAATTTTTGGAGGTCGGGGTTTGATATTTCCAATGTATACATCATGACCTTTCATTTAATATACAACAACCCTATCTTAAAAGAAAATTTATTTTTTGCACTCAATGACCCCATCCAACCTATTTTTGGGAGACGTCAATTTGAAATTTGAAATGTACGCTTTATGTTCTTTCATTTGATATGAGACAACCTTGCCATCTGAGAAATTTGAATTTTTGCACTAAATGACCCCACCCTTCCACCTGGGATGAAAAAGAGGTTTAAAATTTTAATTTTTAAGAAGAGTTTATTGAGACCATCAATTTGATATATCAGATAACCCCATTTGACAAAGTGCCAAAAATGATGCAATATCAACGATATAAATAGAAGTTATGAAACGTTCAAAGTCAATGCAAAACATGAAAATTTCAAAATGATTTTTTGGTGTTTTTTCCATGGAATGTTTTTGGTATTTGGTCAAACATATAACTATGTTAACCTGTTCAATTTCTTAAACATTTTAAGTGGTAAGCTGTTGTGGATTCAGAAATACATGCCGCCGCTCGCAAAATTTGAAACTGCATTATCTCTAAAACGACAATAGATATCTCAAATCTGTTAAATGGTAAATGATCTACAGCTAAAGGACATCATTATAGAAAAAAATTTGGACAATTTCAAAGTTCAACAAGGTCACAATTAATCATCAAATATATGATGCAATACCAAACTTGAGAAACCGGAAGTCGTAGAGACATGGGACTATCACCATTCAACTCAGGACCACTTGACCTTTCAAATATCACAAGGTCAAGGTCATAGTATAATGTGAAGGTCAAGGTGAAATTTCATCATGACCTGACATTGACCTCAAATTGAAGGTCTTGACTTACTGATCATCTTTGCAGTTTATAGTAGGTTGATATCTGTGACCTTTAAAAAGATATACACAAAATACTATACTTTTAAGAATCATCACGTTGTAACTTTTGAACAGACGGAGAGGAAAGACCTTAATGACATTAACAGTACGTCTTTTTATATTGTTGTGGAAGTGAACAAGTTAAATAACATTGGTCTCCGGCAACCGACTCATTGCTTTCATATTCGTATTTTCTTGATTAAAATGACAAAGTAGAAGGAAGAAAAGGCTAAGAGCCAGCTTTTTTAAAATGTTTATACACATTGAATGCACAATTAATAAAGATTTTATGATTTACTAAAAAAACACTTCTAAGATGATCATTCGACATACTATGAAAGAAAATGACAATAAACATTGATCTCGGATTCAACTTCAAAAATAAATTCCATAGAAAAAAAAATTAAAAATAAAGGAAAACTTAAGTAACAGACAGAAATTGAGGAAACCAAATGATTCTTAAGACAAGACCAGGCGAGTAGACAGTGCTTGCGTTTCATGCTATGCAAGTACATCTCCCTCCATGCAACTCGCAAAATTTTTAAACTTTAAGATTAGATCTAGACAATCATATTGGTATATTTCAGGAATAACTGTAATATTTTGTTTTATTTGTGAAGAAACAACACAAAACAATAATGCACAGGATTGCATACATCTAAAGGGTCGGATTCTTATGTGCTATTCGGATAAAAATATACGATTTGGCTATGATTTCAAGTCTATGGAAGAAGCGTATAGGTACAAACTTTTCTTATATCACATATCGATATTGTCTAATATTAATTGTAAATATGCAGACATTCCATGCGGAAAATGTTGTTTTCGGCAACGAAAAATTAAGAAAATACTAACTTTAAAACTTATTGTTCAAATATGAACAGCAATGGAGTCTAAATATACAGTCAGAAGTTAGTTAGAAGCAAACGTTTATGACCGTGTAAAATTTGAAGTGCTGTGTTTTTCTTATATACATAAATATATGTTATAGGCATTTTCTAAATTTAGGCATTTTGTAAAATGACTGAAATTTTTAGGCATTTTCTAAAATGCCTGGATGATTTAGGCATTTTACAAATTGACTATTTTTTTCAGGCATTTTGTAAAATGCCTTACAAAATTTCACAAAATTGTGTTGCTACATGTAATGTTTGGATGGCAGCGACTGTTACACATTTGTCCTGACTTTTTGCAAAGACAACGTTTAGTGTTACATCTAGTCTTACCACTAGCACTACAGCCACATTTTGTGTAACCTTGACCATCACACAAAGAAACTTTACTGACAGCTTTTCTAAAGGATATTTCATTATCATAATTTACATATTGAATAGCAATAAAGTTACTGTCAGATAGTTCAAACTGATTCCTGGTGTAAAGTTCACGTAGTATTCCATCTTTACTTCCAAGTTTATAACCATGCTCTTCCTTTCCAGTAACAACAGCTATAATGTTACGCGGGTCTCTTTTCCCTCGATCCACTTGGGGAATTTTTCTCTGTTCCATAATTATAATACTTTTCTGATTAGAATCAGAATTTTCAACTTATTGGTTTGTAAATCTTTGTTATGGTGTAAGAACAACATACCCTTCTGCAATGAAGTAAGGAGGTCATTATTGAAATACAGAGTGAGTACTTACTCAATGTTGTTGCTCTATGGAGTTTCTAATTATAGACACTAAAACTAGTAAAACATAAAAACTTAACCTGCAGGCTACATTTTTAAAGAATAATCTTAAATTTATTTTAATCAACACTTTTTTGTAGCTTTACAATATATTTTTATCATCTAATTCATGTATTGCATATTTACACAATTTGCCTGAAACAGACCAGGCATTTTGTAAAATTTTCATTAAAAATTTCAGGCATTTCACAAAATGACTAGGTTTTTTTTAGGCATTTTACAAAATGACTAGGTTTGTTTAGGCATTTTACAAAATGCCTGTCAACTTTAGGCATTTCAAAAAATGCCTAAAAATTCAGTCGTTTTACAAAATGCCTAAATTTAGAAAATGCCTGTAACATATACAAATGCTATTATTTCTAATATCAATGCGATACTTTTAAAATATCATAGCGGTACTTTTGTTAAATCAATATTAGTTCTTATTAGTATTAATTTTAGGCTGTTGTACCCGTGTTTTGACAATTTTACCTATTATGTCTGTTTTGATCACGCTTCGTTGTAAATATGACAGAATTTGATGAGACTGTCATACATGTGAGAGGTTAAGTGCTATAAAACCAGGTTCAATCCCTATTTTCAAAATTTGAAAATGCCAGTACCGAGTCAGAAATATGACAGTTATCCATTCATTTCGTGTGTTTTGTCATATGATTTTACCATTTGATAAGAGACTTTCTGTTTTGAATTTTGCTCGGAGTTCAGTATTTTTGTGATTTTACTTCTGAGTAGTATTGTATGTAAATCAGCAGTTTTAAGACCATTGCTTAAATTCAAATTGTTTTTGGTAACATCTGACAAATTTCTCAACTGGTTTTGGAACCAAAACTAATCAAATAAGGGTTTAATAGCCTCAGACTATTGATAACTATTTAATAGACAAAGCCGTAATCAAATAGCTAAGTATCAAAATGATTGTTCACATATATAACTTTTAGCAAATTCATAATGAACGCACCGAAATACTATATATCCGATATGCTCGTAACGCACATATGGAAAACTTTCTTTATTGATAACAATGAAACTAACTTGTGACAAAGATAAATCACACTGTCCTCGTTCAGATTGATTCGACAAAATCTGACCTGTACTTTTGAATCTCCTTTTTTTATACAAATTAGACCTTTGGTTTCCCTGTTTGAATGGTTTAACACTGGTAATGTTTTTGTACCTATATAGCGTGGTGTTCGCTGTGAGCCAAGGCTCCGTGTTTAAGGCCCTACTTTGATCTATAATGGTTTACTTTAAATAAATTATTACTTTGATGGAAAGTTGTCTCATTCTTATATCTATAAATCTTTAAAATTTGCCTTAAAAAATAACAACATTCCAGTCCTCAAACTGAACGATCTTAATTTATAAATATAGAAAAGATATATACACAATTCTAAGGTCCAAAGACATTTACATTTTATTTATTTGTGTTCATAACATTTTTTTAGTACTCATTGAAGAAATGAATTTACAACAAGCGATACGGTTTGTTATTTTGCACGAAGAAATGTTCGCGTATTTATACGATCGGTCACAAGTAAAAAACGAAAGTCAAATATCTGTGGCAACAATACATCGGAATGCCCTCACGGTCATCGCGATGTAAAAGAGCGACCACGCGGTAGGCTGATTATGTTCATAGAGATATCGGTTTACCAACGGGAAAAGTCTATGATATCCAAAAAGAACTGTTTTCCTTCTTAATATTTTTTTTCTATGTTAATAATAAATACATTTTCTGTTTGACAAGATTTTTATTTTCGTTGTATTTAAAGTTGTCCAATTTATAGTCTGAGGCTACTCAGTTGGTATCTTCAAAGTTCGGAACATCAGCATTTGTACATTTTAATTTGTTTGGATTATTTATTCTACCATAATGATTTTAATATTCATTGTAATTTGGAGCTGTATTGGATTGGATTGTTTGAATGAATGTTTCTTTTAAGTAATGATATTTTTTGTCCATTTCGATATTACCAAGGTGGATAGGCTATAGCAGTGCGACTAGTATATTAGAATCTAATAGGTCGGTAAACGTATTTGCAACCGCATTTAAATTTCGTCATTGCATCATCACTTCAAATAGAATTATAAAAAAGAAGATGTTGTATGATTGCCAATGAGACAAATGTCCACAAGAGACCAACATAACACAGACATTAACAACTATAGGTCACTGTACGGCCTTCAACAATCAGCAAAGCCCATACATCATAGTCAGCTATAAAAGGCACCGATAAGACAATGTTAAACAATTCAAACGAGAAAACTAACGGCCTTATTTATATATAAAAAAATGAACGAAAAACAAATATGTAACAAATAAACAAACAACAACCACTGAATTACAGGCTCCTGACTTGGGACAGGCACATGCATAAATAATGTGGCGGGGTTAAACATATTAGTTAGTCGGTTAAACCATGTGATGGAGAACAATAGACTGAACAGGTTGTTTAAAAGACTTTCAACTATCAATAGGGTCAAGCAACGATGATGTAAGAGTTAATTTTGTAACAGTTACGAAATTTTAGTGATGTTGATCCTAAAACATTAAACCGGTCATGATCTAAGTTTGTGAATTATGTTTGCAGTTTTCTTAACCTGCATTGTGACGTGTCATCGTATTCATTTTATATTAGAAAACTATAGCAGTTATATTAGAAAAGTAGGGCATTCATAAATTTTTGATATTAAAAGATAAAACGATAAAAGACAAATATCGCATTGATATTATAAAATATAGCAGTATCTTTGACTTATAGGTGATTTTGGCTTAGCAAACAATTGAATTCATCTCAATTGCATTCCACTGAATTTGCTACATGACATTTATAGAATGTGTACATCTACAAATGATAAATCGTGCATTTATGTTGCATTTATTCAACAATTCAATTAGCTTGTTTAAATACACCTTGCTTGTTATTACATAAAATAATTCATAGAAATTATACACCAGACGTATTTCGTGTTAAATGTCACTAGTTTCGTTCGTTTTAATTTCGTTACTCATATTATAAGATCCCCTTTATGAGATGGTCTTCCCTATTCTTTCAGGATTTTGATGTAAATCTTTATACCTTTACATAATAAACTCATCATAAATACCAGGATTACAGTTTTATATTTACGCCAGACGCGCTTTTCGTCGACATAAGACTAATCAGTGACGCTCGAAACAAAAAATGTTTGAAAGGCCAAATAAAATACGAAATTGAGCATTGAGGACCAAAAATTCCTAACTATTTTACCAGATACAGCTAAGGTAATCTATTCCTGAGGTAGAAAAGTCTTAGTTTTTCAAAAATTCAAAGTTTTGTTAACAGTTAATTTATAATTATGAACATATGGATGATAACTCAAGTCAACACATAAGTGCTGACTTCTGGGTTGGTGATACCTTCGGTAAATAAATCTCCACCAGCAGTGGCATCGACCCAGTGGTTGCAACTAAACTCTTATAGATACCAGGATTAACATTTTATATTAATGCCAGACGCGCGTTTCGTCTACATAAGACTCATCAGTGACGCTCGAATCAAAAAATGTTTAAAAGGCCAAACAAAATACGAATTTGAAGAGCATTGAGGACCAAAACTTCCTAAATGTTTTACCAAATACGGCTAAGGTAATCTATTTCTGAGGTAGAAAAGCCTTAGTTTTTCAAAAATTCAAAGTTTTGTTAAATAAAGGCAACAGTAGTATACCGCTGTTCAAAACTCGTACATCTATGGACAAAAAACAAAATCGGGGTAACAAACCAAAACTGAGGGAAACGCATTGAATATAAGAGGAGAACAACGACACAACATTAAAATGTAACACACACAGAAACAGACTAATCATAAGACAAAATCCGATGAGAATAACAAATATAGCATCAAAACCAAATACATGAATTTGGGATAGAAAAGTGCATTGACACGTCTTATAGTAATTTAAATTCACACTTAAATATAAGAGAAAACAAACGACACAATGGAAACACAACGTAAAAATGTTACACACACAGAAACGAAATATGGTATAACAATGGCCATTTTCCTGACTTGGTACAGGACATTTTTAAAGAAAAAAATAGTGGGTTGAACCTGGTGTTTAATGGCAATGTTAAATATAACATTAAAATGACAACATAATATTACAGGACTAGAATACAAAAAAAATAGGAGAACGTATTGGGCAAAGAAACACATGATAGAAAACAAAAAGCATCAAGTTTAAAATTCAATACGCCAAAAACGCGATTTTTTTTTGTTAACAGTTCATTTATAATTATGAACATATCGATGATAACTCAAGTCAACACAGAAATGCTGACTACGGAGCTGGTGATACACGCGGGGAAATAAATCTCCACCAGCAGTGACATCGACCCAGTGGTTGCAAATAAACTCATCATAGATACCAGGATTAAAATATTGCCAGACTCGTGTTTTATTTACATAAGACTCACCCTTGTCACTCGAATCAAAAAAAGGTTTAAAAGGCCAAATAAAGTACGAAGTTGAAGAGCATTGAGGACCACAAATTCCTAAATGTTTCACCAAATACAACTAAGGTAATCTATTCCTGAGGTACAAAAGCCTTAGTTTTACAAAAATTCAAAGTTTTTTTAACAGTTAATTTATAATTATGAACATATCGATGATAACTCAGGTCAACACAGAGGTGCTGACTACTGGGCTGGTGATACCCTCGGGGAAATAAATCTCCACCAGCAGTGGCATCGACCCAGTGGTTGCAAACAAACTCATCAAAGTTACCAGGATTAAAATTTTATATTTACGCCAGACGCATTTCATCTACAAAAGACACGCGGATACGCTTATGTATATTTTTTTTTCTATAAATAGCATGTACATTAACGTCAGATAGGTTCCGTGTGATTATAAAGATGTTTTGTAATATTGAAGTGTTCTCATGAAGTAATATGCATTTTTTATAAAGAAGTACCCAAGTCACGTAAATTTGTAATGAAATTTTCACTTCAATTAAGAAATTCCTATAAAAAGTAAAAACACAAAAATACTGAACTCCGAGGAAAATTCCAAAAGGAAAATCAAACATCAAAAGGCAAAATCAAAAGTCCAAACACATCAAACGAATGGATAACAACTGTCATATTCCTGACTTGGTACAGGCATTTATGCCGTAATGACGTTTTCAAATTTTGTAAAGAAGTAATCATCCCGCTATGAATTTTTCACATCATATTATGATATAACAATAGGTAGCGAAGAATTCACATCATGTACACAAATAATCACATTATGTTTAATAAAGTTGATATATCATGTTATGGAGTATGTTTTCATATCATGTACCAGTATTTAAATAGCCCGTCCGAGCTCACCCATGAGCATGAATGTTAGGCCCGGTGTTTCTGCCGTGTTTGGGGAAAAATCCGTGAGTCCGGCTTCATCAGTGGTCGACTCAATAATTGTATATTGGCGTGTTATTTAGGTTTTTTGTTTTATATCGTATATTATATTGGACCATACACCGGTTGTCTTTGAATAATATATTTGTTGATTATGATTTATTTTTTGTGAGATCAGTATCACATTGTGTTGTGAAAGGTGCCGGGAATTAAAGGAATTAATGGACAACAACCGTTATTATGAGGGTCAGAGACCACAGTTAATTCGTAGTGCATTTCGTTTAGATAAGAAATGAAAATTAAAAAAATTACCCAAAATACTTCATCGGATATAACTTAAAATATGTTAAATAAGGCCGTTAGTTTTCTCGTTTGAATTGTTTAACATTGTCATTTCAGGGCCTTTTATAGATGACTATGCGGCATGGACTTTGCTTATTGTTGTAGGCCATACGGTGACCCTTATTTGTTAATTTCTGTGTCATTTTGGTCTCTCGTGTACAGTTGTCTCATTGGCAATCATACCACATCTTCTTTTTTATAAGGGGGTTTTGAAATCTTTTGACAGCTTCCTAAGTGCTAATTTGTTACCTTTTTCAGCTGGACCAAATCACTACTTAACTTTAAAATTCATGATCCAAATTCTGTTACAGTGTCATTTCATCCGCTATTTGCTATTTAAGGCATAAAACATTGAGAAATAATTCGGAAGGGGAAATAAAAAAAATAGACAAGTAACACACTGTCTAAACTAGGGACTTTATTCGTGGAGACAAAAAAATCAAAGGATGATAACGTTGCACTCGGACCTGCATGCATGGGTTGGATTCATTATTTTCTAAAGGAAATGGTTGTTTAAGTCATATGAAACCTAAAAAATAAAAAAAAACAAAGTTTATTATGTTCTCTCGGTATTTTGTTCCTTCAACACTCATGTATTTATTTTTGATGCTTCCGTTATGGTTTCGGTTGAATAATCGGTTATGTCATGTCGTTTGTCGTCTGAATAATTAACTTAATTTCCATAACACATTATTGTCATAAAAATTGTTTAAACAAATACAAGATTGCATGTTAGTTACGTAAAGGTGTCACTGTTTATGATATCCTGTGGTGTTTGTCGTTGCAAGAATATATTTCGTGTTGTTCTGCAAGTAGCATGTTGTGTCGACTTTTATATCATTTAGTTTGTGATGAATGTTGTTGCGTGTGTTTGTGCTTTATTATTGTCATGTAGTATTGTAATTTTAGCAATGTATCTGATAGCCAATAAACCAGATTCAATCCAACATTCGCTATTAAAATGTCCTGTAGCGAGTCAGGAATGTTTCAGTTGTTTTCGTTTCTACCTATGTAAGCGTTTTTGTTGTACTTGAGTGTTTCTATTGTTCCTTTGTTTTCCTCTTAAAATTCGGATTAAGTTTGTACACCCGAATTTGTTATCTCAATCGATGTCTGACTTTTTAACACCGGTAATGTTTTCATTTAATCTGAACTTGTACACATTTTTGTTCATGGGACAACACAATCACGCCTTCTTATCAAAACAAATCAAGATATAACGTTGTAAAAATGCCGATTAATTCCATATTTGTCATCCAAATAGTTTTAAGTATTATATATTCAAAAGTTCCAATCAAACCGGTAAAAGGAGCTGTCTGGCACTTGCAGTCAGGTGAGGGTTTGAATTGCTGCTTGTTGAAGATCAAACTGCGATTTTTAAAATAAAAACAGCACATAAAGCGCTGTTCCTTTACTTTTTCTGTGTATGTATTGATTTTATGCCATGGATGAACACATACAACTTTTTAAATTTGAAATTGTACTGCTTGTCAGTTTTATACGTGAGGCACAGGACAGGAATATATCAGTTGTTATCTAACTGTTTGATATGCTTAAACTTTTTTGTTTATGACTTTCGTTTTGAATTTGCCTTAGAGTTCTATGTTAATGTAATTTTGAAATTATAAATTTCCCCCATCTTACTAGCAATATACCAAATTCACTAGCATATAGGATACATATTTCCTAACGTATTCGATATTCAAGAGCTTGCAGCTCCTACTCAGACTTTGTAAAACGTCATCAGTGTCTGAGTAGAAAGTTAATAAACCAGGGGTATATCAAAAATGGTCTCGTCCTTTTTCTAAAAAAGTTTATCGGAAGGTACCAAGACCTTGTTGATAAATATTCCGTATCAACTTCACAAATAATACACGATGGTCTTGATGTATAGCTTCTGCGTCAGTATGATATTGTTCTAGTTTATGTCATTATGATATATTTCTATTATGAATTACAAAATACGTTGAACCATAAACGTCACAATCATTCAATCGCGTACTGGAATTTACTATTTGTGGATTCTAATAAATTCTGTATATTACTTTTGGACTATTTTCAATCTCGGTCTATTTTTGAAATTTATTCGTAATAGATGTGTTTGTGTTTTGTTAAATTGTCCCTTTTAAAATTGTTATACGATGGTGACTGATATACCCATATTTTGACTATTTTATTTATTGTGTCTGTTTAGTTTACGCATCAATGTAAATATAACGGAATTTGACAAGGCTGTCATCAAAGTGAGATGGTTAACGCTATAAAACCAGGTTTAATCCACCATTTCCTACATTTGAAAATGCCTGTACCAAGTCAGGAATATGACAGTTCTTGTCCATTCGTTTTTGATGCGTTTTGATATTTGATTTTGCAATGTGATTATGGACTTTCCGAAATGATTTTCCTCTAAGTTCAGTATTTTTGTGATCTTACTTTTTGTTACTTTTTGCTTAAATGTATTGAAACAAAAAAGTTGTGAAGTTTTGTTCTTCTGCCAGGATACCTTTCAGAGCGAGATCGAGGATGAATATTCATTTCTTACAGTCAGAGGTTAATGTGATTGTCATAGATAAACAAGCTAGTAGTTTTCAATAGTTTTTCATGTTTTAATTTTGTTGTCAGATATAAAGTCGTCACCGCAAAATTACGAAAAACTATTGAAAGATGAAAATCTTTGTTTAGCTTGAGAGCACTAGTCTGTTGTTGCATTTGCCTATACATGGACTATTCAGATGGATAAGTGAGGATGCAGGGTTGCTGCTCAATGATGAAAATTTTAAATCACTCAAAATCATGGGGTGTCATTTGAGTAGTGGTTACTAATCGAATATTCAACACACCTGATTTCACATCGGCTTAAGTTTTTTTCGGTAGGTTTTTTTTCTGTCTAGTGCTTTAAGACTGTCCATAGTCTTATAGGATTTTTATGGATTAATTTAGACAATTAAATGATTTAACTTGTGTTGTTTAACTTTCAATGTTGATATGCGTTTCGTATAAATAACTAAACATTGACATTTCAGTGAAGTTCATAATCATTCGGATTCAATGAGGTGAAATCATTCACTTGCAAGTGAATAATTCATCATCAGAGTTTTTAGGTTATTTCGACAAAATTGAACTATACTGGCTGTTAAAAGCGAAGTTTTATTATATATATATATATATATATATTTATATTTATAAATAAATACATGTAAGTAATAGTTCAAAGGTCAATAAATCATGACTTCTAAGGCAGGTCCAAATATATTTTAGAAAAAGAGACGTGTTTTAAAATACTAAAACATGCAAAAGGCATAGTCCTACAATTAGTGGTTCTACATTAACTAGAAATAATCACAAACTATAACATTGTTGATGCCGCTGTCGACAACGGAGACGTCGGGAAATGAATACCAATGTCTCTCTACATACTTATAGAAAATAGACATAAAAATACCTATAATATAAGGCAAGATCAGGTAAAACCATACAGTACACACACTTGAAAACAAACAACATTCAACAAAAAACTCGAAGATAAACAACCAGTAATGAAATACCAGACATATGAAATGTACCTAAAATACACAATTTAAACCACAAACGATAGGCCATACATGTAGGTCAATATCTAACCGGAATTTCAACGGAAACATCACATTTAAATACATCAAAATGCATGAATGTTTAGTTAAAGGTGATATCATGTTAGACCAAACAGTAAACAACATACAACAAAAACAATAGAAGACGAACCACGAGTATAATGTCAAATAAAGCAAATAGGAAATGTACCAAAAATACAGAATTTTAACCACAAGTGATAATACATAACATATTATTCTATCGACATGTCGTATTTACACTCGGCAAACAGTCATATTCTTAAATAGTTCACGTTCTGTACTTAGTTGACCAGCATACGCAGATGTATAATGTCGTTAGTATTAGTAAGTGATCGCACAAATGTCGATATAATGTGTACAGCTTTCTATATGCTCTGTTTATTTCATGATTTATTTGTATCTCCTTTTTCTCGGTGATTTCATTCACTACTGGTTCTATCTCTCGTGTTACTTTCTATGAGATGTTGACAGTGCGAAAATACTTTTTTGATTTCATTTTTCATTTTTGTTGACATAACGAAGTAGATGATGAAGTTTGATGAACAGCCTATTACTGTAAACACCTCAATACATTCAATGATGATGCGTCTATGAAGATAACTTACAGTAGGCATAATCGGTATCAATAATATGTCTATTTTGTCTTTAAAACTTCGTATCAGAACTAAAGACCAGTATATTCTATAAGTACCAAGAACCTGCAAATACTTGCTATCTTTGATATAAATATAACACCACCACACATACAGCAGCACTCTTGGAACCTATGATAATGGGAATATTGCAAGAACTACAACTATCATTATTATAGATCATCTGTCCGTGTTCTTTGTTCTGTCATCCGATTCTTGAACCAGTTAGTGACTAATGTATGGACGGTGAACACTGTAGACATCAGCATGACAACACAGCAACATGTCATAAGAACTGTTTGAATAGTCAGGTAATATGCAGCGGAATATACAATTATCCCTTCATATTTTCGGTACAAAAATTTAATATAAGAATTAAATCGAATGTTAAAGAAATCCTCATGCCAAATGCTTACATGTCGTGGACTGCTTAGTATAATGGGCAGTATAAAGCATACGACACAAGTAATGACGGCCTTATTCTTGGTCAATGGAGTCCAAATAGGAAAGATGATTGCAATGACTTTCTGTATCCCAAGACATTTTGTAATCAGGTATGATACATTGTGAAATGTGAAGAATAGTATTGACACATGTGTAACCATAGAGGCATACGGGTTATGAAACCACAGGCATACAAACTGATATCTGTTTTAAACGTACAGTTATATTGTGACTGGAACAAAGAATGAGGTCCATAACTTGAAAACGCTGTTAGAAAATCAGATGTTGCTAAACGCTGCATAAGTATTGTTGCAGGCGAAAGCAATTTTTTTCGACAGAGAATAGCAAATACGACAATGTTCAAAGCATTGGTTTGTAAGATATAAAAGAACCTCTATGAAACTGAATCCTTCCGTTTTTAATCTTTTAACGATATTTCCATGGTTACAGTCTTGGAACATTTTTAGGCTCAATTACTTGTAACAATGGTATTGTCAGATACAATGCACATTATTCAGAAATGTAGTAGTCCTTACCATAAATAAACTCATCGAGAATATGAGTCCTGCTTAGAATTTAGTATTCCACTTTAACTATTTAATATCATTGGTGATATACAGTTGTATTAATAATAATTATATATCATTCAACGTATAAGAAAAGTCGATATTATTGTCTGTTGGCGGTCGTGTTGGCTGGAAGATAAATACAATATGATGTTTTGGTCATCTCTAATAGTACATTAAATACTCTGTTTTTGTAAATACATCTTTTGGCGTGGCTTTTTTTCCAAGCTATATATTAACACTATAAACAAAGCATCACAGATATACACTGGACGTGTTTTATACTGCTTGATTGATGCTTTGCAAGACGTAACATATCGAGCATTTTGCATTTTTGGAAGAATTTAAATTAATAATTCAATGCGGATTTTTTTAATCAATAACAAGACATTTAGAAGACAACTATTTTAAGTAACTCTACATGTTATTTATCCTCTCCCAGTAGATACACACTATTTTTTTGCTATCATTTCAGAACAATTCAAAATAATCCCAATTACATATTTTGTTATTGGAAAAACAGGTCCCCCATTTCCCATGAATAATTCTCGATGCACATTTAAATTGCTGTTGTCATCAGCAAAATTGTATATGTATTTAATGATAGGGTAGCGTTTTGTTAATACTAAATTTTCTTCTATTTGATTAAGATCGTTACTTTGATGTCTCTGTTACATGTATTTCGTGTTAAACGTACTTTCGACACTCATACATTTTATCTTTAATCTAATTTTGTTCGAATTTCCTTTTTCCCTCGGAGATTTCTCTCATAATTGATGTCTATTGCCGCGGATTCATTTATTTTCGTGAGTACGAATATTCGTGAGTGAGAAAACTTACGCTTTCATGGAAATTTGTTTTCGTGATTTAGCAAAAAATCTGTATAGATTCCAATCGGGAATTTGTCAATCGCTGTACATTGGAATTCGTGGATTTGGGCTACTATTATTCACGACTTCATCAAAATATTTGTATCCAACGAATAACAATGAATCAACAGTATATGGTGTAACAATTAGTGCAAGTTAAGATTACATAATGTGGAGGGAAATCTAAAAAAAAATCAAGTCTCAATCCACGAAAATTGATATCAACGAAAATGAATGAATGCACAGTAAATTACTCACAAACTTGATTAAGCCATAATTGTTGCAAGCTATACGTTATTGTAGTTTTAACATAGGTAGGCATTATATTTGTGATTATTTTTGCCCGAACGATATAAAAGGCTAAAATAACACGAACCATATTAAAACTACAATAAAGTATAACTTGCATCAGCAATTTCGATTCTGATAAGAACAATTAAAGTAATTTCTATGTTCGATGTGTATAAGTTTAGAGGGGTTGTCTATGCTCTTCCATGAGCCCCTTTTTATTTTTAGTAAACAAGCAAACGACTGGAACTGTCATTTTTCAAAGGAAGGAGTTTTGAACAGCCAGCATGAACGGTTGTCGTATCTATGTCAAATATGTCAATTTCGAAATGCAACACATTAAGGTCATAATACATAATAAGTACCAATATGTGCATCATTTAAAAGTTTTGAAGTGTTTTAAGTTAATGAAATATATAAAATGCATGACAGTTTGATTAACTTTTCATTATTCTGCAATAGTCAATATACGCATGTGCAAACCAATTTTATTGAATTAAGAGCATGCCTGGGTTTATTCACACAACGAAAGATGTACGTCATATAAGAATACTAAATAATATAAAAGTTATAAAAAAAAAAAATTTTGATGTTCTTCTGTGCAATTGCGTCCCTTAACAAATATAACTGTTTAAGATTGATCTCAGCGGTATTAACATGCTCATACAGGTAACTAAAATGGTGGAGTTGAAGTACTTTTTGAGATCGTCCCCAATATTATATGGTTTTCACCTTCCATCTATCACGAGCGCCAGCAGTAGTATAGACTTTTTAACACGTTTGCCAATATATCTAACAATCAAAATAATAAAATCCACCAAATTGTTCATTTCAATTTTTATTATTTATATAAATGTTCGTTACAAAAATGTTATTAAAGTAAGTGTTTAAGTACGTATGTATATTGTTAATGAACACATCAAATTAAATTGTTCTCCGGCAACTGACTCATTGCTTTCATATTCGTAATTTCTTGATTAAAATGACAGCATGGAAGGCACGAAGGCTTATGGCCTGTTTTATTATTATTATATGAGTTGGACAGTCCCTTTGGTATCTTTCGTCCCTCTCTTATTATTATTGATACCACTTCGATGCACAATCATTTAGTTTTATCATCTATGAAATAACACTTGTAAGAGGATCATTTGTGATACTATAAAAAATGTATTAAAAACACATTGAACTCCGAGGCACATTCAAAAGGGGGAATCCCATAAATACTAACAAATCAAACACAACAAAGGCTGTTATTAGAAAATATATCAATTTTTAAAATCTTTTCTGATTATAACACTACAAAAAACGGTATCAGGAGTTCTCCGGTTAAATCGGTTCGGAAGAGAAAAATTAATGTGTGGAAGTATGTTTATAATAATGCATGTACTAAGGTGATAACTAGTAGGATATATACATAGTGAAAAGTATGGTAATGATAACTAACATCAATTATAAAAAAAATTAAAAACATACCTATCAGTCTGGGAATGAGGTAATACGCTATTTGATGTTTCTAAGTATAGGTTGGTGTAAATATGAATCAAATCCAATGTTGTTTTTGCTAAAGCAAAACAAGAAAACGGAAAAATAAAAGTTTTTCCCATTTTACGTTCTTTGTTAAACGGAATCATATATCTAACCTTGATCAGCCATGTGTTGATCCTCCTCTGTTTATCGACCAGAACAAAATGTTCCATATACCGAAATCATTCATAACTGGGGTGGAGACGTAAACCTTGACTGATAAGTCAAATAATTCATGACATTAGAACAAATTCTCAGTGTTATATCATATATATTTTTATTTGACAGTGAAAGAATATACATCAAAGTTACAACTGTTTTCAAAGCAGTATTAATCTAAGGAGGACTATTTTAAATAATCATCTCATCTGGAGAGACTTTCTATAACACATCATCTAACAATAAACTTCTCTGTAATTCTATGTCATTTCAAACTTCATAATCAATTTAAATATAGTTTATAATTACAAACAAATCATACTCTTTCACCATTTAAAATACTTTAACTATTAATATTTCAAATAAATAACAAAAAAATGCTGAGCAACTCGCCAAAAATATGAACTTAAAAAATGAAATTGAGAAAAGAAATGGGGAATGTGTCAAAGCGACAACAACCCGACCATAGAACAGACGACAGCCGAAGGCCACCAATGGGTCTTCAATGTAGCGAGAAACTCCCGCACCCGTATGTGTCCTTCAGCTGGCCCCTTAAAAAATATGTATACTAGTACAGTGATAATGGACGTCATACTAAACTCCGAAATATACACAAGAAACTAAAATTAAAAATCATACAAGACTTACAAAGGCCAGCGGCTCCTGACTTGGGACGGGCGCAAAATTGCGGCGGGGTTAAACATGTTTCTGAGATTCAAACCCTCCCTCTATACCTCTAGCCAATGTAGAAAAGTAAACGCATAACAATATTCACATTAAAATTCAGTTCCAGAGAAGTCCCAGTCCGATGTCAAAAGATGTAACAAACAAAAAATAAAACAAAATGACAATGATACATAAATAAATAGTCTATTTTCTTTAACACATTTACATCTTTTTCGTGCAAATAAAATCTACTAAAGGTTGATTCTTAGCTCCAATCTGCAGATTCTAAGATCGAATTGATAGATGCTCCTTTAAAAAAGCTCAAAAAGGGCCAGTATATCTAGATGAATGTGTATGTATTTCCGTTTGCCTGTTGATTGATAGTTAGAAAAAGCCTGCTATATGATTTGAACAATCCGATGTGAAATGAGAAGTAACTGGTCTGTGAGGTTCACATAAAGTTAAAAATAATTCACTTCTTTTTTCTTGTTGTTATTTTTCAGTAACGTTTTTTTTAAATACTGTAATAAACATTTCCGTAGATCAAAAAACGTTTTCTCAGTATAAGTAGGTACAACGTTTTTGCTCCAAAATTTTGCTCCCTATCCTGTTTGGCTAAGCTATGTCTCATTAAAGTGAATTATCACGAAGCTTTCATCTGTTCTAAGTGTCTGCAGATTGCTTCATCTCCCCAAGAAAGTAATGGCAGTTAGGAATACAGTTTTCCTAATACAATGTACAAATTCCACTCGGAATGGTCCCTCTTTGATTGGTCTGGTAATGAAAACACGCTTAAGCAATCTAATCATTTGAGGATTTTGTCCAATTTGAAAATTATCTATGGGTGTAATACTGTCAACAACATCGAGCGATATCATGCAATTGAACTGTAGTGCAATTAGTTATCAAAGTTACAAGGATTATAATTGAATACAGCAGACACGATTTTCGTCTACATATGACTCATCAATGACGCTCAGATCAAAATAGGCGAACAGGTTCTATAGCATCTTTTTCTAAAAGATATAACAAAGAAGATATGGGATGAATGTCAATGAGACAACTCTCTACAAGATACCAAATGGCACAGAAATTAACACTCTTAGGTCACCGTACGTCCTTCAACAATGACCAAATGTTCATACCGCATAATCAGATATTAAAGACCCCAAAAAAACAATGGAAAACAATTCAAACGAGAAAACGTAACGAACTTATGTATGTGCAAATTATGAACGAAAAAAAAATATGTTATCACATCAACAAACGAAAACCACTGAATTACAGGCTCTTGACTCAGGACAAGCACATACATCATGTACATACTGAATGTGGCGTTATTTCTTCGATTAAAATATCAAAGCCACAAAGGTTTTTTGTATGTCTGTCTACCAAAAAATTTCTAAAATCTCCACTTTGCAACTCTTTGTTGTTACTGACAAAAAATATTGATCGTCTGTTATTTGGTCCCAATCTCCAGATTTTTTTTTGTTATTTGAACATGACAATTTGATTATTGAACAAACAATCGATCATTATTAAAACGCAATTTTGTTGAAATCAATTATATTTTTGAAAGATTTTCAAAAAGTATAACATAAATACCGAACTGCAATGTAAATGCAAAAAGAGGTAACTCCATGAAAAATTAAAAAAATCACACATAAGACCTTATAAAACAAAGTAAGAAATGGAAAACAATCGCTATACGCATGCATGCTTTGGCCTCAATATTTGCTGTAGGAAAATGGTGGTTTTATTAGTTATCAAAGAGGGGCAAAAGATACCAGACGGACAGTCAAACTCATAGATCGAAAGTAAACTGACAACGTCTTGGCCAAAAAATTTAAGACAAAAGACAAACAGACAAATAATAGTACACCAGGCATAACATAGAACACTAAACTAAGCCAAGACTAACCAAACATACCAGTCTTCGACACGTTAAAGCGCATTAGATGAATTTTCTAAACAAATATAGTTTGTTTAGTTTTGTATTATTTTTAATTTTAGTTTCTTGTATACAATTTGGAGTTTAGTATGGCGTTTTATCACTGAACTAGTAATTTGACTACAGTAATAACGATGCCGATCTGTTTAATCAATAAACTGCTAATGCCCCTAGTTCATCAAATCTCGTATCTAATTAGTCGATAACGTAAACTCGATTGATCTTGCACATGCGCATTGTTTCCCTGAACTAAAGTATTCCAGAAAGCGATGTTTGTGGGGTTTTGAAAAAGTTTAAATAAAATGTTATGCTTATATTCGTAAAATGTTAAATAAATCAGTGTTGTGTATGTCAAAATATTTTATGGAAAACATTTGAGTTTTTCAGATGTTTTATGTAAAACATTTTAATTTTGCGTTATAAAACATTTAATGAAAATAGCAAAACTATATTTTCTGTAAAACATTTTTTGCAGAATGTTTTTGGGATATTTGGAAAATATTTACTTTAAACATGTTAAATGTTTTAATAATATGAAATACAAATTGGAGAAAATATTATTTTTTTATATTAAAATATATACGGAATATTTTAGAACAATGAATAAAAGATATTGGCTAATATTGGCAAATAATATTTTGTTAATGTTGTAAAAATATTTTACTTAAATGTTAGAAATAAAACATTTCAAAAACAATAAAATAAACATTTTTTTATGTTTAAATGATATCATATTGAAATATTTTGTGAGAGACGTCCATATGACATTTGAAAAATGTTTTTAAAATGATGTGTGTTAGCTGGGTAGTTGTTTATTTCTGTCGTCTGTGTCTCTTGTGGACGGTTGTCTCATTGGCAATCATACCACATCTTCTTTTTTATATGTAAAACATGTCCGCATGTTCCACTGGTAGATTAAATCTCTTGCCCTTCATTCCGTTCCGTCCACAATGGTCCAATTTATAGTGTTTATAGAGCATTCCTCTTAACTTATAGTTATGCATCAAACATGCACAACAGCCATATGACGTATAAAAGTAAACAAAAATCTATGAACCAACCAACCAAATGGTTTCGTTTTCTCATCTAGAAGTTAAATTAAATATTTTATATTTTCACTTTAACCATTGGGAGTTGCACTCCTTGATATATAAGAAAATGCCACTAAATGTCATTTCCTTGCAATAACTTATGATTTCTTCTACCAAGGCGTTACAAATTATATAATGTTTTTACTGATGAAGGTCAAGTTCTAATTTGAAGATTTTCAATATTTGTGTGCATGAGTTATTGTACTTTAATATATTAGAAAATGACATTTAATGTCGTTTCCATGCAATTACTTGTTAAGCTGTTTAATAATGCTTTTTAAAATTTATAATGTTGTTACAAATGGCAAAATGGAGGTCCAGTTTTATTTTAACAAATCTCACTTGTAAGATTCAGGAGTTTTGGTCCTTGTTATATTTGAAAATGGCACTTTTTTCTAATTTTTGTGCAATTTCTGATGAACAACCAGCGCTCTAACATTTTGATTTGATGTTTCTGATGACACAATAAGTTGTCAAATTTGATATTTTAAATTTGTTTATGCCATTCAGGAGTTGAGGTCCTTGAGGGACTACACAATAATCACATAACGTAGCAGGTCAAACAAGTCTGGAAGCTACTTCAAAATTAAAAAAAAATCAGTTTGCCCTCAATTGGACAGCTCATTCATTGTACCTTTGATGATTCAAAATTGAACAGTCTTTTAATAACTTTAATACAGATATGTTACATTGATCTGAAAATGTATCTCAGTGTTGATTTTATACAGTGAAAACTTGCTTTTGAGTTACCGTAAAGTTACTTAGTAGATCCTTACAAAAGTTAACCAGTGAAGATGCCAGACAATGAGTGAGGGTTATTTGGTGTTGATCACATGTATCATACATCTATTGCTTTTGGCCTCTCAATTCCTTGTTTTCCAACCATCTTTAGTTGATCTAGAGCATGTGACATATATAAAATAGGATCTACTGATAGATTGCTGGTTGTTCAAATCCCAGCGCATGCACATTGAGGACATAACAAGTAATTAAACTACTGCAATTGGATGGTGCCTCAAGAGAGAACTATACCAAGATGAAGAACGAGACAAATTTGAGAATGAGGACATGTTTGACATATCGCAACAGGTCACCTTCAGAATATGACATAAACGGATTTATAGTGATTGTCAAAAATACTCTATGAGAGAAACTAGAGGCTCTGTTTAGTTCACATGCTTCATGAGAAGGTAATAACTATATAAAGCGTTAACTGGCAATTTTAGTAATTTTGACATATTTGTAGATTTTGTCCTACTGATCCGTTTAGCTTTTTAAGGTTTCTACCTGTCTTAAATTTTGCAAGGTAATAAACATAACAAGGTAAAACCATCATTTAAGAGAAAATCTCTTACATTGATATAAGGATATGACGTCCTGCACGTATATTTAGATTTCGTCTTACAGATAAGTTTTGCTAAATTAAATAATATTTCTATCTGTCTATTATAGTTTTCAAGATAAAATGGAAAAATCCCACAAAATATAGTAACACTCGTCGTTAGTGGGCAAATATTCCTATAAGGAGTCATCTGACGATATATACTGTGTGGCTTACCTGTAGGTCGTGTCTTGCTGATCAATTTTGCTATTTACAGTTTCATCCATCTATTCAAGTGTTCAACATAATAAGCACGACATATACAATTGGTTAAGTCGCCATCTTATCATCATACATAAGGATTCAATTCACGGCCATATTGTCTTGATGATCAAATTTATTTACACTATTTAATGTTTAGACACAATTTTCAAGCCATTATATAATAATAAATAGTTAGTGTATGTTATGTTCTTTATAACTTCATATAATAAAAGCTTCAATTAGCTTATCTTAATTGATTAAACCCGAAATAAAATTCCGTCGCTGCTTCCTTACCGTCTACATTTTGTTAGCAGTGGGGAATGGTTTTGTATTCGATTTGTCTTTAATTTATGGCAACTCGGCCAACATCCAATCCGAACCACTCAAACATTCTCACTTATTAGGATAACTTGCAAAACTTTATCAAACTCGCGCCATTCAAAAGAAAAAATTGAAGAAATATAACAAACTCGAAGAAAAGTGTTTAAACATGATCAGTAGATTGTTTTCTTCTTCTCTTAGTAAATTCTTCCTTTCTCACTACTAATTCTACATTCCAACCTGTATGGAAGAAGAACTGACAAACTAATTGATACTATCAGCATAATGCAAAAGTGCATAAAGATATTTTTCTATATTACCATGAACACTCGTATTACATGCTACTATCGAAATTTGCAGATTTCTTTTAAGATCTAGACCGATTGTTATCTGCTATTTCAAAATCCAAGATGGAGTTATACATCTGATGAGTTAAGCTTTTTACAACTGATTTTTATAGTTCGTTTTTATGTTATACTGTTTTACCACTGTCCCAGGTTAGGTTGAGGGTTGGGATCCCGTTAACATATTTAACCCCGCCACATTATTTATGTATGTGCCTGTCCCAAGTCAGGAGCCTGAAATTCAGTGGTTGTCGTTTGTTTATGTGTTACATATTTGTTTTTCGTTCATTTTTTAAAATAAATAAGGCCGTTAGTTTTTCTCGTTTGAATTATTTTACATTGTCATATCAGGTCCTTTTATAACTGTCTATGCGGTATGGGCTTTGCTCATTGTTGAAGGACGTATGGTGACCTATATTTGTTAATTTATGTATCATATTGGTCTCTTGTGTAGAGTTGTCTCATTGGCAATCATACCACTTCTTTTTTTTTATATTATACAACTACCTTTACAGTACATTTTTTTGTGTTTTTATGAAAATGATATAAACTATGCGATGATTCAAATATAAAAAGTAACGTTAAATACCTAAGTTACTAATAAAATTTGTATCATTATTATGTTCCTATTCCATTTCACAAAATGTTTAAGATTGATGTCTAAGAGTGTAGAAATTTTTTTCAAAGAAAAAATGTTAATCGTTAAAAATCATGGGGTGTCATTTGAGGAGTGGTTGCTTCTTGAAGATCTAGGACACCTGAGTAGACAACCAAAACCCAAGCTTGCAGCCAATTTAGGTATCAGTCACATTTTTTTCCAGCAGCCAAATATGATGATAGTTATAATTAAACAAAACCTCAAACGTTCCGAAATTTCAAAGTCTAAGTTAAATAGAATATCAGAATTCGACATTTTAACAGCTTTTCGTCATTCTCAAAAGGAGGCATCTGTTAAGAAAAAAAATAAAACATGTTAACTAAGCAAAAGTTTCAAAATTAAAAGACCATGACTTAGAGAGCAGGACCATTTTTTTATATTGAAATGACACGCACCAATGCTAATACAATTGCATAACAAATACCATTGACCTTCCACTAGTGGTTTACAATAAAATAGAACTAATACAAACTAATAAATTGTTTATGTCAACGCCGGATGCAGCATACCTATGTTTCAACGAGAAAAAATGCGTGTGCATAAAGTGGCTTAATTTTAAACTTAAACTATAAAAATTGAATACAGTACTAGTAGCGGATTTATTATCTTAACTTTAACATACTTATAGAAAATAAAAATAAAAATAACTGTAATATGAGGCAAATTCATCAGACCAAACAGTAAACAAACTTAAAAACAAACAACATGCATACAACAAAACTATTGAGGAACCACGAGTAACTCTACGACTCTACTGACAAACAGACATACGTAAAAAGTTACTCAAATACAGAATTAATACAACAAGCTATAAGATATAACATAATATCTAATAAGACTTACAAATAAACATTTTAGCTAAATGCATGAATGTTGGATGTTCAAATAACCAGAAACGTTGTATAGCATTGCGAATTACACTCTTCAATATACCACGTTAGATACTTAGCAGACATGACGACGTAGATGGTAAAACACAATGTAAGACGTAGTAAAAATATCGTTAGCTAGTTATTATTTTAAACATATTAAAGGAATCCGCTTTTTTGTTCTTTTCGTTAGATTGATTTGAACCTTCTGTTTCTGTGGTTTACCCGCTACTGGTTCTATCTGTCGTGTTCCTTCCTATCATATATTGACAGTTAGAAAATATGTTTTTGATTTCATTTCTCATTTTTGTTGACATAACGAAGTATATAACGAAGTTTGATAAACATCCTATTACTGCAAACAGATCCATACATTCAATTATGATACGACCACTAACAGAAGGTATTGAAGGTATTGCCAATCCCAGTAATTGGTGCAAAATTTCTTTAAATTTTTTTATCAGATACAAACACCACCACATGTTATACGCACTATGCTCATGAAGATACTCGGTATTTTTGATATAATCTAAACCCCACCACACATACACAATAACTCTTGGAACCTCTGTTAAAAGGAAGATCGCAAGAACTACAACTATCATGATGATTGATCTTCTTTCTTGTTTTCTTTGTTCTGTCATCCGACCTTGGAACCGGTTAGTGACTAATTTAAAAACGATAAACACTGTAGACATCAACATTACAACACAGCAACACGTCATAAGAACAGTCTGAATAACCAGGTAATACGTAGCGGAATATACTATTATCCCTTCATATTTTCGATACAAAAAGTAATCATCTTGACTGAACAAACGAATGTTAAAGAAATCCTCAAGCCAAATGGTTACATGTCGTGGAAGGCTAAGTGCAATGGGCAGCATAAAGCATAAAACACAAGTAATGACGGTCTTCTTCTCAGTCAGTTGATTACGAGTCCAAATAGGAAAAATGATTGCTATGACTTTTTGTATCCCAAGACATGTTGTAATCAGGTATGACACATTATGAAATGTGAGGAATAGTATGGACACATGTGTAACCATAGAGGAATACGGGTAATGCAAATCACAGGGAAACCAACTTACATCTGTTCTAAATGTACAATTATATTGTGAATGGAACAATGGTTGAAGTCCATAACTTGAAAACGCTGTTAGAAAATCAGATGCTGCTAAACCCTGCATAAGTATTGTTGCAGGCGAATGCAAATTTTTTCGACAGAGAATAGCAAAAACGATAATGTTCACTAGCATTGCTATATAAGATATAACAATACCTACTTTATCCACATCTACCAAATATCTATCTTTATCAAAGTAAACACCGTTAAAAGACATTATATTTTAGCACGTTCAACTTCCAAACTGGTCAAAGTTTTACGAAACTGTTGCGGAATTTTTCCGTGTTTGATCTTTTGTAGATATTACAGTAATTGTCTTTTATGTGCAATTACTAAACGTATAACAACATCATTGTCAGATAACATGTACGTTATTCCGAAATGGTGTAGTTATCAACATAAATACACTCATCGAGAATATGAGTTCTGCTATGAAATTAGTATTCCAATTTAATTTGTCAATATCATATGTGATATACATTTGTATTAATGATATTTATATGTTGGTTGTCGTGTTAACTGGAAGATGAATACAATATCATGTTATGGTCATATCCAAAAGAATATATACTCTATCGTTTTTATAATCTGTATGGGCGTGTTTAAAACTGCTACAATTCGTTATTTATAGTACGAAAGACCCAATCAATCGAACAATTTTTAACAACCAAACATAGATTTTAAAATGAATAAAGCGGCATATTAAAGTTAACTAGTTTATTTAATTCAAGAATGCAAAAATATCAAAAAAGACTGGCAATTTTGTTTAACGTTTTATGAAAAAAAAGAGAGAGGATATATTTTAATTCTAATTTCAAAACTAAAAGTTTTTTGAAAAATAATAAACGAAAACATTTTTTTTTTCACAGCGTAACTCCCAGTAGAAACGGACTATAGTCTAACTCTCATATTATGAAAAATCATAATAAATTAGTTTGTTTTTAAAAAACACAGGTTTCCCTTTTTCCGAAGATATATTATCAATGCTTTATCAATGCTTTATCAATGATTTTGGTCAAATGTCATGCCATTTGTTTTTTCGTGAACCCCCTTTCTAGTCCATGTATAAAAGAGGGACGAAAGATACCAGAGAGTCATTTAAACTCATAAATCGAAAATAAACTGACAATATCATGGCTAAAACAAAAAGAAAAACAAATAAATAAAAGCACACAAAAATCAACATAGAAAAATAAAGACTATTTAACAAGAAGCCCACCAAACACTGGTAGTGATCTCATGTGCTCTTGCAGGGTAAGCAACTCCTGTTCCACATGTGACATCCGTTGTGTTGCTTATTCTAGTAGAAATACAAAATAGGGATTTTGGTCAAATGTCATACTAATTTGTTATTCGTGAACCCACTTTCTATTCCTATAAAGGAGGGGCGAAAGATACCAGAGGGTCTTTCAAACTGATAAATCGAAAATAAATTGACAATACCATGGCTAAAAAAATAGAAAATAAAAAAAAGCACACAAAACAACATAGAAAAATAAAGACTTTGCAAGACGGAGCCTACCAAACACTAGAGTAATCTCAGATACATGCTCTGGCAGGGTAAGCTGATCCTGTTCCATATGTGGCATCCGTCGTGTTGCTCATGTTAGTTTTTGATGGGGTTCGTGTTGTTTATTCTTTAGTTTTCTATGTTGTGTCATGTTTACTCTTGTTTTTCTGTTTGTCTTTTTCATTTTAAGCCATGGCGTTGTCTGTTTTAGATTAATGAGTTTGACTGTCCCTTTGGTATCTTTCGTCCCTCTTTTAGTACAAATGCTGTAATAAGTAAGAAGTGACATGGAGTATATTTCGTGTTTCTACTAGTTTCTGACATATTTTGTTTACGTATTTTTATTTGGTTTTTATTTGCTGTGTTATCGATCAGTGTGCTCATACAAAACTAGCTACAATTCCCGAATAAGAGGCTCTTGGTGAGTGACAGTTTCATACAGAATAAATGGGTTAAACAAGTATATGCTCGATCATACATACCCTTAACCTCAGACGGCTGTGTCAGTTATAGCAGCACAACATTAGTACTCACTGTACAAAAAACTAGAAATGGCTTGACTCATTATACGGAAGGAAGGATATCAAACAACTACTGTAAACAGGGAAATTTTTGCGATAGTTTTAATTTCGCTTTTTTCGCGGTAAGAAATGAAACGCGAAAGTAAAACGACCGCGAAAATATCAAGGAAAAACTCTTCTAATTACATTTACTTTTACAAATTGTGACTTGGATGGAGAGTTGCCTCATTGGCACTCATACCATATCTTCTTATATCTGTGTATATGAATAGAATATCTATAGGACTACTGTATAACACTAGTAGAACAATTCCATAGATTTATGAGTTTTGAACAGCGGTATACTACTGTTGCCTTTATTCAAAGACGACAAATATATAATTTAAATGATAACTGTATCTCTTAATAAAAAACAATGTTAAAAGGCATGTCTTTAACTCATATCAGTTATTTCTGAAGCGAACATTACGGATATTGTTATGTAAACAACACTCATTAAAATTATGTTAATGACACCTGTCAATCAGTAATAAAGGTATCACCTCTTTGAATCTACTACAAAGATTGATCAGATCAAAAGATCGATTAATTATCATTAATCCTGGCAGCTTTTTATTTAATTTATTCCTAATTAGGTTTACTTTTCTATTATTGTGTATGTCTTTTTACGAGCATTGAAACATGCCAAACTTTTAATCTACTTTAACATTAATGAACCGAAAACAAAAGATTTCTGATTGATTTTATCATTTGATTTAAGATATATGTAAAGCTGTGCACTTTCCAAATCATTTATGAAAATATTTATCTAGGCCACTGGGAAATCGCGAATTCAAAACGGCGCGAATTAGGATCGTGTAAGTAAATCGCGAAATAAAGACGGCGCGAAAATTTGCCGGTTTACAGTAACTTAAAGACAAAAGACACAAGGAAACAAAATTACAGTAATTGCAAATATTGAAAGCTAGCTCAAAGTCAAACACAATGGCTTCCGTATGCAAAAATAGTCATTAAATTATTCATTAGTTAATGATTTTGACCTATAATTAGTTAAATCCGAGTTGAATTATTAAATAAAAAAATGCATGACTGACTTGTCATAGTTATTCAGTTAAGGATTAACAATCTGAGATAACAGTTTAGCAATTCTAAATCACATACTAGCAATCTGAGATGACGGATTATCTTTGTTACTTGTCCCTTTTCGAATCCGTAGTAATACAACTATACCCTTAAATCATATTTTTTCTAAGTTAAATTATTCCCAAGATTGATATAGTTATCAAAAGTACCAGGATTATAATTGTATACGCCAGAGGGCGCGTTTCGTCCACACAAGACCCATCAGTGACTCTCAGATCAAAATAGTTCAAAAAGCCAAATAAATACAAAGCTGAATAAGTTTATCTAAAAAGGTGAATTTTTTTTTGTATTTAAAAAAAATATTTGATCTTCTCATGCGTACTCAGATATATAAAAATGTTTAGGATTAATATCAGCGGTATCATCACACCCATAACAGAAAACAAGGATGATGAGAGTATTTGTATTTGTACTTGCTGAGATAGTCCCCATATCATATGGTGTTCATGCAACACGAGCGTCAGCATTAGTATAGACTTTTCTAACACGTTTAGTAATATATCTAGAAACAAAATACATCAAATTGTTAATTGCAATTTTTATTACTAATATAAACATCCCTTATAAAAAAGATATTAAAAGTATGTTTCACGTATATTGTTGTGTTAAGAACAAATTAAATCCCATTGGTCTCCGGCAACCGATTCATTTATATTGCTTTGGTATTCGTATATTCGTGTTTAAATAGACAAGATAGAGAGTAAAGAAAGCTTAGGGCTTCATCTTTATATCCCTTGATTGCACAATAAATTAGGTTTTATAATTCTACTAAAATACTTTTCGTACATCTTTATCAAAACAGGAATAATAACAAATAAACAAACCTGATTATTATTTTAATATTGAAACATATTAAATGAACATTTAATAAACAATGAGCAACTGCATCAATTGCATCATATGCAATTTAAAAAAGAGAGATGTAGTATCACTGCCAATGAGCCAATTCTCCACACGAGACCAATATGAAACAGAAATTAACAACTTTAGGTCATCATACGGCCTTCAACAATGAGAAAAGTCAATACCGCTTTTGACTGAATTTGATTTGAGGGATGTTTACTACCATTTTACGTTGAGTTGATTCAGCAGGCAACAAAATGGCAAACATAACATTTTTAGAGGATAAAATCAGATAAAAACATAGAAAGGATCTCTTGAGCTATAAATCAATAATTGTATTAAGTAGAACCCAGAGCTGTCAATACGTCAATGTTTCTGTAAATAATAAATCATTCATCGCCGTGCCAAGCTCACAGATATAAATAAACTGTTTGGACTATGTTTTCCTCTTGATTGAGAACAACCCGTCACTGCTGGTTGCTGTCCATTTCATTATGATTGTTCAATTTCAAAGTTTCATGATAGGTAACCTTATGGTATAAATACCACTCCTGTACTTATCGATCAGATTGAAATATTCATTCCAGAACAACTCTTGCATTTATAAAATAAACACAGCGGAATTCCCATATTGATCTGATGCCTTCTTTAAATGTTGCTTTTTAGGTCATACTGATTTTTAATATTGTAAGATAGACGGTTTTAAAAAGGGTATTTTTTAGAAGAAAATTAAAGTAACGTTGATCTTACAACAAGCTCTCCAAGCCTAAAAAAGCCATTAAATGCTACCAAAAATATAGTTTTTAGTAAAAGTTTATGAACATGGAGTCTGACTACTGATAGTAAGTTTATGATCATCTTGTCAAGGATTGCTTTTGTAATTGGTAGTCTTGCATCTGCAGATGGGATTAGATTTTCACAACCTTTCAAAGCTTTGCGAATAATGAATAAAGCTGTAGGGTCCTGAATGTTTAACATTTTATGTACATAACTTAAAGCAGAAATATGTGATGCTATTGTAGCAGGTTTTAAACCTTTAGTGAACAAATTGCCTATAAAATTAGCAACTTGAGCTAGCTGAAGCGGCAGAGGGATCTGTTGGTGACCCAGGAATTCAATTAACTTTTGCCATGTTTTTTGGTATGAAGCTTTGGTAGAGGGTGTCAAGGCTGAATTTATTAAATGTTTGGCTTCATCAGTCAAATCTCCAACAAATGTTGGGGAACAAGTATTGGACTTTGTTCCAACCATGGTGCTGCCTTCAGTGCTTTTTGAAATTGTCAACGTGAAAGGCTATCAGCTATAATATTTGTTTTACCCGGAATGTGTTTAGCTTTGAATAAAATGTTGTATTTTAAGGCAACAGCAACCAGACGCCGAACTAGTTTCATTAAGATTATGTCTTTACATGTTTGTTTGTTGATGATTTGAACAACTGCCATGTTGTCAGACAAAAACAATACTTTGGTGTTTTGAACGTGTTCGCCCCATAATTCAAGTGCAAGCACAATAGGAAACATTTCCTTTGTTGCTATTTGATGGTGTTCCAAATGTTTTGGCAAACCATTTATAACCCATAACACCTGCAAAACCTAGAGAACCAGCTGCATCAGTATACAATGATAAACTGTCAGAAGAAAGCCATTTATCAGCATAGAAAACTGATTTTCCATTAAAATTATCAATAAAGGATTTCCAAATACCAATATCTGCTTTAGACTCTCTAGTTAGTCTAATATATTGACATGGATGAGAGACTCCTATTGTGAGGTCAATAAGTCTTCTCAGGAATGCACGGCCTGGACAAACCACGGTACAGGCAAAATTGAGGAGACCAATTCAGGATTGTAACTGCCTTAGAGTAATTTTCTTCCTCCTTTGCAATTTTGCTTGAATTTTTTCCATTTTCTCTTGTGGTATTATATTATATTATATTATTCCATTATATTAGAATCTACCTCTATAACGTAAATGGTTATAACAGTTGTAGGTAAGACTGGTTTTTTTTTCCCCTTTTTTTATGGAAATACCTAGTCGATAACATAACTGAATAAAAGTTTGCAAATCTTAGTTGCATTTTTGTGATTGAGGGGGACCTACAAATAAAAAATCATCTAAAGTATGCCACCTGACCGATATTTTGACTGCATTATCCACTGTAATGCTACACTTAAAGTCTCAAAAACTACTTGCACCCACTGGAAGACATTTATCATAGTAGAAAAAACCCATTCCAGTTAAAACCTAAAAGATTGTAGTCAGATTTCTGTATCGGGATAATGCGAAATGCATTTGCAACATCGGTCTTAGCCATTTGACAGGATTGACCATATGATTTGACCAATTGAACCACATTATCAATAGAATCATATGAAACAGCAGAATATTCCATAGGAATACCTAAGTTAATTGAATTGAATCATCTTTTGGAAATGACAAATCATGAATAATAACGAAATTTCCCATCTGACTTTGGAACCAACCCTAGAGGTGAACAAACAAACAATGAAAATGGAGGTTCTTTAAAAGGCCCAGCAATGCGACTACTTAGACTTTCTTTTGCCAATTTAAGGTACACAGCATCTGGATTTTCTGTAGCTGATTTATGGTTTTACATGTTTTGTTACTTGGTGTACCTTTAAAATTAAGTGAAAAACCAAAAGTGAAACCATGTATTAACATGTTACTTAAATCCATATCATAACCCTGCAATTCCTGTCCCAGTAACTCAGCATTTACCGGCGTTGGTATTTTGTTTCTGATTTGGCACCTGTTTGTTCTGTTGTGCATTTTGCTGTGGTTTATATTCAGAGCATTGAAATCTTGCGTGTGAGCCTTTACAGAAGTGGCAGACATGCTTGTATGAGCAAGAATTGTTGCAAGTTTGACCTCTGTTAAACAAGATGCATGTTTTGATATTGTTTGAATGCATGTGTTTATTGTAGTATTGTGTATTGCCTTGGTTTTGAAAACTTTTGTTTTGTCTTGCTGGTTGGGCACGAAAATTCTTGTTTTTGGTATTACTTGTATTTACTGATTTAGTGTATAATTCATCAAGCAGTTTCCCCCAAGGTAGCTTAATAGTTTCTCTTAACCTTCATCATAAATTCTCAAAGGTTCATCTCCATATAAATCATACATCTCCCTAATATTATGACCATACTTAAGTAAATGCCTTGCTTCCGCAGGGCATTTCTCAATGTAAATATCTGAAAAAACTAAATATGCAGATGTCCACTGTTCAATGGAAAGTGGAGGTTTGTTTGACCTTGAGATATTGTACAAAGAAAATTTCCTATTACTTACAAATAACTGAATGGGTCCTCTACATAAGAAGACGTTAAACTATTCATATCAATGAATTCATCTGACCATATTTTCTCTTTATTTTTTTGTGAAACAGTGGCCCCCAATGGGATGCCATCTGATACTTGAATTTTAAGTGAATTTTCACTTGAATTATGTGTGTTGACTGGCGGCTCACCTGAAAAAAGTGTTTCAACCACAGTTTGAATATCAAATTCTTTAGAAGTGCTGCATGAGGGGTTCAAGACTGATGTAGTTGTATCATCAGGTGCCACTGTGCATGTAGGATTTACATGTATTTGTGTTGTGCTCTCCTCAGATGCTGCTGATGTAGGATTAGGAGCTGATACTGTGCATGAAACTGGATCAATGTTAACGTTCTGTGTAGATGTTGTATCTGAATCGTTCCATGTAGCTGATTTTGTGAAACATCTGTATCTACATGTACATCAGCCTCAATATTTACACCGCTAGATGTAGTTGGCTGATTGCTTGCATTTGTTTTGTCTGACTGTAAACGCAGGATCTCAGCTGCCAATTTTGTGTAATCAATATTTGTTTTTTGTTTTTTGTGAGTTGGTTGATCACTTTGACGGGATTTTCCTCTTTTGGGAGGCATCTCCTGGCAGTTGTTGAGCTGATTGCAATTTTATGACTTCAACTGATGATACTGAAACAGAATCAGATTGTTAATATATTGGTTTGTGTATAATATACACAACACAAAATTGTAATGCCAATGGCTTAAATACTAAATGTAGTTTATTGTACACAGTGTGTATATGAATGTATTTATGAGTACAATGTGCCAAATGTGGCTCACTTTGTAAGCTGAATAAATGTAACCGTCTGTGCAGTTTTGCTTAACCTACAAGGTGGTAGAATATAAGATAGTACACAATGTGCAAATATAAGGTACAATGTACCAGTACTATAAGCCCACAACTGTGTAAGCACCTAGATAAAAATTACAATGTACTTACAATGTAAGTAAATTAACTTATATATATAAATATGAACGATGTTCATAAAACATTAGAAATTGATAAAACTACAATGTACTTTTAACTCCAAATTAAGTATTACAACAGATTAATTTACCTACATAAACATTATAATACAGTATCACTGGTTGGATGCATGAAGTACAGCAGAACGAATACTTTTAAAGTATTTGCGCATTCCAAAATGGTTAAGGTGCACTCCGTCAAAACGCAAATAATTTAAATTATCCCAAAAACCACGGTGGTGCCAAAAAGAAGTAGACTTTTCATCGTGCTCTTTGATTTTTTCTTGTAAAAGTGTGTTTATTTGTACAACTTTATCATTGTATCCTGCATATGTTACCAATTCACTCCCACATAACAATTGTCCAATTATGACATGATTTACATTCAAACCATAGTGTAAATACATCGCAAACGCAAAAATGTCTTGAGCAACTTGGGATGCATTAGTTCTTCTATTAGCATCATCATTTCCTCCTATCTGTATAAAACTTATGTGAGGGTGACAACTAAAAGTACATAATTGTTTTTGCTAAGCTAGTCTTGCTACTGTAAGTCCACCCTGTGCACGACAATTAATTAAAAAGTTGCACTTCAACAAACGCAGATTTTCAAATCTGTCACAACTATTCATAAAGCGATTTAACCTCCTCATAAAACTGTGACCCAATAAAGTCACGTGTAAAATATTCCCAGATGAGGACTACTCCATAATGTATACACTAGCTGTTCATTCCCGAAGTTGTTTACGTTTGAAAGTCGGTCAAACTGTCACATGATTCTTCCACATCATAATGTCACGTGTTTCTTTCATAACAGAATGTCACGTGGTTCTTTCATAACAGAATGACTATTACATAATATGAACACGAATTGCTTTCTAATACTATGCTAACGGTATTGAGTTTGTATCGAATATAATAAATCCTCATCTCAAGTTAATTACTATAGTTATCTTCTTATATACAGGCAGATCGTTAATGAATATTGTCAGCATCAAATGTATAGTTCCTCGATCACGGAGTATTTGCGTGGGCAAATGTAGGTCAACAGTCTTGATGACTTTAAATGTATATAAACTACTAACTATTTTACTGACCTCTCGCTGAATAAATATTAATCCATAAACAAATGATACAGAATGTTGTTATGTGAATGAAGTGTCACCAGAGTGTATATAAACAAACTAATAAATCCAAAAATTGTCCAGACAAATTTTTGCGAACTTTCTTTTCGCAGATAAATTTTTACGTCATAACATATCTGTTATTTGATTGGTTGGCTAAATATAAAATTTAGATAATTCTATAATATACACTTAGTTCAAATTGACTGTTTAATTCAAATAGAAATTGTCCACATAGACATAAATGAATTTATAAAATAAATTAGATTACATGTAAGAAAATGCCAATACCAAACATCCATTGGTTTGGTGTGTTTGAGCTTTTAATTTTGTCATTTGTTTGGGGACTTTCCGTTCTGAAATTTCTTCGGAGTTCAGTATTTTTGAGATTTTATTAAAAAATTTTAAAATGTTTGATTATTTGACTCTTTTGATTAGAACAATTGAATGAATCTGAGTTGTTCCTATTTATAAAGCACAAAACTGTTGACCTGAGAGTCTTCGAAAATAGTCCGAGGTTAACATAAACAAAAAGTGGTTGACAGCAATATTATTAGTGAAGAATATATTCAGGACTTCAGTTTAAGTGCATCCATTGATTCATTTATATTTAACTTACTTATCAATTACTATAGTATAAGAAACTGCTTTATCATTTGATTAACTTACTCTACAGGTCATCTATAATATTGTATCACATATAAAACAAACATCAACAAAAAAGCTTGACGCACTGGATTTTCGGTCACTAACAAAAAAGATTATCCGATTTATAATCAGGAGATAACTGATTTCTCTCTTTTCAAACCTTTAGAGTTTAATGTTTCGAATGTTTTTGTTTTTTTTGGTTTTTTTTTAGAGTTTTGTAGATCAACGTGCCCTTTACAGTATGAAATGCATATCTATTAAAGGTATTTGATGAAAGATATGTGAGAATATATAATATGTAAACCAAATTTATGTAAATGAAACACATAAATACAAAATTGAATACTGATATCTGAAAAAAAAGAAAAAAAAACCAGTACCAATTTGGTGAGCCTGAAATGTTTTTCTTAATCATCGGAAACGCTCAACCCCAAAGCTTCAAAAGCATTGAACGTATAAATACTCGAATAATACTCAGCTTAATGTTGATGACACAAAGGTTTTTTTTTCAAATGAATAGCCGACTCATAAAATGTCAACTGTTTTAGTTATTGTTCATGATGATAGTTAAGCGAATATATGTATTAATCACGTAAATAAAGGCACATATAATGGCAGCGCATTTAAGTCCAGTGCAAATTAAAACTGCCTGTATAGTTTTTTGAAGTCATAATTTTCTGTGATACTTTGACTTGTGATGGATTAAATACTCCAAATATCAGACAAAGGCGCTCATTAGAATCAATATTCTGAAAAGTGAAAAATATTTTTCTGTCGCGGATAAACGAAAATTCATCTCTCTCTCTAT
This sequence comes from Mytilus edulis, assembly GCF_963676685.1. Taxonomy (NCBI): domain Eukaryota; kingdom Metazoa; phylum Mollusca; class Bivalvia; order Mytilida; family Mytilidae; genus Mytilus; species Mytilus edulis. The sequence continues at coordinate 82,841,618 of NC_092352.1, forward strand.
CTACCAAGAAACCAAACGATTCGTTAAATGTAGAACCAGCTTCGTGACTACTTAATGTAAATTTTAAACTATCCAAATTTCCATGTTGAACTGACAAACATATCTTCCTCAACTCTGGGCATGAGTATATGTTCAATGACCAGCCACCAACTGTCTTATCCCCAACCAGCAATAGTGTGTCAATTTTATTTCGTTCTGCAAGTGCAACTTCTAAAAGTAAATGTGGTTCGTCCATTAAATCAAATATTTCGTACTGAAAGCTTATTTCGAAGTATATTTTAGAATTTTTGTCCAAACAAGTGTTTCCAATGGCTCCGGTGTAGTTTTGTAGTTGGTTGGCATCATTCGGGTTGTGATTGGTTTCATCGCTAAAGTGGTTACTGATTACTTTGTTGTCAGATGAAAGGTAACAATACCGGTGAAGTGTCGATTGATCAAATGTCAAATTAAACTTGTATTGATCATCTGAAATTTACATTTTGTCATTGTAGGTACACATTAACAAATATGTTGCTTTAAGGGCATACGATACAGTTACAGGGGAGGTAATGACGTTGCTAACGTAAAATTTTATTTTTGCGACGTCAAACTATGACATATCGGGAACAGATGCATTTTTCGACTGATTTTTATCATTCAAATTGATTTAATTTGAAAACGAGTGCATAGACCTCTATTTATTAAAACAACATATTGTTTCATTTTGCAGGGAGATTATGTGGACCAAATTCTATAAAACTGTAAATAGTGCAATATTTTTTTAATTTTGATAAATATACAGCAAAACATTACGTTTGTTTTTTTTCAATTCATGACCATTTGATAAATATGAGTTATTTCTGAATAAAAAAATCCATAAATATTTTAGAATATTTATAAAATACAGAATTTACAAATTATCTAACAAAAAAATAATTGAGTTTATCTTTTAAAACAAAAAAATTATAGCTTTCTTTTGAAAGGGAAAATACGGCCACAAATCCGAATTTTGAGCAAATATACAATATTTCTACTCATTTAACTCAAAAAGTAGCACATGAAGGTATATTATTTATTACATATTTGATTAAATCAGGCAAAAAAACGCCTATATGGAAATTTTTATCAAACTGTAAATACGGGATCAAATCTGTATCGTACACAGTTACTGTTGCATAGGTACTATTTCGGTACTAAAGCAATGCAGTACTAGACATTAACTTTTAATATTTAGTACCTTTTCTTTACTAAGACTATAATTGTAATATTTAGGTACTTGTATTTTACAGTACTTGATTTGTACTAAATATTTTGGTACAGAAATAATACAATATTCCATGTCTGAAAATCATAACTTTAAGAGATTTGAAATAAAAAAAACTTTTAAAATGCTGAAAATGTAACGGTAGTAACCAAAAATCTGTAGTACCTAAATTTCAAGTACAAATAAAGTACTGTAAAATACAGGTACCTGAATATTACAATAATTTTAGAGTGACAAAATAGTACTGAATATTAAAAGTAGATTTCAAGTACTACAAATTTTTAGTACAGAAATAGTACCTATGCAAAAGTAGCTGTGTATGCCCTAAAGAGCTTTATACATAAATAAGATATGTAAATATTGTAACATGAATTTTATAATGCTGCATAGTCCTCACCGAATATCCTAGCACTTCATATTCAAATGTTGAGAAAGACATAAATATCAAAAATGAGAGTTGAAGATTAAAAACTAATTGCAAAAATACCTTAATATAAAACACAAAACATTGAGGGATTTGCAATCTTACCATTTATTTGACTTTTTTAATGTTAAAAAATTTAACTCTTAAAAAAAGTTAAACAATTTGAAACCTGACAGTAACAAAGCATTTACCAATTGGCCGAATGTACCGAATAATCAATTAATATCCTTGTGAAGATAAAAATATGGTTCTTCTTTCGTAATTTAGATGTTCAATCTATGTTTACCTGAACAATCTTTATCTTCTATGGTTTCGTTCTTGTGGCAACTATGTTTAGGTCCGTTGTATTTCCTAAACCGATACTGCTTGCCAAATATTGTAGACGGTGAGCTCACTGTCCAGAAACTCCAAGCAGACCATAAGCACTGAGGATTGACTGAAACAGAAAGATAACTTTTACAGTTGAACTTCGAGGTGATTTGATAATCCAGTACTTATGTGTATGCTTATGGCGTTCCAGTTTTGTTAACAGAAATAAAAAATGTACTGTATTGGTTGGTGTTAATCGTTATTTTTTTTTCTCATTATGACCAGTTTTGGAGCTCTTTTTTTTATGGAAGGTGGGATCGAGGAAGCCATAAACGACTGGTGTTGAGATGCAGAAAACTGACAATCCTTGTTAATTTACTTGAAAGTCCAACATACCTCTTTAAAAAAAACTCAGGATCACCAAACAATTATCAATGTGAATGAGGTTCAATTAAAAAGATAGCCGGTCATACATCCCGCCATTGTGCAATTGTATAATGTAAAGTACCTTCTTGGAACCAAGAGAACTCATCAAATAAAGGAGTGAGATTGGAACTAGGTAGACTTCCTTTATTACAGCTAAATTTTTTTCATATCTTGCTAAACTACATATCGATAATTCAAACCCTACATTGAAAGAGGGCTTTGAACATTCAAAATCCCTTGATTAACAAGCTGTATATTACTGTTATACATATGCTAAAAATGTCTTTATTTAGTAGTTAGTAGTTATAGTAACCAGACAATATTCTAAAATACAAGCGAACAATTGTAAGAATATTAAAGTTGAAGCCATTTAAAATCTGAAATTAAAAATGAAAAAAATGACTATTATAAAGATTTATATAAAAGAAAAATTGAAGAAATGACAAAAGCAGCAAACTTTTTCTGTATAAAAACGTAAACCCTTCACTTGAATCAAATTTTAACTTATTGTTTAAAGAATTTTCTACCAGGAATATTTCTACTAGACTTCGTATAAGTGACCATGGTCTTGAAATTAAAACAAAATGGTCGTTACATTAAAATTCCTCGAAAACAAAAACAATGCAAAACCTGCAAAGACATCGAAGATGAATTTCATTTTATTCTCAATTGCACAACAAACTAAACGAAAATATCAGACAAAATTTATATAATGATATACGATTAGACGATGTCCATTTAATTCATTTCCCGGATGATCAAAATTTTATGTTTTAAACCCGATTTCCTTCAGACATATTAGAATTATTAGTTTCTTTATCATGTTTATTAAAAGCTCATTAGAACTGAGTAGAGAGGTCTTAATGTAACATGGATATCAAATATTGTAATATTACGAATTTCTCCCTAATGTTTTTGTGCCTATAAGATTAACTTTGATTTGTATATTATTTGTTTTTAATTTGTTGCTTAATGTTTGTTTAAACTTGTATTTCCACAAACATTGTAAATGTTTAATGGCAATTGATAAAATTATAGTATTCATAGTTTTATAGTGATAACGATTAGATTACAATTATGCATTCTATTTTTTAACTTTGTTACACATTTTCAATGTGACCAGGTTTAATCCACCGTTTCTACATAAGGAATTGCAATCACCATGTCAGTAATGTGACAGTTGTTTTCAATTCGATAATGTGTTTGAGCATTTATTGAGCATTTGATTTTGCCATTATATAAAGGACTTTTTGATTTTGCCATTATATAAAGGACTTTCCGTTTTATTGCGAAATCAGCACGTTACAATTGTTTATTTACATTTTCCAGATCAAAAATGCGCTCTGTAATGATCGTAGGCAGCCAGTTATAACGACAAATGGGGATTATTAACTCATGGTTCACAAATTATATCTAAAATTTAAAAGGTTGAGATGGAGAGACTATACCAGTAACTTTGACTAGCAACTACTCAGTAATGTGATAATGCTTTATCATTTACATAATTGAAAATTGAATTACATCTTAAGGATGTTCGTTTCTCTGTTTCAAAATAACAAGCTTTTTAAAAGATTGCTATAAATTGACAACATATAAACATCAGAAATAGAACCAGTTGTCCTTGTTTTCGAGATATAAGACATTTGAAATTGACGAGGTTTATTTACCTTTAGCATTGGCACATTTTCGTAACATAAACAAACACAAAACAAAACAACTTTTAAACACTGTTAATGTTCCTCCAACCGGTAGAACAAAGTTGGACTAAGTGGAGCGTCCATTATGGTTTTGCCGGATGATTGCAACCACGTCATGTCAGAAGGGAAACGACAAACCCTTTACCTGGTGTAAACATAATTGAACGCTCTATATACTTTAATAACCCTTGCAACAACTCATTGGAGAGATTGCAGGTGGCCTATTCCAGGGCAAACTATCCAAACAGCCTTTTTCGAAATGTCCACGGACTTCATATCATACAGCTTTCATTACAGGACCTATCTATTGCAATCATTGTTAATTTAATTTATCCTTAACATGTACGAAATATTCGCCACTCGACGTTTAGCAACCGACAATTGATCCATCAACCACTAAGAGTGATCATTGAACATAAAGCTTATCTCTCAACCTCAACATTGTGAACAGGAACCTGGTTTTTGACGATGTATGATTGTGCCAGGTCTTATGATGTCTAATTAGTTATCAAAGGTACTAGGATTATAATTAAGTATGCCAGACGCGCCCAACTCACAATGATTGCCAGTTGTCTCACCGAAAATTGGTAGTTCTTCCGTTGAACATGAGCTTCCTGTATCCACAAAATCTACCAATAAAATGCATTTATTTCTCCGTTTTACTAAATTTCAATAGGTGTTCATGTTAGTTTTGTAAATTAGAAGCAAAATTGTGTATGTGCATACTAATTATGAACCACTACACACGATTATAGTTTTTTACACTTTTAATGACGTTGCTGTATGAGATATATTCTTAAGAAGTGTTTGCCCTATATACTAGTTAGGTTATAGTTTGTATAATCTTTTAATCGGATTTTAAGTTATGTGATCATTTTATAAACGCGGTTGGTTGATATCAATTAAATCGGAATAATTATTTACCCACAACTACAAGCCTTAGTGCTGTTTCAAATGATAACGTTTACGGTGCAGCTTTTTAAGGGGTGTGTTATAAACAAGATGAAGAAGCAAGAATTAATGACTGTTCAGATATAATTGAAATAAAAAAAAAAATTAAAAAACCTTAAGATAACTTTAAAGGAAATGATCAAAACAAAAAGCATCGCAAGTATAACCAAATCTGTCTATACCTCAAAGAATGCCCATTAAAGGAAATCAATTTTCTAGAGAATATTTGATTAGGGCAAGGGGGTTAGGATCTTATTGTTGGTATAATTTCATAGGATAAAATTATGTCAATTCATGTACATTTGCTTTTCAGCGAATAAGAAATTAGTACTTTGACCGATATCTCTTCACTAGCAATATTGAAATAGATTTATGTGTTATATTTTTTATCTACTACAAGTAACTGGGATATAATACGACCATGAATCTGCCCTTTTATAATGAATTGCATAAATAACATATACAATTTGGCACGTATTCTCCTTTCATTTTGCAATAGTATAGAAATAAATTATTGTGCAGGTTTTTGGTCATAGTCCAACAACATTTCATCATTCTAAAAAAGACTGACGTTTCATTCAGGAAGTACATAGACTGTTTAGTTTCATTGAGTTATAAAGCGTGTGTTATTGTACGGTACGGTTCAGTTTATCTTATATCTGTAATAGTTAAAATCCATATACTTTGTTTTAAATTATCACTGGGTCAATAAATACTGATAGTTAGCAATCTTTAACATTGTATAATTGTGACAAATAGTATGAATGTATAAATACTACCACTGCGACGAATGTAATACGATATTTCTCCACTCGGGAGAATTTACTTTTGAAATGTAAAACGCGAGGCGCGTCGACCGTTTTAAATATTTAAAATTTAACTGTCGAGAATGGATATATTTTGTTTGCACTACATTTTGTAGTATAATCTATACAGTCACTGATGAGTATTTTGTAGACGAAACGCGCCTTTGGCTTAAATATAAAATTTCATCCTGGTATCTATGATGAGTTAATTTTCATACTTATTGACGATATGCAGACCAAAACGAACCACACATTGATTAAATAAAAAAAATCAAAAGGTCTGGAAAAATATAAATGTAGTAAGAGTTAAAGAAAATCTTGTAATAGGTACATTCCAAATTCCTTTAAATTAAGTATGTTTATACATTTAAGTATTGTAACAAGTTTTTGGGAAAGTATTTTTAATAATTTCATAGGCTCAAATTACGTTAAGAAACATTATTTGCTCATGATACTTTGTTTAGTTTATCCTTCCAAAAAACGTTGTGTTGACGACATTCAATTCATGCGACCAAACATAAAATGAAACCTGTATTTTGTAGCCATTCTTCTGTCTGTATTGAATTGATATTTTTTTCTGGAATCTTGTTTAGACATAAACAAAATGTATAACGCAGTAAACATTGGTGAATGAATACTCGAAATCTTTAATATTGTATAATTGTGACAATGATATGGTTAGGTACAAATGTAATGATGTATGTTGAAACAATAATTTATTTTTTAAATTTGGATAAATGGTTTACTACTTGAATGCGCTAAAGTAAAGCATGTTTAAAAAAAATGGAAAATAATTAGTAATCTAATAAAAAGATGCAACAACGGAAAACCAAAAGCCATATAGACAAAGCACACAAAACAAAAATTAAAGACAAGAATGAAACCGCTTCATTTACGTTAGTATGAAACCAGTTATTTTTGAAAACGTTTCGAAAAGTTATTTATAAATAAACTTGTGTATAATATTCTTTCGAAAAGGTCGTTGTATGAAATAAGAAAAAGATATATACCATCATCGTTTGTATCACAAGTCCATTTTGTGATAAGGCCGACAGTAAGTCCTACAAAGAACAACCCTGCGATTGCACCAATGATACACAGCAACCTATGTTTATTTAGATCACCACTTTTAGATCTAAATGAAAGTCTTTGCACAATCGAACGTCGTTGAGGAGGTTTTAAATAAATATCAGATACTCCAGCCCCAACAGGCGGATTGGGTAGGTTGCGATGATTGGTTGACACTTCGTTTTTAGGTTTTTCAGGTAATTCCAAGTATATATTATCTTGAGCCGCCATTTTGTCAAGAAACTTAATAAGAAATACGACGTCACATGGTATCAACCATTTTTATTATGTCATGATAATATTTTAACCAAAGATTGAATAACAACTGTACAAAAGATTTAAATACCAACAGCATACATGTCATTGATTATTCTGTAGTTTATCTTCAAGATCATTTTTTACACTACATGAATATAACACTAGAGAATAAACCCTAAACGGTTCGTCAGTAACGACATTTTAAATTTCAATCTCGCCAATTTCAGAGAACCCGGCCACTATCATGGTTTTTTTGTTTGTTAAATGTATTTATAAATGTATTCATCTTATGAATAAATCCGTTTTCAACTGCCTTTTTATAGTTTGTTTTAATGTTTTACTGTTATGGCACTGTCCTAGGTTGCCAGGACGATTGGGATCCCGTAAATATGCTTAACCCTGTCAAATTCTTTATTTATGTGCCTGATATATGTCAGAAGTATATAAAAAGTATAATCACAAATTACTGTACTCCGAGGAAAATTGAAAAAGGAAAGTCCCTAATCAAATGCAAAATCAAAAGATAAAACACAATAAACGAATTGATAACAACTGTACATGCATTTTTTTATGTAGAAAATGGTGGATTGAACTGTTTTTATAACTACATGTAGCTAACTCTCTTACTTTTAAGACAGTCGCATGAGATTCCATTATAATATTCAGTGGTTGTCGATTGTTGCTGGGTTACATATTTCTGTTTCGTTCATTTTTTTGTGAGTACATTAGGACGTTAGTTTTTCTTGTTGAATTGTCTTACATTTGTTATTTCTGGACCATTGACAGCTGACTATGCAGTACGGGCTTATTGTTGAAAGCTGTACGGTGACCTAGAATTGTTAATCACTGTTTGGTCTCTTGTGAAGAGTTTTTTTTATTGATCAGCATATACCAATCTTCTTTTAATATATATATACAATCAAAATGAATAAGTAAGAGTAACATGTCATCAGCTATAAAGAATGTTTAAAGTTTTGCTTGTTTCTGTGCTGTATTTCTGCAACGTAAAATTGTCATTTTAGCAAATTTTTTTTAACATATTCATATAAGCGGGAAGATTGACTCGCAATACAACCAGTTTTAACTCACCTTTATGTCTAAAAAATTCCTGTTCAAGTCTGGAATATGACAGTTGGTATCAAATTATTCTTTTCTATGCATGTTGACGTTTTTTTTTGTTGCACTTGAGAGTTCCTGTTGTTCCTTTGTTTTCCTCTTATCGTTAATACGTTTCTCACGTTTCTTTTTAAAATTTGTAACCTCTTAATTGATTTATGATTTTTGGACATAAAGGAATCTGATTTTTTACTTGGTTTATATTTGAAGGAGTTAAATTAAATATACCCCTTAAATGAAAATGCCAATGTCGAATCAACAATTTGTTCGCATATAGCTGAGCTGTACATGTTTTTAGGCTTCTGTCCGTGTACAAATGAGCATTGTCTACTTTGAAAACTATCGGCATTTTTAGTATGAAAACCGGAATAGTAACCGTAGTATAATTGTTATATAAAATAACGAAAAATCGTTAAAAGGCAAATTCAAAAAGGAAATAAATATGTCGTTCATTATATGTCCGCACATATGGAAGTACCTCGAAGGTTGAATTTTAATGTTAAATTAATTTTAACTTACCTGCTTTCTTAGTTTTCGACCAAATTATTTTAAAATTATGATAATTTCAATCTTCCCATTTCGAAAAAAGTCAAATTTTAAGCAATTTCTCTTAGAATTTTAAAACATTTTTGTAGATATCCACCAAAGTAATTGTTCAAAGACATATTAGCTTTAGATCTATGATGAAAAAGGACTGGATTATCCGCAAGCTTTATATAACTTATATTTTCAATCTTAAAACAAGGAGAGTAGTTTAATCATAAAAGCAAAGTCACTTGGTGGAAATTATATGAATAAAGTACCTTTGATTTTGCTATATGGTATTTCGATGTCATTATAGTAATTTTCATCTCTTAAGTTTTTTTTGTGTAAAATCTTCTTTGAAAGTGGACCAAGTATACACTCCTTTTCAATCAAGGTGTTTACACTTAATGTACCACTTTCTTGCAGTAATTGGTCTGTGATTTCAGTAACTTATCTAACTGAATAAAGGATTGCTTGCTTTTAATATCTTTTTTCTATTGGTTGTTTACAGAGTTTAACTTGACGACGACGGATGACTGCATGTGAATATATCGAAGAAAGAGATTTCTTAACTGTTTTTAGCTAAATCTGTTAAACTTGCATTTAGATTTCCATTATTTTTTATTAAGATAATCAGAAATTTATTATCTGTAACATTTCTGCGTCATCATTTTCTATAAAATCGGGATGACTGCTAGTGCGGAAGTTTAAATCTCCTATTAAGACAATGAGTCATTTGAAAATGTGATAATTTCCTTTTCTAGCTGATTATCTTTATGGTTATCACCGTCAAGGGTGGTCAAAGTAGTTGGAATTTTCTACTAGTTCCCATGTAACTAAAATCATTTTTCACGACTAGGCCAGACTATATTTAGTAAATAGAACTTGGTTGCGGGCTTTTATGCGAGTTCATATACATGTATTGTGAGACAAAACGTATCATAATTAACTACCACTACTATAACACATATACATATGACACAGTAAATACCAGCGAACAATTGTTGAAGAAAGTATGTGATGTTCCTAGTAGGAATCTCGTGTATTCTTGGTCCAATTGTTTTCAGCATTTGCATAGTCGTTTCTTGTGTTCCTCAAACAAATGACCAAATGCGTAGCACTGATTTGAAAGAAGGACAATTACTTATCTACCATGTCACATCTCATTTCCGCCTTCAGAAACACTCAGTATCTACGAAGTTTGGTCAAAATCCTGGAACTATGTTGTTTTAAATGTCTTTTTAAGTCCGATATCACGGATTATCAATTCTAGACCAAAATTTGGCTATCCGAGATCATGGATTAGTAAATCAAGATCACAGATTTGCATACTAGCACTTCGTATTAACAGATTGTTAATGCAAGATCACAGATTAGCAAGCAGAGATCACGGATTAGCAATTCCAGATCACAGGTACATGTAACCAATGTCAGATAACGGATCACCAATTAATTGATTTAGCATTTTTGTATGTGTCCCATTGTGGCTTCCGTATTTATACAACTATACCTTTTTACAATTTGTTTGCAAAACGTGGAAAAAGATACCTGGGAACCATTTGTATTCGTTTGATACTAATGTTTGAGTGTAACGTAGGAACAGTTGGATCACAAATTATAATGTGCAACGAATTTCAATATTCGTGTACGTAGACACTAGGATAACCACCAAATCAAATGTCTGCGAATATGTTTTTCTCATTCCACAGAAATTAGTTCCAACGCAAATAAATGAATGCACAATGATGTATTCGCAAGATTGATGCTAATAAGTAAAAAAGTGGAGTTTTTTCATCCTTTCTTTTATTGGCCTTATAAAAATATATTTGATCTTCTACTGGGTACAAAAACGAATTTAACTGTTTACCAATATGCATACAAGTCACAAAAATTATGGAGTATTAATACTTTTTGAGATTGTTCCCTATATCATAAAGTATTCATCTTCCAGCAAACACGAGTGCCAGCAGATATATATACTTTCTAACACCTTTATCAATATGTCTTGCAATCAAGATAACAAGAGGTCATTTCTGGAATGATGTCTTTCACAGGAAAAGATCGCCTTTATGATGTCATTTACCAAATGGAAGGCGCGCCTGTATCCTTGGTCTATCAAAAGTTTCCAGTACTTTCATAATAGTCATTAGGAAGGGTAGTATAGAAATAATTAATGTTCCATCAGTACCTTATCGTGATTACCGTATGATTGACGGAGGGTGACCATCCTTTTAGATTTTAATTTCCCAAATGTTTTGTGCAGTATAAGATAACACTTTTCACCCCTTCGCTCAACATGTGTTTGAAATTTCTATGCATACATTTTTGTCACGTAGTGATGGAAGTCACACGACAGATTCATCTGAAAACCGTATTCCGGAACTGGCCTATTCCATCAAATTATTCATTTCAATATTTAGCTCATTGTCCTGAAGGGCCAAGCGAGCTTTTCCCATCACTTGGCGTCCGTCGTCGTTAACTTAAACAAAAATATTTTCCTCCGAAACTACTGAGCCAAATTTGAGAAAACTTGGCCACAATCATTATTAGGGTATTTAGCTTAAGGTAGCACAATACAAAGATTTGATACCTCCAATTCCCCAGTTTAAAAATGCTTTAACTTTTTTATAATGCTAGAAAATTTATAGAAGTGGTATTTATGGATAGCTAACAGATTACTCATTCAAATTAATGCCATGTTAGTATTATACAACAATTATGTAATAAATTATAATGTCAACTGTTTATACAAAATTTTAGAAGAAATTCCCACTTTCAATTGAAATTAGCTTTTCATGGTTACCCCTAGAGGGTTGATTTTATTATATGTTGTTCGTAGAGCCATTATCCACAAAATAGTGTCTCAGATTTTGGATAGAATGTATAGATCAAATTTTACACCTAATCAAACATTATCTACTTTTATGTGGTAAGGATGTTTACACTAATTACAGATTTATGAGAGAACGGAATGCGATAGCAATAATTTGAGACACCCTTTTGTAGCTCCCGCGGTGTTGATTAAGATTCCGTTAAAATTTCCTGTATAGCTATAGAGATGAAAGAGCTAACTTCATTCAAGTGAACTGACCAATATTGTGTCATTAATTGCATAATAATTGATTACATAATGATTGCATAACAAAAATATTGCATTCATTTTAAAGATTACCGTTTTATCTATCTATATATACCTCTTTTATTATTTTGTGTGCGTTCTTAAGAAAGTAATATATCGAGCATTTTGGAAGAATTTAAATGAATTATTCAATGCGGATTTTTTCAGTCAATCACAAGACATATAGAAGACAACTATTTTATATAGCTATACATGTTATTTATCTTCTCCAAGTAGATACACACTATTATTTTACTATCATTTCAGAACAATTCAAAATAATCCCAATTAAATATTTTGTTATTGGAAAAACAGGTCCCCCATTTCCCAAGACAAATTTTCGATGCTGTATCTGAACATGCACATTTAAATTGCTGTTGTCATCAGCAAAAGTGTATATGTATTTAATGATAGGGTAGCGTTTTGTAAATCTAAATTAACTCGAAAAGTATCTCACAAAATTCTTCTACTTGATTAAGATAGTTACTTTGATGTCTCTGTTACATGTATTTCGTGTTAAACGTACTTTCGACACTCATACATTTTATATTTTATCTAATTTTGTTCAAATTTCCTTTTTCCCTCGGAGATTTCTCTCATACTTGATGTCTATTGCCCCGGATTCATCTATTTTCGTGAGTACAAATATTCGTGAGTGAGAAAACTTGCGCTTTCATGGAAATTTGTTTTCGTGATTTAGCAAAAGTCTGTATAGACTCCAATTGGGAATTTGTCAATCGCTGTATATTGGAATTCGTGGATTTGGGCTACTTTTATTCACGACTTCATCATAATATTTGTATCCAACGAATAACAATGAATCAACAGTATATGGTGTAACAATTTGTGCAAGTTAATATTACATAATTTGGAGGGAAATCTAAAAAAAAAATCAAATCTCAATAAACGAAAATTGATATCAACGAAAATGAATGAATGCACAGTAAATTACTCACAAAATTGATTAAGAAATAATTGTTGCAAGCTATACGTTATTGTAGTAGGCAGGCATTACATTTGTGATTATTTTTGCTCGAACGATATAAAGGGCTAAAATAACACGAACCATATTAAAACTAAAATAAAGTATAACTTGCGTCAGCAATTTCGATTCTGATAAGAACAATTAATGTAATTTCTATGTTCGATGTGTATAAGTTTATAGGGGTTGTCTATGCTCTTCCATGAGCCCCCTTTTATTTTTAGTAAACAAGCAAACGACTGGAACTGTCATTTATCAAAGGGAGGAGTTTTGAACAGCCAGCATGAACGGTTGTCGTATCTATGTCAAATATGTCAATTTCGAAATGCAACACATTAAGGTCATAATAAATGAATAAGTGCCAACATGTGCATCATTTAAAAGTTTTGAAGTGTTTTCAGTTAATGAAATATATTAAATGCATGACAGTTTGATTAACTTTTCGTTATTCTGCAGTAGTCAATATACGCATGTGCAAACCAATTTTAATGAATTTAGAGCATGCCTGGGTTTATTCACACAGCGAATGATGCACGTCATATAAGAATACTAAACAATATAAAAGTCTTTCTGTTTTTTGTTCCTAAGAAAATGCATTAATTTTGATGTTCTTCTGTGCAATTGCGTCCCTTAACAAATATAACTGTTTAAGATTGATCCCAGCGGTATTATCATGCTCATACAGGTAACTAAAATGGTGGAGTTGAAGTAGTTTTTGAGATTGTCCCTAATATTATATGGTTTTCACCTTCCATCTATCACGAGCGCCAGCAGCAGTATAGACTTTTTTAACACGTTTGCCAATATATCATATATATATATATATATATAATTTAAAAGTAAAAAACACAAAAAATCACATCATAAATCGAACATTGTTTCTGTTAGCGCTTTCACCGCATCTCCAGCGGTTCATCAGACAGAATTGTTATCGTTAATAGTAACGACTTGTGACGTTACGTTATAGTAACGACTTGTGACGTTACGTTATAGTAACGTCATGCGGTAATTGTATATATCTTACGGAATTTTATTAACGGATCGAATTTCACTTCCTATTTAGTGTGGGCTTATAAAGTTCAATAAAATATTGTTCCTTGGCTTCACGCGGAATTTTATCTTCGGTCCACATCTTAAAAAAGGGATATATTTTAAATTTTCCCTTTCCACATCGGTCAAAGTGTTCAGAACAGGGAGAATTTCGAATTGACGGGTCTTTTATCTGCTGTTTATGAACTCTCACTCTATCAATTAGTCTATTTGTTTGACCTATGTAGTTTTTATTACAAGTGGGACAGGTTGCACAATAAATGACATTTTCCGATTTGCAGTTCATGCTTTTATTCGGTTTGATTACTGTGCCGGATTTCAGAGTTTTACTTTGTCCCACTTCTAGCATTTCGCACGTTCCACATCTGGGATCCCCGCATTTTTGTATTTCTGCTACCTTCTGTGTACTGAATTGTGCTCGTGTGAGAAGTTTCTTCAGATTTGGTGCTTGTCGACGGCTCCCAATAAGCTGTGATTTGTCGACAAGATCTTTCATTTTCTCTGATTTGTGAAGAATAGGTAAAAACCCTTTAGCAGAATTTAAGATCTGGTGATTACGTGGATTATGAGTTATAACAAAAGGAATTGATTGTTGTTTATCTTTTTTGTCTTCCCTTGATACTGTTTTTCTTAGTTCAGCGATTGGAATTTTCAATGCATTTTTAATTCCATTTTCAATTAATCTGACTGGGTAGTTTTGTCTTTTTAGATAATTTTTCAATTCCTGTAGTCTCTTATCACGTAACTCCAAATTTATTACTATTGTGCATATACGTCGGGCTAAATTAAAAGGAATATTTCGTTTGGTATGTGACGGGTGACATGACCTAAAATCCAAATACTGATGGGTATCAGTGGGTTTACAGTATAAGTCCGTTATTATTTGTTCTTCTTCCTTGATAATATTGATGTCTAGGAATGGGAGTTTTGAAGAGCTGGAATCGTAAGTGAATTGTATTGATTCATTTAAGGCATTCAGCATTGAATGAAATTTATTTAGTTCAACTTCACTTTTTGTCCAGAAAATAAAACAATCATCAAGATATCGCTTCCAATTTTCTTCAATGTAAAGTCTGAAGTTTTCATCGAATTCGGAAGGTATCTTTTCGTATAGTTGTTTTTCTATGTAACCCATAACCAGAGTGGCATATGTTGGTGCCACCTTTGTACCCATCGCGGTTCCCTTAATAATAAAATCCATCAAATTGTTCATTTCAATTTTTATTATTTATATAAATATCCGTTACAAAAATGTTATTAAAGTAAGTGTTTCAGTACGTATGTATATTGTTAATGAACACATCAAATTAAATTGTTCTCCGGCAACTGACTCATTGCTTTCATATTCGTACTTTCTTGATTAAAATGACAGCATAGAAGGCACGAAGGCTTAGGGCCTGTTTAATTATTATGATATGAGTTTGACAGTCCCTTTGGTATCTTTCGTCCTTCTCTTATTATTATTGTTACCACTTCGATGCACAATTCATTTAGTTGTATCATCTATGAAATAACACTTGTAAGAGGGTCATTTGTAATACTATAAAAAATGTATTAAAAAAACATTGAACTCTGAGGCACATTCAAAAGGGGGAATCCCATCAACACTAACAAATAAAACACAACAAAGTCTGTAATTAGAAAATATATCAATTTTTAAAATCTTGTCTGATTAAAACACTACAAAAAACGGTGAGTTCTCCGGTTAAATCGGTTCGGACGAGAAAAATTTATGTGTGGAAGTATGTTTATAATAATGCATGTACTAAGGTGATAACTAGTAGGGTATATACATAGTGAAAAGTATGGTAATGATAACTAACATCAACTATAAAAAAAATGAAAAACATACCTATCAGTCTGGGACTGAGGTAATACGCTATTTGATTTTTCTAAGTATAGGTTGGTGTAAATATGCATCAAATCCAATGTTGTTTTTGCTAAAGCAAAAAAAGAAAACGGAAAATTAAAAGTTTTTCCCATTTTACGTCCTTTGTTAAATGGAATCATATATCTAACCTTGATCAGCCATGTGTTGATCCTCCTCTGTTTATCGACCAGAACAAAATATTCCATATACCGAAATCATTTATAACTCGGGTGGAGATGTAAACCCTGACTGATAAGTCAAAATATTTCATGAAATTAGAACAAATTCTCAGTGTTATATCATATATATTGTTATTTGACAGTGAAAGAATATACATTAAAATTACAACTGTTTTCAAAGCAGTATTAATCTAAGGAGGAGTATTTTAAATAGTCATCTCATCTGGAAAGACTTTCTATAACACATCATCTAACAATAAACTGCTCTGTAATTCTATGTCATTTCAAACTTCATAATCAGTTCAAATATAGTTTATAATTACAAACAAATCATACTCTTTCACCATTTCAAATACTTCGACTATTAATATTTCAAACAAATAACAAAAAAATGCTGAGCAACTCGCCAGAAATATGAACTTAAAAAATACAATTGAGAAAGGAAATGGGGAATGTGTCAAAGCGATAACAACCCGACCATAGAACAGACAACAGTCGAAGGCCAACAATGGGTTTCAATGTAGCGAGAAACTCCCGCACCCGTAGGTGTCCTTAAGATGGCCCCTTAAAAAATATGTATACTAGTACAGTGATAATGGACGTCATACTAAACTCCGAATCATACACAAGAAACTAAAATTAAAAATCATACAAGACTTACAAAGCCCAGCGGTTCCTGACTTGGGACAGGCGCACAATTGCGGCGGGGTTAAACATGTTTCTGAGATCTCAACCCTCCCCCTATACCTCTAGCCAATGTAGAAAAGTAAACGCATAACAATATGCACATTAATATTCAGTTCAAGAGAAGTCCGAGTCCGATGTCAGAAGATGTAACAAACAAAATAATAAACAAAATGACAATGATACATAAATAAATAGTCTATTTTCTTTAACACATTTACATCTTTTTCGTGCAAATAAAATCTACTTAAGGTTGATTCTTAGCTCCAACCTGCAAGATTCTAAGATCAAATTGATAGATGCTCCTTTAAAAAAGCTCAAATAGGGCCAGTATATCTAGATGAATGTGTATGTATTTCCGTTTGCCTGTTGATTGATAATAAACATTTCCGTAGATCAAAAAACGTATTCTCAGTATAAGTATGTACAACGTTTTTGCTCCAAAATTTTTCTCCCTATCCTATTTGGCTAAGCCATGTCTCATTAAAGTGAATTATCACGAAACTTTCATCTGTTCTAAGTGCTTGCAGATTGCTTCATCTCCTCAAGAAAGTAATGACAGTTAGGAATACAGTTTTCCTAATACAATGTACAAATTCCACTCGGAATGGTCCCTCTTTGATTGGTCTGGTAATGAAAACACCCTTAAGCAATCTAATCATTTGAGGATGTTGTCCAATTTGAAAATTATCTATGGGTGTAATACTGTCAACAACATCGAGCGATATCATGCAATTGACCTGAAGTGCAATTAGTTATCAAAGATACAAGGATTATAATTGAATACACCAGACACGATTTTCGTCTACATATGACTCATCAATGACGCTCAGATGAAAATAGGCGAACAAGTTCTATAGCGTCTTTTTCTAAAAGATATAACAAAGAAGATATGGGATGAATGTCAATTAGACAACTCTCTACAAGAGACCAAATGGCACAGAAATTAACACCCTTAGGTCACCGTACGTCCTTCAACAATGACCAAATGCTCAAACCGCATAATCAGATATTAAAGACCCCAAAAAAAAAATGGAAAACAATTCAAACGAGAAAATGTAACCAACTTATGTATGTGCAAAATATGAACGAAAAACAAATATGTTATCACATCAACAAACGAAAACCACTGAATTACAGGCTCTTGACTCCGGACAAGCACATACATCATGTGCATACTTAATGTGGCGTTATTTCTTTGATTAAAATATCAAAGCCACAAAGGTTTTCTGTAACATAAAATCTCCAGTTTGCAACTCTTTGTTGTTACTGACAAAAACTATTGATCGTCTGTTATTTGGTCCCAATCTCCAGATTTTTTTTTTTTATTTTAACATGACAATTTGATTATTGAACAAACAATCGATCATTATTAAAACGCAGTTTTGTTGAAATCAATTATATTTTTGAAAGATTTTCAAAAAGTATAACATAAATACCGAACTGCAATGTAAATGCAAAAAGAGGTAACTCCATGAAAAATTAACAAAATCACAAATAAGACCTTATAAACAAAGTAAGAAATGGAAAACAATCGCTATACGCATGCATGCTTTGGCCTCAATATTTGCTGTAAGAAAATGGTGGTTTAATTAGTTATCAAAGAGGGGCGAAAGATACCAGACGGACAGTCAAACTCATAAATCGAAAGTAAACTGACAACGTCTTGGCTAAAAAATTAAAAACAAAAGACAAAACAGACAAATAATAGTACACAAGACATAACATAGAACACTAAACTAAGCCAAGACTAACCAAATATACCAGTCTACGACACGTTAAAGCTCATTAGATGAATTTTCTAAACAAATATAGTTT
Source organism: Mytilus edulis (assembly GCF_963676685.1). Taxonomy (NCBI): domain Eukaryota; kingdom Metazoa; phylum Mollusca; class Bivalvia; order Mytilida; family Mytilidae; genus Mytilus; species Mytilus edulis. Next base: position 82,860,142 of record NC_092352.1, read on the forward strand.
GTTTAGTTTTGTATTATTTTTAATTTTAGTTTCTTGTATACAATTTGGAGTTTAGTATGGCGTTCACTATCACTGAACTAGTAATCTGACTTCAGTAATAACGATGCCGATCTGGTTAATCAATAAACTGCTACTGCCCATAGTTCATCAAATCTCGTATCTAATTAGTCGATAACGTAAAATCACGATTGATCTTGCACATGCGCATTGTTTCCCTGAACTAGAGTATTCCAGAAAGCGATGTTTGTGGGGTTTTGAAAAAGTTTAAATAAAATGTTATGCTTATATTCGTAAAATGTTAAATAAAATATCAGTGTTGTGTATGTCAAAATATTTTATGGAAAACATTTGAGTTTTTCAGATGTTTTATGTAAAATATTTTAATTTTACGTTATAAAACATTTAATGAAAATAGCAAAACTATATTTTCTGTAAAACATTTTTTGCAGAATGTTTTTGGGATATTTAGAAAATATTTACTTTAAACATGTTAAATGTTTTTATAATATGAAATACAAATTGGAGAAAATATTATTTTTTTATTAAAGGGAAACTTCGCAAAAAAATCAAAAATTGATATTATGTCCATTCTGTATAAAAATGCTCAAATTTATAGATATTAAAGTTTTATTCCGCTAAATAAGAGATCACCATCGATTTTAAATTTTGAGTATCAGTTCTCTACTCTCCGCCATCTTGTCACCTTCTCCGATGAAAAATCACGATATGTCAATAAACCACAAAGGAACAAAACTACAGTAAACGATGTAGTCGTAATTGCGTGTCGATATCTTGTCAATCGTACGGTTGTTTTATCTGACTGACTAACTTGATACGGAAAATGGTCTTATATTTTTAAATAACCATATAGTCTGTTATTTTTAAACTGATAATATTGTAATTAGTTAAAAAGTCAAAGTTCAAATCATAAAATGATAAATAAGTGTTCCGTGGAAATTGTTTTCGAAAATCTAATTCGTTCATAATTCTTTCAAGTAATAAACTTTATTTAAATAAATTCGGATCTTCCCTCATCTGATCACCAGCATGGCTAAAGGTATTACTCCCAAAGGTATTGGAAGGGGTGTAAGGTGACACGTCCAGGTATTCAATCGATTTCCTGTCCGGCGGGCTTGCAAGTTCATGCTGTTATGATATTGTAATTATTATGTTTATTTATGTTGGCCTAATTTGTGTTGTATGGCCTGATAGTTGTTTACTAAATAATCTTATAACTGTGCAGTTTAAGAATCACTGGAACAATCACAGAATGATTGGAACTTTCTAGAATGATCCTTATAAAAGATGCGTAATTTAAACTTCTACGTTATTCCAGAAACTTCCGTTGTAACTTTCCAGGATTTTCCACAATGTTCCATTATAGAGTGTTCTAGAATTTTCCATGACAACACTATATATACAGACACTAAAGTTAAACTCTCATAATTAAACTTGGACATAGACATTGATAGACATTAGTATTCACAGCATTTGGATTGACACTTTTATTCTACAAACAACATCATACTGGATTGTGACCTTAGTAGTGAACATAATATTCCGAAAGATTTCCGGATACAGATAAAGATAACAGATTGGACTCATATTTTGACAGTTAAGTTAACAGTAATATTTGTGTAATACCTTTTTGTAAACTTGTGTATAATAAATATTGTTAAATTTTACTATTGATTTGTGTCTTTTGTTGGCTACAATTTAAAGGCGATTTCTGGCCGTAACAGAAATTGGGGGCTCGTCCGGGAGACTGAACATATTTTATTCAAAATTTGTTTAATATTTTTATTATAACTAGCCAACAAAATTCTACAAAATGGCATTTGATGCTGGTAAATTTTTGAAAACGCCAGACCTGGAGAGTTTTGATAATTTAAAGAAAGAGGAACTAGTGTTGCTTGCTAAACAACTGAAATTAGTTTTCAAAGTATCTATGAGAAAACAAATTATAAAAAATTTGGTTATAGACAAATTAGTTGACGAAGAAATTTTAGGTGAAGAGGCTCTTGATCTTAAGGTTGAAAATGTTGACGCCTTTAAGTTAAAACAGCTTGAATTAGAACATGAACTTAAATTAAAAGAAATGGAAATGAAGGAGATGGAGAAAAGAAAAGAAGATGAATTTAAATTAAAACAGGCAGAACTGGAAATGAAGGAAAGGTTAGAAATGGAGAAAAAAGAAAAAGAAGATGAATTTAAATTAAAAGAACTTGAAATGAAGGAGAGGGAGAAATTAAAAGAACTTGAAATGAGGGAAAGGCTAGAGATGGAGAAACTGAAAATTGAAATGGTCAAAGAAGAAAGCAACACTAAAGTTCACTCGAAATCAGATTATTTTGATGCAGCAAAAAACATACGTTTGGTTCCAAAATTTTGTGAAAAAACAGTTGATAAATATTTTCCACAGTTTGAGAAAATTGCTAACAATTTGAAATGGCCTATGCCGTATTGGACTACGATGCTGCAAAGTGTTTTTGAGGGGAAGGCCGCTGAAATATACTCCGCACTTCCATCAGAAAAAAGTTCCGATTATGACACGGTAAAACAGGAAGTTTTGAAAGCTTATGAGCTAGTACCAGAAGCATATAGACAGAAATTTAGATCTTATAAAAAGTTTGATTCACAAACATATGTGGAATTTGCTCGGGAAAAAGAAGATCTATTTGATAAATGGCTTACGTCAAAGAAAACAGATAACAATTTTGATAACCTAAGACAATTGATATTATTAGAAGAGTTCAAACTATGTGTTCATTTAGACTTAAAAACACATTTAGACGACAAAACTGTTGAGTCAATACATGATGCAGCTGTCATTTCAGATAATTATACTCTTTCACATAAAAGAAGTTTCAAGGGTCAAAATGTCAATACTTCCAGTGGAAATTACAAAAATCAAAACAATGAGCGTACTGATAGTAAGCCTGTTGCACAGAATAAGAGTCAGTCCAGTTATAATATGTCTAGTCCAAAATTTGATACTTTTGAGAAGAAGTCACTGACTTGTGCTTATTGTAAGAAGATTGGTCACCTGATGGCTGATTGTTTTAGACTCCAGAAGAAGAATGAACGAGATAATAAGCCGAAGACCAGTGTTTGTACGACACCTTATAATACCAGTACATTGGAATGCCCTGCGCGTCAGGCTTTTAAGTCCAGTTTTTGTGATTACATGGAGGAATACAAACCCTTTATGTCTGATGGGTTTGTTTCTATTGTTGATGATACCACTCTTCAGCCTATTAAGATTTTACGGGACACTGGAGCTTCTCAGACTTTATTGTTAGAAGGTGTGTTGCCTTTGTCCGAGAATACTTCTGTTGGTGCCTCCGTTTTGTTACAAGGTGTAGAGTTAGGTTGTATAGATGTTCCTCTCCATCGTATTTATCTGAAGTCAGATTTGATAACTGGACCAGTTGTTGTAGGTGTTCGTCCTAATCTCCCTGTTGAGGGTGTTACATTATTGCTAGGAAATGATCTAGCTAGGAACAAAGTGGTTGCTGAACCAATTGTTACCAGTGAACCGGTGGTGGATGTTAAATCACCTGAAGATGATGCTGAATTGTATCCAGCTTGTGTTGTTACTAGGGCGATGGCTAGAAAACAACAAAATCAGAATTTGCAAGAAGACAAGTTTGATTACATGGACCTTTCTGACACTTTTATAGCTGACATTGAAGGTCCTGGTAGCTCAGAAAAGGCCATTACAAGACCACCTAGTGTTAACAAGAATGTTATTATGCCATGGCCAGACGTTAACAGCCATTCATTAGACCGACAGAATTTATCTGAAGAACAACATAAAGACCCTGAGGTTCTTCAGCTCAGCCAGAGAGCTCAACCACAGGAGGAAGCAGACAAAGTGGCCGAATGCTATTACCATCAGGACGGCATTTTAATGAGGAAGTGGAGGCCTCCTGATGCCACCCCAGAGGAGGAATGGAGAGTGCTATACCAAGTGGTGGTGCCTAAAGTTTATAGGCAAGAAATTATTGGTCTTGCCCATGACACCCCCTTGGCTGGGCACTTAGGTATAAGGAAGACTTGCCTAAAAATATTGCAACATTTCTACTGGCCCAGACTTAGAAATGATGTCGCAGAATACTGCAAATCATGCCATATATGCCAGGTTGTTGGTAAACCTAACCAGAAAATACCACCAGCACCACTTCTGCCTATTCCAGCCTTTGACGAACCTTTCAGCAGAGTTCTAATTGACTGTGTTGGACCTTTACCAAAGACCAAGACTGGAAATGCATATTTATTGACAATCATGTGTACATCTACCCGCTTTCCTGAAGCTATTCCGCTCAGAAATATCAAGACACCTACTATCGTCAAAGCTTTGATCAAATTTTTCACATTAGTAGGACTTCCTAAGTCTATACAGTCCGACCAGGGATCAAATTTCATGTCAGGTTTATTTCAGCAAGTCGTATACCAGTTAGGGATTGCTCAGTACAGATCAAGTGCTTATCATCCAGAATCTCAAGGTGCCTTAGAACGTTTTCATCAAACATTGAAGAACATGATTAGAACTGTTTGTCTTCAATTTGACAGAGACTGGGATGATGGAGTTCACTTTCTACTCTTTGCGGTTCGAGAGGCTGTTCAAGAATCCCTTGGATTTAGTCCCTTTGAGTTGGTATTTGGTCATACTGTAAGGGGACCGTTAAAATTGATTAAGGAAAAGTGGTTTACTGAACATACTGACTTGAATCTTTTAGACTATGTATCTAGATTTAAAGAAAAATTGTATACTGCTTGTCAAATTGCTCAGAAAAACTTAAAAAATGTACAGAACAAGATGAAAATATGGTATGATAAAGCTGCCAGGGACAGAGTTTTTGAGCCTGGTGATAAGGTACTTGTATTTCTGCCTGTCCCTGGACATCCTTTACAGGCTAAATATTGTGGTCCTTATACAATAGAGAATAAAATTAATGATTTGAATTATATTGTAAAAACTCCAGGTCGGCGCAAACAAAATAGAGTGTGTCATATTAATATGTTAAAACCATATTTTGAGCGTACTAATGTACTATGTGATAGTAAACCAGTTGCCACTTTAGGCATGGTTAACTTTGAGAACAATCATGACAAACCAGATGTAATTGAACCAACTTTTAGTTGTAAAACTATGGAAGAGACAGTTAGATTGAAAAATTCAGAAATTTTGTCAAATTTAGACTCAAAACTTGCACATCTGTCTTTTGATCATAGAGAAGAAATAAAAACTTTGGTATTTTCTTTTAAAAATCTTTTTCCAGATGTGCCAAACAAAACCACTGCTGTTTGTCATGATGTTGATGTAGGAGATGCTTCTCCAATTAAGCAACATCCTTACAGGCTCAATCCACTCAAACTTGAAGTTATGAGAAAAGAAATTAAATATATGCATGCTTGACAATGATATTATTGAGCCGAGTAACAGTGAATGGAGCTCTCCTTGTCTCCTTGTGCCAAAACCAGATAAAACTTTTCGTTTCGTGACTGATTTCAGAAAAGTAAATTCAGTCTCAAAATCTGATTCCTATCCGATTCCAAGGATAGACGATTGTATTGACAATATTGGTCAAGCAAAATTTGTGAGCAAATTTGATTTATTGAAAGGTTATTGGCAAGTTCCATTGACACAGAGAGCTCGTGAAATATCAGCTTTTGTTACACCAGATGGCTTATTTCAATATACTGTAATGCCATTTGGCATGAAAAGTGCTCCAGCTACATTTCAAAGAATGATCAATAATGTTATAAAAGATTTAGACTGTTGTTATGCTTATATTGATGATCTTATTGTATGTAGTGATAGCTGGGAACAGCATTTAACACATTTGTATGATACTTTTGATAGATTGTCACATTCAAATTTGACTGTTAATCTTGGTAAAAGTGAATTTTGTCAGGCCACTGTTGATTATTTAGGGCATACAGTTGGCCAAGGTCAAGTAAAACCTATTATGGCTAAAGTGGAAGCTATTTCCAAATTTCCACCTCCTACAAATAGAAAACAACTTATGAGATATTTAGGCATGATAGGATTTTACAGGAAATTCTGTTCAAATTTTGCTACTGTTGTTCAACCATTGACTCATCTTTTACGAAAAGATTCTAAATTTATCTGGAGTGAAAATTGTCAAAAAGCTTTTGAAAATAGCAAATCACTTTTAATTAATAGTCCAGTTCTGATTACTCCAGACTTTAAAAAACAATTTAAACTTGCCGTTGATAAAAGCGATGTAGGAATTGGAGCTGTTTTATATCAAGAGACAGATGATAATGTTGAAAAACCTATATCATATTTTTCTAAGAAATTAGATAAACATCAGAAAAATTATTCAACTATTGAAAAAGAGTGTTTTGCAATGTTGTCAGCACTTCAACATTTTGATGTATATTTGAATCCCACTGTATATCCTATTCTTGTTTATACTGATCATAATCCTCTCACCTTCATGCATAAAATGAGAAACAAGAATCAGAGGTTGACTAGGTGGAGTTTATTGTTACAGGAATATGATGTAATTGTAAAACATATTAAGGGTAAAGATAATGTAATAGCTGATGCTTTATCTAGAGCTTATTAAATCACTTTGTATATATTATGTATTTTTGTTCATATTATTCATGATAAGTTTTTGTTACACTAAAACTTCTTTTAAGGGGGGAGGTGTTATGATATTGTAATTATTATGTTTATTTATGTTGGCCTAATTTGTGTTGTATGGCCTGATAGTTGTTTACTAAATAATCTTATAACTGTGCAGTTTAAGAATCACTGGAACAATCACAGAATGATTGGAACTTTCTAGAATGATCCTTATAAAAGATGCGTAATTTAAACTTCTACGTTATTCCAGAAACTTCCGTTGTAACTTTCCAGGATTTTCCACAATGTTCCATTATAGAGTGTTCTAGAATTTTCCATGACAACACTATATATACAGACACTAAAGTTAAACTCTCATAATTAAACTTGGACATAGACATTGATAGACATTAGTATTCACAGCATTTGGATTGACACTTTTATTCTACAAACAACATCATACTGGATTGTGACCTTAGTAGTGAACATAATATTCCGAAAGATTTCCGGATACAGATAAAGATAACAGATTGGACTCATATTTTGACAGTTAAGTTAACAGTAATATTTGTGTAATACCTTTTTGTAAACTTGTGTATAATAAATATTGTTAAATTTTACTATTGATTTGTGTCTTTTGTTGGCTACAATTTAAAGGCGATTTCTGGCCGTAACAATGCATCGTTTCACTTCTGTAGGTATTGATCAGTGTACACGACCGTTACTTATAACTTTCCATTTGAACTATCAGGTGCATGTATAATATACATTTTTGTCTTGCGTGTCCGAAAGTGATATAATATACTAGTCATTACTGAACTCATACGCTTGTTTATAAATAACATTTCTGGTGTAAAGAATATTATTAATAAAAAAAAAAATAATACAAAAAAAAATAATTGAAGAAATACAAATCTATTTACATATTTTTCCAAGGGTTAATTTGGGAAAATGTAATATATACTCGTTGTCAATAGTTTAGGACAGATTGGAACATACCAGAATTATTGATCTAAAAAAATGTGCGCACTTGTCGACGATTCGTGTATACATACGCCTGGTAGAAAGTTACGGAACTATAGTCAGTAGCGCTATTTAAAATATGTATACATGTATACATTGAACATAAGAAAGAAACATACATTTTGTGTAAATTGTGGTAAAAGTTTTGTAAATAGACTAGTCCACGTATGCCAACAGTATGTAATCAACGAATTCGATAGACTATTGTATACCAAAAGAAGAAGAAGAAAAAGAAACCATTTGATTTAAATACAGGTCAATTTATAACTTGCTTTGGTTCATCGAAGTTAAGAACATAGTAAACTCACAGATTTATATATCAATTAAATTGTTCTCGAATAAAGGACGAAATTCGTCATCATCACAATTGTTCCAACATTCATGTAAAATATATGCAACTGGACGTACACTAATAATCCCCAAGGAATGTGAATATTTTCTAGGAAAACTATTGAGTATCAATTTCGGGATTTATTTTCTTTCTTGATATTCAATGACAGCAATTTAAAGAATAAACTGCTTGTCGGATATTTGCCCGCTTTAGGGGTATTCTTGCAAGTTGAACAGACTTATAATAACATTCAAAAATAGAGAAAGATAACATTAAATTCGTTGTCTTTTAATTTTAAACATCGTTGATCAAATAGTTATTTAAGTATATACGTTGGGAGACGACGATTATTATGGTTTTCTCAGATTTTAATAAGGACGTTCCCGATTATGAATAAATTTGGTTGACGTTTATCACACTTGAAAAGAATATCTATTCGTAATTTTTCGATTCCATTACAAAAATATTTTTTTCTTTATTCGTACATATTATATTCCGCTTCGGTAGAGTTATCTTCAGATAGTTTCATATATTAATTAATACATGGCTTTCAAAAGTCTAAATGTAAGTGTTCTCGTACATTTTTTCGCCTAATAAAGACAAATAAAAATGATTTAGTAAAGCTATTTCTAATTTCTAAGTCCCCCTTTTTTATGAGACATAAATCAAGGACAAGACTTGTATATCATTTCATTCTGACATATGAATTAAGTTTCCCGTCTTTAACCGAAAATTGTGTATTTCTTAGTAAATTAACTTATTTGAATTCAAATAAATAATAGCACCAAATATAATTAAATAATTCCACGGCGCCCAATTTTTATTTGTCACCAACTTGAATATGTATTTTTAATGTGTGTATTAAATGCTACCACTGATCCGAATAGACAGTCACACCTGGCAAGGTGTGCCCTAGAGGCGTGGTTAAATACCGAAGTGCAAATAACAATTTACCTTTCAACAAGCCATCTACGAGTATTGCCACAGAACCGTGAATACACACATCGTATAAACCTAGCCATAGCAGAGATAGTAAAAGGTCAATAATAGTACACCAACATATTGTCTTTACAGATTATTGTACTTTAATTTGTTCACCTTATCAGTCCGAAAATGCATTTATTAAAAATAAATTTATAACTTTTTGTGTTGTCTACAAAAATAATTCGAATATATACGTTTAACATAGATAATTTATCTCACGAATGAGTACAATTGAACGTCTGTGCGTTTTATCTTCTTATTATCGGATGGTTATTAGATAAAGCATAAGTCATCGGCGCGCTTACGATTACGTTAAAATATGATTAAAAACCAAGACTTTTAATGATTGTATTTTAAATCCCGGCATGCAAAAATCAGGAGAAAACGTCACGACCTACAGGAAGTAGTTGATATCTTTTCATTAATTATTGAATTTCTCCTTTATTACTGCACATATAGCGATAAAACTTTGTGAATATATATATTATGTCATAATGAACATATTTAAACCATAAGTAAAAAATCGTGAATTTTCCCTTTAAAAATATCTACGCAATATTTTAGAACAATGTTTGAGAACATGAATAAAAGATATTTGCTAATATTGGCAAATAATATTTTGTTAATTTTGTAAAAATATTTTACTTAAATGTTAGAAATAAAACATTTCAAAAACAATAAAATAAACATTTTTTTTATGTTTAAATGATATCTTATTGAAATATTTTGTGAGAGACGTCCATATGACATTTAAAAAATGTTTTTAAAATGTTGTGTGTTTGCTGAATAGTTGTTTGTTTCTGTCATCTTTGTCTCTTGTGGACGGTTGTCTCATTGGCAATCATACCACATCTTCTTTTTCATATGTAAAACATGTCCGCATGTTCCACTGGTAGATTAAATCTCTTGCCCTTCATTCCGTTCCGTCCACAATGGTCCACTTTATAGTGTTTATAGAGCATTCTTCTTAACTTATAGTTATGCATCAAACATGCACAACAGCCTGATGGCGTATAAAAAGTAAACAAAAATCTATGAACCAACCAACCAAATGGTTTCATTTTCTCATCTAAAGCAGTGCTAAATATTTCGAAACTTAACCATGGAACAGGAATGACGAATTGATTGGAAAACCCATTAGATGTAGATAGCTAATATTGACGCAATAGTTAAATTAAATTGACGCAATAATTAAATTCTCAAATCCCTAGCTGTGAGATTAACGTTTTCACTTTTTTGTTATCTCCGTAACTTTGATGACCCTGCCTCACAACCATTTTGGAATTCCCACGCTTATAAACATTTGCATCACCGTTCGACTGGCAATTATCCCAATTAAATTAAATACGATATTAAAATATCTATAAAGATATCTTTCACTTCCGTATGTTCTTTAAATCACTATAACACTTAACATGCACAAGTAGTTCAACTTTAATTTTAGTTTTTCAAAAGAATATTCACTTCCTTGTTTGTAATTGTAAGAAAAACAACAAGACAACACAAGTGGCAATTCATAGTAATTATAATAGCGTTATTCCGACGTAGTCGGTATAGTTTCGGTTTGTGCCCTTTGAACTTAAGGACGCTTAACTATGGCAACAGAATACGCATGCTCGAAATTCTTTCTGCGATTGGACAAAATGCTGTCATGGTGGGTGATTTGGTTGTGTTTGAAACAACGTCTCGTTAATTATATCGTGATGGAAAGCAAGTAAAAAACTATAAATAGTTGAACTAGATCTTACAAAGATTTATATTTTTATTAAAATAATTGATTCTCCAATAGCTCTTTGCATCCGTGACAGCTGTTTATTCGGGACAATTATATAATTTTTAATGTAAACTTTGTTGTACGAACGTACATTACTTAAAAACCTGTGGATGTTTCAAACTGGAAGTCTTATCTATGACTAAAAGTCAGTCTGATGTTGGGATCAATATCGTTTTTTTCCAAATATATCTCAATCTAAACAATCATAAGAATAGATGACAAATGCGACTATGCATTTTACCTATAGAACACAGAGGAATGATGATTAATTTATCGTGGAAGGAAGAGAAGCGACACAAAAACTTAGGTCTTCTCGTTTAATAGTATAGATGTTGAGAAGATACAAAACATGTTTACCAATGGCTCCTATCTCTTTTAATCCATCAAATGATTGCAAATTAATATACATGATTTTATCACTGAAACTAAATACACAATGTATGGCACATACATATTGTATTGGTCAAACAACTGTGTAATCTATACGAGTGAACTTAAGAGGTGTTCACAGTTTTTACCAGGTTGCAGACATTTTGTATATCAATCCAAGCATTTTTACTAGCCTTTCCAAAGGAACATTCAGGTTATTAAAATGAGGAAATATAGTGGGCCAGCAGCTTTCAACAGTCTATAACTTATGAATCGTTCAACCAATGTTTTTCAAATCATACAATGTTGCTAGTGATTTACATATAATATTAAATATTTAAGATTTTCACTTTAACCATTTGGAGGTGCACTCCTTGATATATTAGAAAATGCCACTAAATGTCATTTCCTTGCAATAACTTATGATTTCTTCTACCAAGGCGTTACAAATTATATTATGTTTTTACTGATGAAGGCTGCATGTGGAGCAGGATCTGCTTACCCTTCCGGAGCACCTGAGATCACCCCTAGTTTTTTGGTGGGGTTCGTGTTGTTTATTCTTTAGTTTTCTATGTTGTGTCGTGTGTGCTGTTGTTTGTTTGTCTTTTTCATTTTTAGCCATGGCGTTGTCAGTTTGTTTTAGATTTATGAGTTTGACTGTCCCTTTGGTATCTTTCGTCCCTCTTTTAAGTTCGTATTTGAAGATTTTCAATATTTTTGTGCATGAGTTATTGTACTTTGCTATATTATAAAATGGCATTTAATGTCGTTTCCATGCAATTACTTGTTAAGCAGTTTAATAATGCTTTTTTAAAATTTATAATGTTGTTACAAATAGCAAAATGGAGGTCCAGTTTTATTTTAACAAATCTCACTTGTAAGATTCAGGAGTTTTGGTCCTTGTTATATTTGAAAATGGCACTTTTTTTTTTACGCAATTTCTGATGAACCTAGTTTGATATTGATAATTTTCTTTTATGCCAATAATCACATAACGTAGCAGGTCAAACAAGTCTGGAAGCTACTTCAAAATTAAAAAAAAATCAGTTTGCACTCAATTAGACAGCTCATTCATTGTACCTTTGATGATTCCAAATTGAACAGTCTTTTAATAACTTTAATACAGATATATTACATTGATCTGAACATGTATCTCAGTGTTGATTTTATACAGTGAAAACCTGCTTTTGAGTTACCGTAAAGATACTTAGTAGATCCTTACAAAGTTTAACCAGTGAAGATGCCAGACAATGAGTGAGTATGGAACGCCAACACTGTCTTGTTATGACCATTTTCATTATATGATGTGCATTTACCTTTATATGCTGTGCTTTTACCTTTATATGATGTGCACTTGTCATTATATGATGTGCAAACACCTTTATATGATGTGCAAATATCCTTATATGATGTGCAAATATCCTTATATGATGTGCAAATATCCTTATATGATGTGCAAACATCATTATAGTATGTGCAAACATACTTATATGATGTGCATATATACTCATATAATGTGCAAATATACTTATATGATGTGCAAATATACTTATATGATGTGCAAACATTCTTATATGATGTGCAAACATTCTTATATGATGTGCAAACATTATTACATGATGTGCAAATGTACTTATATTATGTGCAAAGATCCTTATATGATGTGCAAATATACTTATATGATGTGCAAAGATCCTTATATGGTGTGTACATATCCTTATATGATGTGCAGTTTCCTTTATGTTACGTGCAAACATCTTTATATGATGTGGTTGTGTCATTATATTATGTGCTTGTAATCTTATATTATGTGGTTAGGTTTACTTCATTATATGATGTCGAAACGTCATTATATGATGTGCTTTCATCGTCGTTATGGTCAATGAACATGATTACGATTAGAATGATTACTGTCTACGTCATAACTGATTTCGATCTGCTTCTGTAAACTATTAACCCGGCTCAAATATGTGTCTATCGCTAGCGAAAGTGCAATTTATAGGGAGAATGAGACAAAGCAATTTAACAAAATCAACGTTTCAACATTTCGGTTGAAGATTAAAATCAGTTAATACAGGAGCTAGTTGAAGAAATCTCCGCCTGTGGAGAAAATGATAACAAATTTAAGAGCCTTTTTTAACTTGCTATTCGGTTTAAGCATAGGCTCCGTGTTGAAGGTCGTACTATAACCTATAATTGTTTCCTCTTACAAATTATGACTTGGATGGAGAGTTGTCTCGGTGGCTCTCATACCACATCTGCTTATTTCTATTCATTGCAAAAGACACCATTGAAATAACAGTCTGTTTCAAAAATATTTCATAACAATAGCTATAAAATTATCTACTGATGCATACTATGGCGAGATGGTTTGTTTTATTAAATGTTATTGAATAATATTAATCTGTAAATGGTAAGATGTATAATGTAGTATTGAATATGTACAATGATATTAAATCTAGTATATCATATAATCTATGCCACTAAAGGAGTAGACCGATTTCATTGAGCCGCAACTCCTCTAAAACCATACCAAGTCGGAAATATGTGTGATAGGACTTTTAATTTGTCATTGAACTAATCTTTTTTTTCCACAGAAAACGCCAATTATGTGAGAAAATACCCAATTTCGAAGACTGCAAGCTTAGTCGACGTAGTGCCCACAAAATGCGAAATGGCTATGTGGGTAATTATAAAAAATGAAAAAGTGGTATCTTTGCTAATCAGGGCCGTAACTAGGGTTCGATATCAGGGGAGGCAGGGGTTTGGGCCCCGATTGAGGCCCCAAGATAGGGGGTTGGGGGGCACAGCCCCCCGCCGATTTTTTGTCCTCAGTAAAATGACTAAAAATGACCCGTTTTCCTTCGACTTCCTTACTGAAAGACTCATCAGTATTGCTTGGACCTGGAATCAATTTTTATACAAAAACAAACTGAGATTGTTGTTCGGGGTGAGCCAATGCTCCGTCTTGAAGGCCGTACTTTGAACTTTAATTATTAACATTAAATACATTGTGACTGCCGATTTTTCTCTCTCAATAAAATGGCTAAAAATTACCCGTTTTACTTCGATTTCCATACTTTAAGACTCATCAGTAATGCTTGAACCTGGAAGCAATTTGTTTTGCAAACAATTTTTATCTTTATTTGAAGATATTTTTGTTAGAAATCAACCTGGTAAGTTAAAAAAAAAAACATATCATTAAAAGCAAGATAATAGAACGCCAGATATTTTTTTTTATCGAGGACCTTGAACTTCAATATTGTTGTAAGCTGAACAGACATGTATAGAACTACAACGATTAGGAGTGTTTAACAACTAATTAAGGCATTGACCATAATGTTCTCGTACAATCGGGAGTCGTACACGTTAAAAAAATTATCCAACAGCTGATTTAGCCGGTAACGAATTTCCAATATCATAAAAGATTCACAATACAAAGGGAACTTCCTCTGCTTAATTGAGCCCCTAAATAAATGTGATTTATTTAGTTAAGTTTTATTTAAAATTGTCGAAAGCAAAGTTTCATATGGTCTCGTACGACATAGGAAATACTGAATAACAGATGGATGGCTTAACTGGCCACCCGCTGATTGATACTTCGACACAAACAGTAGATAAGATTGAAACAACAGCAGGGGTCCAGTAAATGGATGGCCACACAAAAAAAAACTAAAAGAAATACTGAAATGGTTCACTTCAGATCAAAAATCCGGAAAATGACAAATATATCATGTATCATTATAACACTGTTAAAACTGTAAACCTGTGTAGTTTATAATACAAATTCCAAGTTCTTCGTGTACATATTGTTAATATTTCATTTTATTGCTTAAAAAAAAAGTTTTGGTGTAGAAACTGCCTCCCCTGCCTCATAGGTAGTTACGGCCCTGCTAATGAGACAACTCTCCACAACAGACCAAATGACACAGAAACTAATAACTATAGGTCACCATACGGTCTTCAACAATGAGCATATACAGATTGTTTATTTTCAACTTATTCTAATGGAGATTTTTTTAATTGCTTATAAAATTCTGAAACATTAGTACTAGTATGTCAACAGATTTGGAGTAGCGTCAACGATTTCTGAGATATAAGGGGTTGATTCCTGATGAAGTGTTTTAGATTTAATTTTTCGTCCGATTAGATCGGATTTTACCGTTGTGGTACTTATTTCGATCCTTTTCGGTAATGGCAACGGATTTTACGTAGACGATACAGTTATTGAGTTAAAAGGGGGAAAAACCCACTGAAAATCACACTTTGCCACACTTTTTCCAATTTAGGGTATTTAATATTTTTATTTTCCAAGATGAATGGGGTGACGCCCGTCTTTTGCATTTTGTTCCTCTTTATCGTCTCTTTAAAAAAAATTAGAATAAAACGCATTAACTTTGTCATTACTGTGTCCACCTTATTACTGTGTCATCACTCTTTGTTTCAACACTTGCCCACTCGCTGGCGTCTTCTTGTATCATCGGTAGAGCGGATATAGGTACTAACCAAGGGGTCGTGATCGATTTTCCTTCTGACACGGTACGAAAATCTTTGTTTTGTTTACATTATATCAATGTGTAACAGTACTTCAATCTAAACATATTTGTTGTTTTAAGAAATGATTTGGTCTTAGTTTGGTGATAAGAGAAGTCTCACTATTTGCCCAAAACAAGAATCCTTACTAAAATTTGTGCAAATACTTGTCAAAGAAGTTGGCGCTCGTCTCACCCGATATGATTCTATATTCATTGCAACTCTGTTTCTGATAGAAGGCCACTGTTTGTGCGTAATAAGTATAGCTGTTTCAATAATTGGCATTGAAATATTTTGAACCTATGTTATTTTTCGATATTTTATTCCGACAAGAAGCGTTGTGTATAGCTGACCACATGAATCCTTCTGTACGGTGCATAGTTAAATGAATGTACGGTATATAGTTTTTCATGCTTCGAAGTACCTACAAAGCTATATCCACTGTACCGATGATACACGATAGTAATCATAATTCGGAATACTTTGCTTGCTTGTGACAATGGTGTTCGACAAGGAGAAAACTTATCACCTTTACTATTTTATTTACTTTTGATTGACTAAAATAATTTCTTAGTGACTAGAAGTATTACATGACTTAACAGAACTATACCAGAAGATCTGGAAAGAAAATTAGAAATATATCTTAAGTGTTTTGTTATATTGTTTGCAGATGACACGGTGTTGTTGGCTGAAACAGCACAGGACCTGCAGAGTCAACTCAATGCTTTCCGTGATTATTGTAAGGCTTGGAACTTGAAAGGAAAGTTGTCAAAATTAAAGTCTTAGTGAGGTTTTTCTTTGGACGGAAGCCAAAAAATCTCCGATTTTCTTACAATGATACTAACATTGAGATGATAAAACAATATAACTATTTGGGAATTGTTGTTACTAAAACGGGAAATTTCAATATGACAAAAAACATTTATCCGATAAGGCTTTAAGCCATGCACGAAAACTTGAAAACAGGAAGGATGTATAAGATTTCTGTAAAATGTCAAATTCAGCTTGTTCGTTTATAAAAAAATATATAAACACGTGCGTTTGTCCTCCAGCTGGCTTAGTAATTTTAAAACCTCTCTCTCTTGTTTTGTATATACTGTAAAT
Organism: Mytilus edulis; assembly: GCF_963676685.1. Classification (NCBI taxonomy): domain Eukaryota; kingdom Metazoa; phylum Mollusca; class Bivalvia; order Mytilida; family Mytilidae; genus Mytilus; species Mytilus edulis. The sequence continues at coordinate 82,876,864 of NC_092352.1, forward strand.
AGTTATTATTTTTATCTCTGTATACTGATGTCATACATTGACATTGCTAATATATAGATTAAGAGGCCATAAGTATACCGGTATGGATGATTGATTGACTGTTATTTAGCGCCACTTTCAACACTTACATGCTATTTCGTGGCGGTGAGTTTATATTGGTGGAGAAAGCAGAATTGCCCGGAGAGACCCCCGGACCTTCGTTTGGAAAACATACAATTCTGATCAATTAAGATTGGAATCGAGCTTACCTGCCACGTGCGGGATTTGAAATCGCACACCTAAGTGTTGACATGCTAGAGATACAGCAGTTCGACTACTTATAAAAAAAGAAGAAGTGGTATGACTGCTAAAGAGACAACTCTCCACAAGAGGTTAAAATGACACAGAAATTAACAAGTATAGGTCACCGTACGGCCTACAACAATGATCATAGCCCATACCGCATATTCAGCTATAAAAGGCCACGAAATGACAATGTAACCAATCGACCACCGAGCGCCCTTCACTTTCACCCGAAATGGATTAAAGGAGATATGGAATGAACCTGAACTCGGTGTATTACATTAACGTGCAGCTTTTTATCATGTTTTTGTGCATATATTTGACAGTTTCAACTATAGATGATTATGGGTGGATTCTTGAGGTTCAGCGGCAAATTGATATATGCATATTCGTACAAGAACATGTTAATGTGGGATGAATATTAACCCTGTTTTGTACTAGACCGACACCCTGAGCCGGATTTTTTAACATGTTAGTTCAAAAGGTAGCATTCCGAAGGAAGACATGTATATCACCTTTCCCGGACACATTTTTCTGATTCCGAGCCGACCAGCTTTTGCTCTTAATCCTTAATCCCGCGTGCTTATATAATTAGCTGGGAAGGAGCATGTAAATAAGAATTTTAAAGTCTTTGGTTTTGACCCGGCCGGGGTTCGAACCCACGACCTTTTCACTCAAGGCAAACATGCTACGACGAAAGTACCACCACTAGACATGCAGTAACCCGCAATATAAAAGGTTTCGTGGGAAGCCGCTCATATACTACTATTCACCTCTAGACTCAATTAAACAGGGCTTACGTACCGACCATTGATATTTTTATGTGAGGGCGGCGGGGGGGGGGGGGGGGGGGGGGGGGTTGGATTCTAAATTTCTTGAAAGAGATTTTATCTATTTCAGAAGGGAAGCGAAATAGTGTGTTTCTATTTAAAATGAGGAAAAAATAAAACAATGATGAAACTTTAAAAAAAATAAACCATGTTTTTTTTTAATTTCGAAAAAGAAAATACACGTGCTCCTTCCCTTAAACTAGAGTCGGTGTCTAACACATTTATTTATTAATATATAATGTACAGATCATCTGTTTCAGCTTTGGATACAAGGATCTGACAACACGTCATTTTATTTTCTGTCCTTGTATATATTACATCAGCCAATGACATTTCAGCCTTCAAATTTTTGAAGGTGTGTATCAATCCAACAAAACCAGAGAAGAAGATTTACGGCAGCGGCTTTTAATATTTTGCGTTTATCCTGGAAACATAATAGATTAAAAAAAAAAAAAATAGTGCAATGTGTCTGAATATACTCTATAGTAAAGATACTTTTTGGGTAGTTTTGGCTTTTCAGAGTTTTGTTGTTTTATTGGCTATTATCTTGATAACTAATAATAAAGAAACCTTTTCTTGCAAGGTATAGACAAGAACATATATAATCAAAGTACTGAAGTATGAAAATTGTTTGCGACTTCAGGGAACTAGTTTGTTCTTATGTTGCACTGTTATACCACTGTCCCAGGTTAGGGGGAGGGTTGGGATCCCGCTAACATGTTTAACCCCGCCACATTATTTATGTATGTGCCTGTCCCAAGTCAGGAGCCTGTAATTCAGTGGTTGTCGTTTGTTTTTGTGTTACATATTTGTTTTTCGTTCATTTTTTTACATAAATAAGGCCGTTAGTTTTCTCGTTTGAATTGTTTTACATTTTCTTATCGGGGTCTTTTATAGCTTACTATGCGGTATGGGCTTTGCTCATTGTGGAAGGCCGTACGGTGACCTATAGTTGTTAATGTTTGTGTCATTTTGGTCTTTTGTGGATAGTTGTCTCATTGGCAATCATACCACATCTTCTTTTTTATATTAGTTTGGATTTGCCGTTTGTGGTTTCATTAATATTTACCACACCTTCATTCAATAATAGCATCAGATGAAAAATTCTCTGCTAGAAGAAATTGTTGAAAGTAAATTTTCAGGTTTTAACAATTCAGATGAGCGAAACGAGTCGTAAAGATTGATGCCTACGGTTGACGAAGAATTCGCCATAACATTATACCGCGGCAAACTTATAACTATATAAAATTGAATGCCACTTTTCCTATCCCCTCTTTTTTTTTGGTTACAAATGACCGGTTCCTTATATGAGCCATTACTCTATCAGAGTCCGATTTATTCCCAATTGTTTGTGTCTATCTTGAGAATATATTAAGAGAAACTCGAACAGCTAACATGATCAGAAAGGCAATATTTACATAAATGAAAATACAAAACTTCGTGTATTATCTTCTTATAGAAAAATTGCTAACTCTAGGTATACCGAAATTGACAAATATAATGTTTTCCCTCGTCAAAACGATCATAAAGCATGACATAAAAGAATTATTTATTCAATTCAATAACCTTAACCGTATTGTAGACTCCGTATGTTTATGAATAAAGATTTGAAATTCATATATATTTTTACAATTTTCCAACAATATCAGATGTGAATTTTTTGCATCTTAAAACGAGGAACTACATGTAACATGCCAAGGTTTATTTCAAGTCTCAACCATTTTCCAAACGGTAGCAACAGATTTGATCCTAATTAGTAGTAACGGTTACTCCGCAGAAGCAGATCAGAATCAGTTATGACGTAGACAGTAATCATTATAATCGTAATCATGTTCATTGATCATAACGACGATGAAAGCACATCATATAATGACGTTTCGACATCATATAATGAAGTAAACCTAACCACATAATATAAGATTACAAGCACATAATATAATGACACAACCACATAATATAAAGATGTTTGCACGTAATATAAGGGAAACTGCACATCATATAATGATATGCACACATCATATAAGTATATTTGCACAGCATATAAGTATATTTGCACATCATATAAGGATCTTTCAACATAATATAAGTATATTTACACATCATATAAGAATGTTTGCACATCATATTAGTACATTTGCACATCATATAAGTATATTTTCACATCATATAAGTATATATGCACATCATATAATGATGTTTGCACATCATATAATGATGTTTGCACGTCATATAATGATGTTTGCACATCATATAAGGATATTTGCTCATCATATGATGACAAGTGCACATCATATAAAGGTAAATACACATCATATAAAGGTAAATGCACATCATATAAAGGTAAATGCACATCATATAAAGGTAAATGCACATCATATAAAGGTAAATACACATCATATAAAGGTAAATGCACAACATATAATGAAAAATGGGCATAATAAGACAGTGTTGGCGTTCCATAAGTGAGGGCTATTTGGTGTTGATCACATGTATCATACATCTATTGCTTTTGGCCTCTCAATTCCTTGTTTTCCAACCATCTTTGGTTGATCTAGAGCATGTGACATATATAAAACAGGATCTACTGATAGATTGTTGGTTGTTCAAATCCCAGCGGTAAAAAATTGCATGCACATTGAGGACATAACAAGTAATTAAACTACTGCAATTGGATGGTGCCTCAAGAGAGAACTATACCAAGATGAAGAACGAGACAAATTTAAATTGAGAATGAGGACATGTTTGACATATGGCAACAGGTCACCTTCAGACATAAACGGATTTATAGTGATTGTCAAAAATACTCTATGAGAGAAACTAGAGGCTCTGTGTAGTTCACATGCTTCATGAGAAGGTAACAACTATATAAAGCGTTAACTGGCAATTTTAGTAATTTTGACATATTTGTAGATTTTGTCCTACTGATCCGTTTAGCTATTTAAGGTTTCTACCTGTCTTAAATTTTGCAAGGTAATAAACATTACAAGGTAAAACCATCATTTAAGAGAAAATCTCTTACATTGATTTAAGGATATGACGTCCTGCACGTATATCTAGATTTCGTCTTACAGATAAGTTTTGCTAATAATATTTATATCTGTCTATTATAGTTTTCAAGATAAAATGGAAAAATCCCACAAAATATGGTAACACTCGTCGTTAGTGGGCAAATATTCCTATAAGGAGTCATCTGACGATATATACTGTGTGGCTTACTTGTAGGTCGTGTCTTGCTGATCAATTTTGCTATTTACAGTTTCATCCATCTATTAAAGTGTTCAACATAATAAGCACGACATATACAATTGGTTAAGTCGCCATTTTATCATCATACATAGGAGTCAATTCACGGCCATATTGTCTTGATGATCAAATTGCTATTTTGAATAATTTTTTCTATGTATCTATTTATTTACACTATTTAATGTTTAGACACAATTTTCAAGCCATTATATAATAATAAATAGTTAGTGTATGTTATGTTCTTTATAACTTCATATAATAAAATCGTCAATTAGCTTATCTTAATTGATTAAACCCGAAATAAAATTCCGTCGCTGCTTCCTTACCGTCTACATTTTGTTAGCAGTGGGGAATGGTTTTGTATTCGATTTGTCTTTAATTTATGGCAACTCGGCCAACATCCAATCCGAACCACTCACATTCTCACTTATTAGGATAACTTGCAAAACTTTATCAAACTCGCGCCATTCAAAAGAAAACAATTGAAGAAATATAACAAACTCGTAGAAAAGTGTTTAAACATGATCAGTAGATTGTTTTCTTCTTCTCTTAGTAAATTCTTCCTTTCTCGCTACTAATTCTACATTCCAACCTGTATGGAAGAAGAACTGACAAACTAATTGATACTATCAGCATAATGCAAAAGTGCATAAAGATATTTTTCTATATTACCATGAACACTCGTATTACATGCTACTATCGAAATTTGCACATTTCTTTTAAGATCTAGACCGATTGTTATCTGCTATTTCAAAATCCAAGATGGAGTTATACATCAGATGAGTTAAGCTTTTTACAACTGATTTTATAGTTCGTTTTTATGTTATACTGTTTTACCAATGTCCCAGGTTAGGTTGAGGGTTGGGATCCCGTTAACATATTAAACCCCACCACATTATTTATGTATGTGCCTGTCCCAAGTCAGGAGCCTGAAATTCAGTGGTTGTCGTTTTTTTATGTGTTACATATTTGTTTTTCGTTCATTTTTTAAAATAAATAAGGCCGTTAGTTTTTTTCGTTTGAATTGTTTTACATTGTCATATCAGGTCCTTTTATAACTGTCTATGCGGTATGGGCTTTGCTCATTGTTGAAGGACGTATGGTGACCTATATTTGTTAATTTATGTATCATATTGGTCTCTTGTGTAGAGTTGTCTCATTGGCAATCATACCACTTCTTTTTTTTATATTATACAACTACCTTTACAGTACATTTTTATGTGTTTTTATAACAATGATATAAACTATGCGATGATTCAAATATAAAAAAATAACGTTAAATACCTAAGTTACTAATAAAATTTGTATCATTATTATGTTCCTATTCCATTTAACAAAATGTTTAAGATTGATGTCTAAGAGTGTAGAAATTTTGTTCAAAGAAAAAATGTTAATCGTTAAAAATCATGGGGTGTCATTTGAGGAGTGGTTGCTTCTTGAAGATCTAGGACACCTGAGTAGACAACCAAAACCCAAGCTTGCAGCCAATCTAGGTATCAGTCACATTTTTTTCCAGCAGCCAAATATGATGATAGTTATAATTAAACAAAACATCAAACGTTCCGAAATTTCAAAATCTAAGTTAAATAGAATATCAGAATTCGACATTTTAACAGCTTTTCGTCATTCTCAAAAGGAGGCATCTGTTAAGAAAAAAAATAAAACATGTTAACTAAGCAAAAGTTTCAAAATTAAATGACCATGACTTAGAGAGCAGGACCATTTTTTTATATTGAAATGACACGCACCAATGCTAATACAATTGCATAACAAATACCATTGACCTTCCACTAGTGGTTTACAATAAAATAGAACTAATACAAACTAATACATTGTTTATGTCAACGCCGGATGCAGCATACCTATGTTTCAACGAGAAAAAATGCGTGTGCATAAAGTGGCTTAGCTTTAAACTTAAACTATAAAAATTGAATACAGTACTAGTAGCGGATTTATTATCTTAACTTTAACATACTTATAGAAAATAAAAATAAAAATAACTGTAATATGAGGCAAATTCATCAGACCAAACAGTAAACAAACTTAAAAACAAACAACATGCATACAACAAAACTATTGAGGAACCACGATTAACTCTACGACTCTACTGACAAACAGACATACGTAAAAAGTTACTCAAATACAGAATTAATACAACAAGCTATAAGATATAACATAATATCTAATAAGACTTACAAATAAACATTTTAGCTAAATGCATGAATGTTGGATGTTCAAATAACCAGAAACGTTGTATAGCATTGCGAATTACACTCTTCAATATACCACGTTAGATACTTAGCAGACATGACGACGTAGATGGTAAAACACAATGTAAGACGTAGTAAAAATATCGTTAGCTAGTTATTATTTTAAACATATTAAAGGAATCCGCTTTTTTGTTCTTTTCGTTAGATTGATTTGAACCTTCTGTTTCTGTGGTTTACCCGCTACTGGTTCTATCTGTCGTGTTCCTTCCTATCATATATTGACAGTTAGAAAATATGTTTTTGATTTCATTTCTCATTTTTGTTGACATAACGAAGTATATAACGAAGTTTGATAAACATCCTATTACTGCAAACAGATCCATACATTCAATTATGATACGACCACTAACAGAAGGTATTGAAGGTATTGCCAATCCCAGTAATTGGTGCAAAATTTCTTTAAAATTTTTTATCAGATACAAACACCACCACATGTTATACGCACTATGCTCATGAAGATACTCGGTATTTTTGATATAATCTAAACCCCACCACACATACACAATAACTCTTGGAACCTCTGTTAAAAGGAAGATCGCAAGAACTACAACTATCATGATGATTGATCTTCTTTCTTGTTTTCTTTGTTCTGTCATCCGACCTTGGAACCGGTTAGTGACTAATTTAAAGACGATAAACACTGTAGACATCAACATTACAACACAGCAACACGTCATAAGAACAGTCTGAATAACCAGGTAATACGTAGCGGAATATACTATTATCCCTTCATATTTTCGATACAAAAAGTAATCATCTTGACTGAACAAACGAATGTTAAAGAAATCCTCAAGCCAAATGGTTACATGTCGTGGAAGGCTAAGTGCAATGGGCAGCATAAAGCATAAAACACAAGTAATGACGGTCTTCTTCTCAGTCAGTTGATTACGAGTCCAAATAGGAAAAATGATTGCTATGACTTTTTGTATCCCAAGACATGTTGTAATCAGGTATGACACATTATGAAATGTGAGGAATAGTATGGACACATGTGTAACCATAGAGGAATACGGGTAATGCAAATCACAGGGAAACCAACTTACATCTGTTCTAAATGTACAATTATATTGTAAATGGAACAATGGTTGAAGTCCATAACTTGAAAACGCTGTTAGAAAATCAGATGCTGCTAAACCCTGCATAAGTATTGTTGCAGGCGAATGCAAATTTTTTCGACAGAGAATAGCAAAAACGATAATGTTCACTAGCATTGCTATATAAGATATAACAATACCTACTTTGTCCACATCTACCAAATATCTATCTTTATCAAAGTAAACACCGTTAAAAGACATTATATTTTAGCACGTTCAACTTCCAAACTGGTCAAAGTTTTACGAAACTGTTGCTGAATTTTTCCGTGTTTGATCTTTTGTAGATATTACAGTAATTGTCTTTTATGTGCAATTACTAAACGTATAACAACATCATTGTCAGATAACATGTACGTTATTCCGAAATGGTGTAGTTATCAACATAAATACACTCATCGAGAATATGAGTTCTGCTATGAAATTAGTATTCCAATTTAATTTGTCAATATCATATGTGATATACATTTGTATTAATGATATTTATATGTTGGTTGTCGTGTTAACTGGAAGATGAATACAATATCATGTTATGGTCATATCCAAAAGAATATATACTCTATCGTTTTTATAATCTGTATGGGCGTGTTTAAAACTGCTACAATTCGTTATTTATAGTACGAAAGACCCAATCAATCGAACAATTTTTAACAACCAAACATAGATTTTAAAATGAATTAAGCGGCATATTAAAGTTAACTAGTTTATTTAATTCAAGAATGCAAAAATTTCAAAAAAGACTGGCAATTTTGTTTAATGTTTTATGAAAAAAAAGAGAGAGGATATATTTTAATTCTAATTTCAAAACTAAAAGTTTTTTGAAAAATAATAAACGAAAACATTTTTTTTTTCACAGCGTAACTCCCAGTAGAAACGGACTATAGTCTAACTCTCATATTATGAAAAATCATAATAAATTAGTTTGTTTTAAAAAAACACAGGTTTCCCTTTTTCCGAAGATATATTATCAATGCTTTATCAATGCTTTATCAATGATTTTGGTCAAATGTCATGCCATTTGTTTTTTCGTGAACCCCCTTTCTAGTCCATGTATAAAAGAGGGACGAAAGATACCAGAGAGTCATTTAAACTCATAAATCGAAAATAAACTGACAATATCATGGCTAAAACAAAAAGAAAAACAAATAAATAAAAGCACACAAAAATCAACATAGAAAAATAAAGACTATTTAACAAGAAGCCCACCAAACACTGGTAGTGATCTCATGTGCTCTTGCAGGGTAAGCAACTCCTGTTCCACATGTGACACCCGTTGTGTTGCTTATTCTAGTAGAAATACAAAATAGGGATTTTGGTCAAATGTCATACTAATTTGTTATTCGTGAACCCACTTTCTATTCCTATAAAGGAGGGGCGAAAGATACCAGAGGGTCTTTCAAACTGATAAATCGAAAATAAATTGACAATACCATGGCTAAAAAAATAGAAAATAAAAAAAAGCACACAAAACAACATAGAAAAATAAAGACTTTGCAAGACGGAGCCTACCAAACACTAGAGTAATCTCAGATACATGCTCTGGCAGGGTAAGCTGATCCTGTTCCATATGTGGCATCCGTCGTGTTGCTCATGTTAGTTTTTGATGGGGTTCGTGTTGTTTATTCTTTAGTTTTCTATGTTGTGTCATGTTTAATCTTGTTTTTCTGTTTGTCTTTTTCATTTTAAGCCATGGCGTTGTCTGTTTTAGATTAATGAGTTTGACTGTCCCTTTGGTATCTTTCGTCCCTCTTTTAGTACAAATGCTGTAATAAGTAAGAAGTGACATGGAGTATATTTCGTGTTTCTACTAGTTTCTGACATATTTTGTTTACGTATTTTTATTTGGTTGTTATTTGCTGTGTTATCGATCAGTGTGCTCATACAAAACTAGCTACAAATCCCGAATAAGAGGCTCTTGGTGAGTGACAGTTTCATACAGAATAAATGGGTTAAACAAGTATATGCTCGATCATACATACCCTTAACCTCAGACGGCTGTGTCAGTTATAGCAGCACAACATTAGTACTCACTGTACAAAAAACTAGAAATGGCTTGACTCATTATACGGAAGGAAGCATATCAAACAACTACTGTAAACAGGGAAATTTTCGCGATAGTTTTAATTTCGCTTTTTTCGCGGTAAGAAGTGAAACGCGAAAGTAAAACGACCGCGAAAATATCAAGGAAAAACTCTTCTAATTACATTTACTTTTACAAATTGTGACTTGGATGGAGAGTTGCCTCATTGGCACTCATACCATATCTTCTTATATCTGTGTATATGAATAGAATATCTATAGGACTACTGTATAACACTGATTTCAAAGACGACAAATATATAATTTAAATGATAACTGTATCTCTTAATAAAAAACGATGTTAAAAGGCATGTCTTTAACTCATATCAGTTATTTCTGAAGCGAACATTACGGATATTGTTATGTAAACAACACTCATTAAAATTATGTTAATGACACCTGTCAATCAGTAATAAAGGTATCACCTCTTTGAATCTACTACAAAGATTGATCAGATCAAAAGATCGATTAATTATCATTAATCCTGGCAGCTTTTTATTTAATTTATTCCTAATTAGGTTTACTTTTATATTATTGTGTATGTCTTTTTACGAGCATTGAAACATGCCAAACTTTTAATCTACTTTAACATTAATGAACCGAAAACAAAAGATTTTTGATTGATTTTATCATTTGATTTAAGATATATGTAAAGCTGTGCACTTTCCAAATCATTTATGAAAATATTTATCTAGGCCACTGGGAAATCGCGAATTCAAAACGGCGCAAATTAGGATCGTGTAAGTAAATCGCGAAATAAAGACGGCGCGAAAATTTGCCGGTTTACAGTAACTTAAAGACAAAAGACACAAGGAAACAAAATTACAGTAATTGCAAATATTGAAAGCTAGCTCAAAGTCAAACACAATGGCTTCCGTATGCAAAAATAGTCATTAAATTATTCATTAGTTAATGATTTTGACCTATAATTAGTTAAATCCGAGTTGAATTATTAAATAAAAAAATGCATGACTGACTTGTCATAGTTATTCAGTTAAGGATTAACAATCTGAGATAACAGTTTAGCAATTCTAAATCACATACTAGCAATCTGAGATCACGGATTATCAATAAATTATCTTTGTTACTTGTCCCTTTTCGAATCCGTAGTAATACAACTATACCCTTAAATCATATTTTTTCTAAGTTAAATTATTCCCAAGATTGATATAGTTATCAAAAGTACCAGGATTATAATTGTATACGCCAGAGGGCGCGTTTCGTCCACACAAGACCCATCAGTGACTCTCAGATCAAAATAGTTCAAAAAGCCAAATAAATACAAAGCTGAATAAGTTTATCTAAAAAGGTGAATTTTTTTTTGTACTTAAAAAAAATATTTGATCTTCTCATGCGTACTCAGATATATAAAAATGTTTAGGATTAATATCAGCGGTATCATCACACCCATAACAGAAAACAAGGATGATGAGAGTATTTGTATGTGTACTTGCTGAGATAGTCCCCATATTATATGGTGTTCATGCAACACGAGCGCCAGCATTAGTATAGACTTTTCTAACACGTTTAGTAATATATCTAGAAACAAAATACATCAAATTGTTAATTGCAATTTTTATTACTAATATAAACATCCCTTATAAAAAAGATATTAAAAGTATGTTTCACGTATATTGTTGTGTTAAGAACAAATTAAATCCCATTGGTCTCCGGCAACCGATTCATTTATATTGCTTTGGTATTCGTATATTCGTGTTTAAATAGACAAGATAGAGAGTAAAGAAGGCTAAGGGCTTCATCTTTATATCCCTTGATTGCACAATAAATTAGGTTTTATAATTCTACTAAAATACTTTTCGTACATCTTTATCAAAACAGGAATAATAACAAATAAACAAACCTGATTATTATTTTAATATTGAAACATATTAAATGAACATTTAATAAACAATGAGCAACTGCATCAATCGCATCATATGGAATTTAAAAAAGAGAGATGTAGTATCACTGCCAATGAGCCAATTCTCCACACGAGACCAATATGAAACAGAAATTAACAACTTTAGGTCATCATACGGCCTTCAACAATGAGAAAAGTCAATACCGCTTTTGACTGAATTTGATTTGAGGGATGTTTACTACCATTTTACGTTGAGTTGATTCAGCAGGCAACAAAATGGCAAACATAACATTTTTAGAGGATAAAATCAGATAAAAACATAGAAAGGATCTCTTGAGCTATAAATCAATAATTGTATTAAGTAGAACCCAGAGCTGTCAATACGTCAATGTTTCTGTAAATAATAAATCATTCATCGCCGTGCCAAGCTCACAGACATAAATAAACCGTTTGGACTATGTTTTCCTCTTGATTGAGAACAACCCGTCACTGCTGGTTGTTGTCCATTTCATTATGATTGTTCAATTTCAAAGTTTCATGATAGGTAACCTTATGGTATAAATACCACTCCTGTACTTATCGATCAGATTGAAATATTCATTCCAGAACAACTCTTGCATTTATAAAATAAACACAGCGGAATTCCCATATTGATCTGATGCCTTCTTTAAATGTTGCTTATTAGGTCATACTGATTTTTAATATTGTAAGATAGACGGTTTTAAAAAGGGTATTTTTTAGAAGAAAATTAAAGTAACGTTGATCTTACAACAAGCTCTCAAAGCCTAAAAAAGCCATTAAATGCTACCAAAAATATAGTTTTTAGTAAAAGTTTATGAACATGGAGTCTGACTACTGATAGTAAGTTTATGATCATCTTGTCAAGGATTGCTTTTGTAATTGGTAGTCTTGCATCTGCAGATGGGGTTAGATTTTCACAACCTTTCAAAGCTTTGCGAATAATGAATAAAGCTGTAGGGTCCTGAATGTTTTACATTTTATGTACATAACTTAAAGCAGAAATATGTGATGCTATTGTAGCAGGTTTTAAACCTTTAGTGAACAAATTGCCTATAAAGTTAGCAACTTGAGCTAGCTGAAGCGGCAGAGAGATCTGTTGGTGACCCAGGAATTCAATTAACTTTTGCCATGTTTTTTGGTATGAAGCTTTGGTAGAGGGTGTCAAGGCTGAATTTATTAAATGTTTGGCTTCATCAGTCAAATCTCCAACAAATGTTGGGGAACAAGTATTGGACTTTGTTCCAACCATGGTGCTGCCTTCAGTGCTTTTTGAAATTGTAAACGTGAAAGGCTATCAGCTATAATATTTGTTTTACCCGGAATGTGTTTAGCTTTGAATAAAATGTTGTATTTTAAGGCAACAGCAACCAGACGCCGAACTAGTTTCATAAAGATTATGTCTTTACGTGTTTGTTTGTTGATGATTTGAACAACTGCCAAGTTGTCAGACAAAAACAATACTTTGGTGTTTTGAACGTGTTCGCCCCATAATTCAAGTGCAAGCACAATAGGAAACATTTCCTTTGTTGCTATTTGATGGTGTTCCAAATGTTTTGGCAAACCATTTATAACCCATAACACCTGCAAAACCTAGAGAACCAGCTGCATCAGTATACAATGATAAACTGTCAGAAGAAAGCCATTTATCAGCATAGAAAACTGATTTTCCATTAAAATTATCAATAAAGGATTTCCAAATACCAATATCTGCTTTAGACTCTCTAGTTAGTCTAATATATTGACATGGATGAGAGACTCCTATTGTGAGGTCAATAAGTCTTCTCAGGAATGCACGGCCTGGACAAACCACGGTACAGGCAAAATTGAGGAGACCAATTAAGGATTGTAACTGCCTTAGAGTAATTTTTTTCCTCCTTTGCAATTTTGCTTGAATTTTTTCAATTTTCTCTTGTGGTAGCCTACATTCCATTATATTAGAATCTACCTCTATACCGTAAATGGTTATAACAGTTGTAGGTAAGACTGTTTTTTCTTTCCTTTTTTATGGAAATACCTAGTCGATAACATAACTGAATAAAAGTTTGCAAATCTTAGTTGCATTTTTGTGATTGAGGGGGACCTACAAATAAAAAATCATCTAAAGTATGCCACCTGACCGATATTTTGACTGCATTATCCACTGTAATGCTACACTTAAAGTCTCAAAAACTACTTGCACCCACTGGAAGACATTTATCATAGTAGAAAAACCCATTCCAATTAAAACCTAAAAGATTGTAGTCAGATTTCTGTATCGGGATAATGCGAAATGCATTTTCAACATCGGTCTTAGCCATTTGACAGGATTGACCATATGATTTGACCAATTGAACCACATTATCAATAGAATCATATGAAACAGCAGAATATTCCATAGGAATACCTAAGTTAATTGAATTGAATCATCTTTTGGAAATGACAAATCATGAATGAAACAAAATTTCCCATCTGACTTTGGAACCAACCCTAGAGGTGAACAAACAAACAATGTAAATGGAGGTTCTTTAAAAGGCCCAGCAATGCGACTACTTAGACTTTCTTTTGCCAATTTAAGGTACACAGCATCTGTATTTTCTGTAGCTGATTTATGGTTTTACATGTTTTGTTACTTGGTGTACCTTTAAAATTAAGTGAAAAACCAAAAATGAAACCATGTATTAACATGTTACGTAAATCCATATCATAACCCTGCAATTCCTGTCCCAGTAACTCAGCGTTTACCGGCGTTGGTATTTTGTTTCTGATTTGGCACCTGTTTGTTCTGTTGTGCATTTTGCTGTGGTTTATATTCAGAGCATTGAAATCTTGCGTGTGAGCCTTTACAGAAGTGGCAGACATGCTTGTATCAGCAAGAATTGTTGCAAGTTTGACCTCTGTTAAACAAGATGCATGTTTTGATATTGTTTGAATGCATGTGTTTATTGTAGTATTGTGTATTGCCTTGGTTTTGAAAACTTTTGTTTTGTCTTGCTGGTTGGGCACGAAAATTCTTGTTTTGGGTATTACTTGTATTTACTGATTTAGTGTATAATTCATCAAGCAGTTTCCCCCAAGGTAGCTTAATAGTTTCTTTTAACCTTCATCATAAATTCTCAAAGGTTCATCTCCATATAAATCATACATCTCCCTAATATTATGACCATACTTAAGTAAATGCCTTGCTTCCGCAGGGCATTTCTCAATGTAAATATCTGAAAAAACTAAATATGCAGATGTCCACTGTTCAATGGAAAGTTGAGGTTTGTTTGACCTTGAGATATTGTACAAAGAAAATTTCCTGTTACTTACAAATAAACTGAATGGGTCCTCTACATAAGAAGACGTTAAACTATTCATATCAATGAATTCATCTGACCATATTTTCTCTTTAATTTTTTGTGAAACAGTGGCCCCCAATGGGATGCCATCTGATACTTGAATTTTAAGTGAATTTTCACTTGAATTATGTGTGTTGACTGGCGGCTCACCTGAAAAAAGTGTTTCAACCACAGTTTGAATATCAAATTCTTTAGAAATGCTGCATGACGGGTTCAAGACTGATGTAGTTGTATCATCGGGTGCCACTGTGCATGTAGGATTTACATGTATTTGTGTTGTGCTGATACTGTGCATGAAACTGGATCAATGTTAACGTACTGTGTAGATGTTGTATCTGAATCGTTCCATGTAGCTGATTTTGTGAAACATCTGTATCTACATGTACATCAGCCTCAATATTTACACCGCTAGACGTAGTTGGCTGATTGCTTGCATTTGTTTTGTCTGACTGTAAACGCAGGATCTCAGCTGCCAATTTTGTGTAATCAATATTTGTTTTTTGTTTTTTGTGAGTTGGTTGATCACTTTGACGGGATTTTCCTCTTTTGGGAGGCATCTCCTGGCAGTTGTTGAGCTGATTGCAATTTTATGACTTCAACTGATGATACTGAAACAGAATCAGATTGTTAATATATTGGTTTGTGTATAATATACACAACACAAAATTGTAATGCCAATGGCTTAAATACTAAATGTAGTTTATTGTACACAGTGTGTATATGAATGTATTTATAGGTACAATGTACCAAATGTGGCTCACTTTGTAAGCTGAATAAATGTAACCGTCTGTGCAGTTTTGCTTAACCTACAAGGTGGTAGAATATAAGATAGTACACAATGTGCAAATATAAGGTACAATGTACCAGTACTATAAGCCCATGCCACAACTGTATAAGCACCTAGATACAAATTACAATGTACTTACAATGTAAGTAAATTAACTTATATATATAAATATGAACGATGTTCATAAAACATTAGAAATTGATAAAACTACAATGTACTTTTAACTCCAAATTAAGTATTACAACAGATTAATTTACCTACATAAACATTATAATACAGTATCACTGGTTCGATGCATGAAGTACAGCAGAACGAATACTTTTAAAGTATTTGCGCATTCCAAAATGGTTAAGGTGCACTCCGTCAAAACGCAAATAATTTAAATTATCCCAAAAACCACGGTGGTGCCAAAAAGAAATAGACTTTTCATCGTGCTCTTTGATTTTTTCTTGTAAAAGTGTGTTTATTTGTACAACTTTATCATTGTATCCTGCATATGTTACCAATTCACTCCCACATAAAAATTGTCCAATTATGACATGATTTACATTCAAACCATAGTGTAAATACATCGCAAACGCAAAAATGTCTTGAGCAACTTGGGATGCATTAGTTCTCCTATTAGCATCATCATTTCCCCCTATCTGTATAAAACTTATGTGAGGGTGACAACTAAAATTACATAATTGTTTTTGCTGAGCTAGTCTTGCTACTGTAAGTCCACCCTGTGCACGACAATTAATTAAAAAGTTGCACTTCAACAAACGCAGATTTTCAAATCTGTCACAACTATTCATAAAGCGATTTAACCTCCTCATAAAACTGTGACCCAATAAAGTCACGTGTAAAATATTCCCAGATGAGGACTACTCCATAATGAATACACTAGCTGTTCATTCCCGAAGTTGTTTACGTTTGAAAGTCGGTCAAACTGTCACATGATTCTTCCACAACATAATGTCACGTGGTTCTTTCATAACAGAATGTCACGTGGTTCTTTTATAACAGAATGACTATTACATGATATGAACACGAATTGCTTTCTAATACTATGCTAACGGTATTGAGTTTGTATCGAATATAATAAATCCTCATCTCAAGTAAATTACTATAGTTATCTTCTTATATACAGGCATATCGTTAATGAATATTGTCAGCATCAAATGTATAGTTCATCGATCACGGAGTATTTGCGTGGGCAAATGTAGGTCAACAGTCTTGATGACTTTAAATGTAAGTCAACAGTCTTGATGACTTTAAATGTATATAAACTACTAACTATTGTACTGACCTCTCGCTGAATAAATATTAATCCATAAACAAATGATACAGAATGTTGTTATGTGAATGAAGTGTCACCAGAGTGTATATAAACAAACTAATAAATAAAAAATTGTCCAGACAAATTTTTGCGAACTTTCTTTTCGCAGATAAATTTTTACGTCATAACATATCTGTTATTTGATTGGTTGGCTAAATATAAAATTTAGATAATTCTATAATATACACTTAGTTCAAATTGACTGTTTAATTAAAATAGAAATTGTCCACATAGACATAATGAATTTATAAAATAAATTAGATTACATGTAAGAAAATGCCAATACCAAGACATCCATTGGTTTGGTGTGTTTGAGCTTTTAATTTTGTCATTTGTTTGGGGACTTTCCGTTCTGAAATTTCTTCGAAGTTCAGTATTTTTGAGATTTTATTAAACTTTTTTAAAATGTTTGATTATTTGACTCTTTTGATTAGAACAATTGAATGAATCTGAGTTGTTCCTATTTATAAAGCACAAAACTGTTGACCTGAGAGTCTTCGAAAATAGTCCGAGGTTAACATAAACAAAAAGTGGTTGACAGCAATATTATTAGTGAAGAATATATTCAGGACTTCAGTTTAAGTGCATCCATTGATTCATTTATATTTAACTTACTTATCAATTACTATAGTATAAGAAACTGCTTTATCATTTGAATGACTTACTCTACAGGTCATCTATAATATTGCATCACATATAAAACAAACATCAACAAAAAAGCTTGACGCACTGGATTTTCGGTCACTAAAAAAAAAGATTATCCGTTTGATAATCAGGAGATAACTGATTTCTCTCTTTTCGAACCTTTAGAGTTTAATGTTTCGAATGGGTTTTTTTGTGTTTTTTTTTTAGAGTTTTGTAGATCAACGTGCCCTTTACAGAATGAAATGCATATCTATTAAAGGTATTTGATGAAAGATATGTGAGAATATATAATATGTAAACCAAATTTATGTAAATGAAACACATAAATACAAAATTGAATACTGATATCTGAAAAAAAGAAAAAAAAACCAGTACCAATTTGGTGAGCCTGAAATGTTTTTCTTAATCATCGGAAACGCTCAACCCCAAAGCTTCAAAAGCATTGAACGTATGAAGACTCGAATAATACTCATCTTAATGTTTATGACATAAAATGAATAGCCGAATCATAAAATGTCAACTGTTTTAGTAATTGTTCACGAGGATAGTTAAGCGAGTATATATATTAATCACGTAAACAAAGGGCACATATAATGGCAGTGCATTTATGCCCAGTGCAAATTCAAAATGCCTGTACAAACATCAAACATCATTTTTTGAAGTCATAATTGTCTGTGATACTTTGACTTGTGATGGATTAAATACTCCAAATATCAGACAAAGGCGCTCATTAGAATCAATATTCTGAAAAGTGAAAAATATTTTTCCGTCGCAGATAATTATAAACGATAATTCATCTCTCTCTCTATCAACCAAAAACCAAACGATTCGTTAAATGTAGAACCAGCTTCGTGACTACTTAATGTAAATTTTAAACTATCCAAATGTCAATTGAATTTACAAACATATCTTCCTCAAATCTGGGCATGAGTATATGTTGAATGACCAGCCACCAACTGTCTTATCTCCAACCAGCAATAGAGTGTCAATTTTATTTTGTTCCGCAAGTGCAACTTCTAAAAGTAAATGTGGTTCGTCAATTAAATCCAATGTTTCGTACTGTAAGTTTATTTCGAAGTATATTTTAGAATGTTTGTCCAAACAAGTGTTTCCAATGGCTCCCGTGTAGTTTTGTAGTTGGTTGGCATCATTCGGGTTGTGATTGGTTTCATCCCTCAAGTGGTTACTGATTACTTTGGTGTCAGATAAAAGGTAACAATATCGGTGAAGTGTCGATGGATCAAATGTCAAATCAAACTTGTATTGCTCATCTGAAATTTACATTTGTTCATTGTAGGTACACATTAACAAGTATGTTGCTTTAAGAGCTTTATGCATAAATAAAACATAAATATTTGTAACATGAATTTTATATTGTTGCATAGTCTTTCCCAAATATCCTAACACTTCGTATTTAAAAGTTGAGATATACATAAATATCAAAACTGAGATGAAAATAGTATAGCCAATTGCGAAATAGACCGTAATATATAAACCACAAAATGTTTTCAAAGCTTAAGAGAGTTGCAATCGTAACTTTTATTGGAATCATTTACATATTTTGTTTCATTAACTTTAATAACAAATGAAACATTACTGTTACGAAGCAATGAGCAATGGGTCAATGAATCACCAGTGACTGATAATGCATAGCTGTCAACAAACTCATTTGTTGTAATATTTGTAAAGATAAAAATGTGGTTCTTCTTTCTTAATTCAAATGATTAATCTCTGTTTACCTGTACAATCTTTTTTAATCTATAGTGTCTTTTCTCTGGCATTTATGTTCAAGTCCGTAGAACTGTCTAAACCGATACTGCTTGCCAAATATGGTAGACGATGAGCATACTGTCCAGATATTCCAAGAAGACCATAAGCACTGATGATTGACTGAAATGAAAATATAATTTTAACTTTTTCTTCAACTTTATACTTGCTTTCTTTAATTATTTCGATCTGAGCGTCACTAATGAGTCTTATTCATTTTTGAACAGCAACTATTCGCATATACCAAAGGGACAGTCAAACTCATCAATCGATAAGAAACTAACAATACCATGGCTAAAAATGAAAAAGACAATCAGACAAATAATAGCTCATAAGACACAACATATAACAGTATGAATTGAACATGTTTTTATGCATCTGTACGTGTACAAATGAGTATTGTCTACTTTGAAAAATAACGGCATTATTTCGTGAAAACCTGACTAGTAACCGTAGTATTATTGCTATATAAAATAACGAAAAAAATCAAAATCGTAAAGAGGCAAAATTCAAAAAGGAAATAAATATGTCGTTCGTTATATGTCCGCATTTAGGGAATTACCTCGAAGGTTTAATTTAAATGTTAAATAATTTTTAACTAACTTGCTTTCTTAGTTTTCGTCCAAAGTATTAAAAAAAACCATAATGATTTCAACCTTCCCATTTCGTAAAAAGTCAAATTTTAGGCTTTTTGCCTTAGAATTTCACAACATGTTTGTGAATATCCACCAAAGGAAGTTTTCGAAGACTTTAGCTTTAGATCCATGACGAAAAAAGAATAGATTGTCCGCAAATTTTATAAAATTTATATTTTCTTAAACCAAGGAGGGTAATTTAATCAAAAGACAAAAAGAAAAGTCACGTGGTGCAAATCATATGAATACAGTACCTTTGATTTTGCAATCTGTTCACGTGGTACAAATCATATGAATAAAGTACCTTTGATTTTGCTATCTGTTATTTCGATGGCATTAAAGTAGTTTACCTCTCTTAAGGTTATTTGTGTAAAATCTTCATTGAAAACAGTTCCCTGTATCATAAAGTGTTCATCTTCTATCAAACGCGATTGCCAGCAGAGGTATAGACTTTTTTTACACGTTTACCAATATTGTCTAGCAATCAAGATAACAATTCCATCAAATTATTCATTTCAATTTTTATTATTATTATTAATGTCCTTTACAAAAATTATATTAAAAGTACGTGTTTCAGTACGTATTCTGCTGTGTTAATGAACAAACTATATTTCATTGGTCTCAGGCAAATGATTCATTTCTTTGACACGCGTACTTTCTTGATTAAAATGACAACGTAGAAAGTATTAAAGCTTTAGGCTTCTTTTATACTCCTTGAATGCACAATTTCTTACGTTATATAATCTAAGAAAAAATGGCACTTAGCAAGATAATCAATTTATACTTACTATAAAAAAAATAATAAACAAAATGAACTCCAATGCAAATTAAAAAAGAGGAATTCCATGAAAAAAAAGTCTGTCAGTCAAATACATTTAGTTTTTGAGTCTTGTCTTACATATTTTCATCTAGATTTTAAACGTCTTGCATTTAGTGCAACACTACAAATTTATGTAACAGAAGTTCACCGGTGTTCAAATCTCGTAAATTTTTTCAGAAGAGAAAACATATTTTAACAGACAGGAATTGATGACCTCCAAAGGACACATTACCGTGTGCGTGGACAGGGTATTATTTTCATGCTATGCTAGCATCTCCCGCCATACGACTCACGCAATCAATGAAATTTCAGATAAGACGACCATACTGGTGTATTTAAAGGATAACTGGAACATTTGTTTTGTGAAGTCGGGTACTCATTCATAAAAAGGCATATGACGTCGGGGTACGATTGGAACAGCACAAATAATATATTAATTTTTTACCACACGTGTGTACTCAAAGCGTTTGAAGAACGTCATGTTAGAATGATTGATAGTCATTTATCTCTAAATAAAAGCAACAGTAGAATACCGATGTTCAAAATTCATAAACCGAGAAAATCAAATCCGGGTTGCAAACTAAAACTGAGGGAAACGTATCAAATATAAGAGAACCACGACACAACAGAGACACAACACCGAACTGTAACACACACAGAAACGAACTATAAAGTAACAATGGCCTCAGAAAAGGACAACCACGTATTATCAAATGACTTACAGTATGCTTTTAAAGCTATATACCAACAACGAAGAAATGACGAACCTGCTTCACTGTAAAAAATAATATCGGATAGGGTTTATGACGTGAACAAAACTGTTAGAGTCAAATCCATTGTCGTTTTTTTGCTACAGCATACTGGTATATATTATTCTTATTATTGTCAAAATGCCACATTTTGATTGATTAAAATGATGGAGGTAATGTTTTCTATCCCGTGGCAAATATTATAAACCCACTATCACGGAGACGATTTATCAAGTGTGTGCCTCATTTAATACGGATGGTTGTTATTCTAAATTTAAATTAAATAGACACTATATATTGAAGACGGTTGTGAATAAAGGCAACAGTGTTGCTATATACCGTTGATAAAAAGTCACAAATCAATTGAGAAAAAAAAACTGGGTAACAACCTATAACCGAAGGAAACACATAAACTGTAAGAGGAAAACAAAGTAAGAACAGAACACTGAAGTGCAACGAAAATCAAACGACAATGCATCATTCATAGAAACAAACTATTAAATAACAACTGCTATATTTCTGGCTTCGTATAGGACATTTTATGGTCAAATATAGGGCTAAAATGACGAAAATACATATAGAGTACAAATAAAAGAGGACCAAAAGATATTAAAGGGACAGACAAACTCATAGATCGAAAAAAAACTGACAACGCCATTGCTAAAAATGAAAAAAAAAAACCAGACAAATAATAGTACACATGACACAACAAAGAAAACTATAGACTAAGCAACAGGAACCCCACCAAAAACTGGGGATGATCTCAGGTGCTCTGGAAGGGTAAACAGATGCTGCTCCAAATGTGGCACCCGTCATGTTACTCATGTTATCACAAACCCTGTAAGTAGTCTAATTCGGTAGGTCACATTCATGAAAAGGGAAGAACACTCACGACAATGAAATACATAAATAAATAATATAATAGTACATTTTGACAGATTAACAACAAATAACTAAAATTAGTTTAGAACAGTATACAAAAAGAGCACAATATGATTATAAACCATGTGTGTGTCACACGAAAGTAAAACGCCATAAAAAGTAAAGGCGCAGGTAAATTTTCTAAAATTTGAATATAAAACAAGATTAAATTTCTATTTATGTTATTTGTTGTATTTTATAACAATTACAAGAATATTGATATAGAATTGTGTTAACTTAGTAGTTGGTCAATTAACTGCACTATCTTACAATGTCGGCCTTTTTTTCGAGATGAAACTGTGTAAAAGTAGTGTATCTTGTATACATATATGTAGTTGCTTTAAACTAAAATCATACCCATGAATAGGGTGAATAATTATTTTTCCTTTTACATACAAATAGAAATTAGAAACACATATTATGTAGGATCACAACTTCAAACGATCAGGCACTAAACAATATCAGCTCAGAATTATAATCAAAATTTCGTTACTAAATACATAAACGCTGGATAAACAAACACGTGTGAAACTTAGTAGACCAGACGACGTAAATGGTAAACCACAATCGAACACTTGAAAATAAAATGTCCTTAGTTATTCTAGACACAGACACATCGTATGGATCAGCCAATTGGTAATGGTGTCCATACACATTACGGAGTGTCATTTTGAATCTGTCCTCCTCATATCTATGTTAAAACAGTTTCTGTGTAAGGAGCACACTCATGTATATGAAGTATTTATAGTGTAAAAATGCACTAGGAAAACGAATCAACTGAGTTATGTTAACACCATTCGACAGGGGGTATGTTGCTGCTGAGAAATAGGAAATTGATAATTGGGAAGTTGAAATCGTCCCGTTTGTTATAGATTTTAGTGTGAAGCCGTTCATATATGTCAATGTTGTTGAAAATATCAAGGTATGAAGCAGTCCTTCTAGGATCAGTAGTGTCTTTAATATCAAGTATCTTGGATATATGAGATGGAAGTACTGGCTGAAATATATGCCAGTTCTTGCCTCTATATCAGCATTTACATGCATTAAGTTACCACCAAAGATTATTATTTTCTTAACATGTATCTGTACATTTGTAGACATATACGTTGGTTAACCATGTTATTTTAATCACATGGACATGTTTGTAATTTAAATATTGCAGCGAAATATCTGTTTAGGTAAGGGAGTGGTCATATCGAAATTTAAAAGTGATAGGATTCAGGTACTGCATACTTTTAAAGATTATCATCATGGGTTGGACGATCGTCACTATTTCTATGTTTTAGTGTCATAATTCACTAGTGATATATTTTCTTAGTCGTCTGTTCTGGTACTTTACTGATTGTGTCATTCGTATGGCAGTTGTATGAAGGGAGATGCCAGCATAGCACTAAACGCATACCATATTCACGCACCCGGCAAAGTGCCCTTTTTTAGGTTATGACATACCATCAAGTTCTGTCTGTTACAGATCACGAACATGGTGAAGTTAAAATCATCCCTTTGTAAATTTTACGGACGCGATCACGAGTTGGTTGACCGTTATGGAATAACCGTTTCACAAATGATATCGTATTTCAAGAGGCATGTATTGTCGAAATGCGCATCTGGTGCAGAAAAATTGGTACCGTTAATGTTATTCCTTACGTCGTAACTACAATTCCTTTCGCCTTCTTGAATGTGACCTACCAAATTAGACTATTTACCAGGATTTGTTATAGCATAAGCAACGCGACGGGTGTCACATGTAGGGCAGGATCTGCTTACCCTTCAGGAGCTCCTGAGATCACCCCTAGTTTTTGGTTGGGGTTCGTGTTGCTTATTTTTTTTATTAATTTTGTTAGTATTCCTGGAATTCCCTTTAATTAATTTGCCTTGGAGACATTTTATTGTAATATTTTTTTATAGAAAGTCCATGATCATCATACAAGTAATTTGTTTGTATAATCATAAAACTTAGTGCATTCGCAAGGGGTATACAAAAGAATCTCTGAGCCTTCTTTACCTTCTACTATGTCAATTTAATCACGAACATATGAATATGAAAGCAATGAATCTGTTGCCGGAGACCAATCTAATTTAATTTTTTCATTAACAAAACAATATAGTTACGTGAAACGTACTTTAAATATCATTTTTGTAAAGAGTAGTTATATTAGTTATACAAATTGAAATTAACAATTTGATGTATTTTGTTTCTAGATATATTACTAAACGTGTTAGAAAAATCTCTATTACTGCTGGCGCTCGTGTTCGATAAATACCATATGATATGGGGACTATCTCATCAAGTACAAATACGTCATCATTTTGTTACCTGCATGGGTGCATTGATACCGCTGAGTTTAATCTTATTCATTTATATTAATAAAAGTACGCACCTGTACATGGAATATATTTCTTACTACCAAAAAAGATTTACAAAATACATGTTAATAAAATTGAGAAAGGAAATGGTGAATATGTCAAAGCGACAACCACCCGACCATAGAGCAAACAACAGCCGAAGGCAACCAATGGGTCTTCAATGTAGCGAGAATTCCCGCACCCGTAGGTGTCCTTCAGCTGGCCCCTAAAATATGCATAATAGTACAGTGATAATGGACGTCATACTAAACTCCGAATTATACACAAGAAACTAAAATTTAAAATCATACAAGACTAACAAAGGCCAGAGGCTCCTGACTTGGGACAGGCGCAAAATTGCGGCGGGGTTAAACATGTTTATGAGATCTCAACCCTCCCCCTATACCTAATGTTTATTAATTTCAATTTTGTGAATAATTTAACTTGTTGTAAAACTTGTTTTTTAAATAACTGATAAAAGGGTATAATAACTACGGAGCCGACTAAGGACACATAACAAAGATAATTAATTGGTAATCCGTAATCTCTGATTGACAATCCTTGATCTCCGATTGATAATATGTGATTTCATATTGCTAATTTGTGATCTCGAATTGATAATCTGTTTTCTCAACTGTTTTCGCTATTTTCACATTTCCTGACCAGTGTGAGAAATATATTTCTCCTCACTATTGAACAATCTGTTCTCGGCAAATGATTGGTTGGAATTTAATTGTGTCATTCAATTTTCTTGTTTTCTTTTGAATTTTCTGATTGTGGCGTCATGAAAAAAGACGACCATGTATGATGACGTCACATCAAAACTTTTCTCAAATCTCTCAAAAGGAGGGATAAAATGATAAGAGAATCAGATTCCAAAACCGACTGACTGTAACTCGTGTATTACGATATTTCACCATTCTCAACAGTTAAATTTTAATTATTTGAAAAGCTCGGCAAGCCTCGTGCTTAAAATATTAAAATTTAACTTTCTCGAGAGGAGAAATATCGTAATACACTTGTTGCAGTTATGGAATCTATATATCTCACATTGCTAATCCTTAACTGTATAACTAAGTCAGTAATATTTTTTTTATTAAAACATTCAACTAACATTTACCAAAAGGTAGGCAAAGTTATTAACAATTAATGAAGAATTCAATGTCCATCGAGCATTCATCTTGGAAAAAGGGGGACCTTGTGTTTTCAAAAGAAATATATTTGTTATGATTTTTTTAAGGAAAAACTTTCTTAATATATGAGAGTATAACTATGGTTTGTTTCTAATGGGAGGAATTGTGTGAAAATATTTGTTCATTTATTATTTTGAAAACATTTTTAGTTCTAAAAAATTAGATTAAAACATGTCCTCTATCTCTTCTTATGAAAGGTTGAACACAATTTGCCAGTCTGATTTCATATTTTTGCATTCTTGAATTACATATATAGTTATCTTCAAGATGCCACGTAATTCATTTTAGAATTTACATTTAATAATTAGTTTTGGTTATATATAACTGTTCGATCTATTGGGTCTTGCATACAATGAATAACGAATTTTAACAGTTCCAAACACGCCCATACAAGTAATAAAAAAGAATCGGGAATATATACTTTTTGAAATATTGGTTTCATCTTCCGACATACTGCATCGCAAACAGAAGTATCACATTTCTAACCCGTCTAATGATACATCAATATCATTAATACAAATGTATGATACTAATGATATTAAACCAGTTGCAGTGTATTTCTAAGTTCTAAGCAGGACTTACATTCTCGATGAGCTGATTAATGTAAAAACACTACATCATTTAGGAATTGTATACATTTTATCTAATAATGGAATTGTAATAAATAATTGCGCCTAAAAAGTTATATACTGGAACATCTAT
This sequence comes from Mytilus edulis, assembly GCF_963676685.1. Classification (NCBI taxonomy): domain Eukaryota; kingdom Metazoa; phylum Mollusca; class Bivalvia; order Mytilida; family Mytilidae; genus Mytilus; species Mytilus edulis. The sequence continues at coordinate 82,903,744 of NC_092352.1, forward strand.
GAAAGATTGAAAACATAAGGAATCTGCAACAGTTTGGTATAACTAACTATTTTGGAAGTTAAACCGGCTGATAATATAATGACTTTTTAACAAATTAATCTTTTATATAAGCTTTGGATGTCAAATATTTTGGCCACGAGCATCGCTGAAGAGATATGTATTGTCGAAATGCGCATCTGGTGCAAGAAAATGTGTACCGTTAATTTTATTAACAACGTTCATTTTGATAAAGATAAGTACTTGGTAGATGTTTACGACGTAGGTTTTTTTTATATCGTATATTGCAATGATCATGAACATTGTCGTATTTGCAATTCTCTGTCGTAAAGCTTTGCTTTCGCCTGCAAAAATACTTATGCAGGTTTAGCAGCTGCTGATTTTCTAACGTTGTTTTCAAGTTGTTCCAGTCACAATATAATTGTACGTTTAAATATGATTATAATTTGTATGCCTGTGAATTACATTACCCATATTCAACTATAATAACACATATGTCCCTACTATTCTTCACATTTCAGAATGTGTCATACATCTTTACAACATGTCTTGGGATACAGAAAGTCATAGTAATCATCTTTCCTATTTGGACAAGAAATCAACTGACAAAGAAGAAGGCCGTAATCACTTGTGTTGTATGCTATATGGTGCCAATTGCACTTAGCCTTTCACGTCATTTAATCATTTGGTTTGACAATTTGTTTAACTTGAAGTTCAGAGTTGATATCAAGTATACGTATCAAAAATATGCAGGGATAACAAAATATTTCGCTGTGTATTATCTGTCTACAAACTAGTCACTAACCGGCTCCAGGGTCGGATGACAGAACAAACAAGACAGAAAAGAAGATCAATTAGAAGGTAGTTATATTTCTTGCGATATTCCTCTTAACAGAAGTTCCAAGAGTTCTTTTGTACGTGTGTTGGTGGTACTGTTATATCAACTTTAACACCGATATCGGGGTTATTCAGAATGATAGTAGTTATAGCATGTTCTGGTCTTTTGTACGTGTGTTAGTGTTACTATTGTATCAACGAAATATCCGATATCAGGGTTATTCAGAATGATAGTAGTTATAGCATGTTCTGGTCTTTTGTACGTGTGTTGGTGGTACTATTATATAAACTATATAACCGCTATCGGGGGTATTCAGAATGATAGTAGTTAAAGCATGTTCTGGTCTTTTGTACGTGTGTTGGTGGTACTATTATATCAACTATATAACCGCTATCGGGGGTATTCAGAATGATAGTAGTTATAGCATGTCCTGGTCTTTGTTTCTAATGAAAAGTTTTAAAGACCAAATTGACATATTAGTGCAAATATTAATACCTTCTGTACGTTATCGTTATAGACGCATCCTAACTGAATGTATTGATGTGTTAACAGTAATAGAATGTTCATCAAACTTTATCATCTACATCGTTATGTCAACCAAAAAGAGAAATGAAATAAAAAAAATGTTTTCTCACTGTCAACATCTGATAGGAAGAAAAACGACAGATAGAACTAGTAGCAGGTAAACCGTCGTGAAAAGGAGATCAAAAACATTCCAATGAAACGAACAGAACACAGAGCGCCGTACAAATGATTAAGACATGTGTGTTATAACTAACTTAGACTAACGACATCAGTGGACGTTTTTGACACATCTTAAATTATGGTAAACATCTACGTATTCTAGTCTGATAAGTAACAAATGTGACCTTTTCCTGAAAATTAATGTTTTGCCGATTCTGAATATGATATGTCTCGGTATTAGCACTTTAATAATTCATGTATATATATATATCATGTTTCATTTTGTAAGTTCGGTAAGGTATTGCGTTATGTATTATCATTTGTGGTTAAAATTCTGTATTTTGGTACATTTCACATAATTATATCTGATTTGTCATTATTGTCGAGATACTCGTTGTTCGTATTCGAGTGTTTTTGTTGTATGTTGTTTGTTTTCAAATGTGTTTACTGTTTGGTCTTACATAACATTGCCCTCAATTAAACTTTAATGTATTTATATGTATTTAGATGCGATGTTTCTTTTGTAAGTCCGGTTGGATATTTTGCTATGTCGTATCGGTTGTGATTTAAAGTATGTATTTTCAGTATATTTCACATATGTCTGATTTGTCATTACTCAATGTTTGTCTTCGAGTATTTGAGTTGTATGTTGTTTGTTTTCAAGTATGTTTACTGTATGGTCTTACATGATCTCGCCTTATATAACAGTTGTAGTTCTAGTGTATTTCGAACCACTAGTGGTATAATGTAGGATTATGATATTTAGTATGCAGTTGTATTAGCATTGGAACGTCTCGTTTCTATAAAATGTATTTTGCCCTGCCCTCGAAGTCATGATCTTTTGACTTTGGAACTTTTGCTTAGTTTTCCTGTCGCAGTTTGTGAAAAAGAAAATGTGTAAAAGAACGGGGAAAACTAATGTTAATCGTACAGTTCTTTATTAAAAAAACATGTCCTCTACTATAATCACTGGTTTTGAGAATTAAGAAAAGCCATGAAAAATGTCAAACTCTGTTGTCAAATTATATTTAACTTAGTTTTTTGTAATTTTTGGAGTATATCATTCACCATAATTGGCACTAGACAAAATTGGTGGCTGTCCTGATTGGCTTTTCAAAATGACTCCAAGTTTGAATTTGGTTGTTGAGATTTAGGTAGAAACCACTCCTCAGTAAACTGATCATAAATTAGGATAGCAATTTTGTATTTGTGCCAGACGCGCGTTTCGTCTACCAAAGACTAATCAGTGACACACCATGATATTGTGATGTAATTATTACTCTCTTTGAAATAAAACCCTGCACTCTGAGATATCAATCTTAATTGTAATAGGAAAATTAACATGTGATGAATTAAATTGTAAGGTATTGTACGTAATAGTTTTTGATTGGTTTCGTTTTTTATGCCAGAGTCTTAAAACACCTAAAATGCACGGTTAATCAAAAGTGTCGAGGAAAAATTTAAAAACTAAACCAGATAACAAGAAATACAACAAATAGAATGTGAACAACATAAAAGCACTTGACATACAAAATAGCCTGCCGACCCACATTTAAGGTCGATGTCAGCTCAGGTGTCCTTGATATTCCCTAAATGATTCAAATTATCTTCATTGAACAGCAACCCTGCACTTTTACACATCCATCTGAATGGTCCTTGTACATACAAATGCAACGAAGAATAGTGCTCCTAAGCTTAAAAAACCTCTTAATCTTTCATTATCGACACAAGTTTTCCGTTAATCTGCAGCGACAAATTTTTATCTGACAACAAAAGTAAAACACGAAAACCTGTGAATACTTAAAAATGACTCGCTTGTTTATCTTTGACAATCGCATTACACATTTGGTAGTATTTTACAAATCGAATGAATACACAGTCTCGACCTTACTCTTTACAAACCATTCTGCAAGAAGACCAACATGTCAGAACATTTTTGCTTAACTACAATTTGGCAAAACGTAAAATAACAGTAATACCGAACTCTAATGAAATAAAAAACGGCAAGTCCTGAACCAAATGACAAAATTAAAAAGTTTAAACACATCTAACGAATCGATAACAACTATTATATTCCTGGCGTGTATCTTACGTATACGACTATAAAGGGACGAGCATAACATATTCATGTTAATTTGCAAAACAGGGATCTTCATGATTGTTTTTTTTTTCATCATTTCAATAAAAAGACAAAAGCTATGTGTGACCAACCATGACACAAAAAAAATTCATGCAAGCGGAAAAAAAAGAAGAAAAACACAAAAAAAAAAGAAAAGAATAGCGTTTTAATTTCTTTTTTTCATCTAAAAATCACAGTAAATTCTTCAGCAAGCAGCAATTCAAACCAACACCTTACTGCAAGTTTCAGAAGGCCTTTTGGATCGGTTTGATTGGAACTTTTAAAGTCATATGAAACAAATTCTTGAACCAATGCATACAAACATCATTAACTTAGTCTTCTGTGCAATATTTTATACATTTTTCGCATAAATTTCGTATAATCGTCAATTTTTTATCAATTGGTCAGTGTTGTTGTGAATATATGGCAGTAATTGAAGGTCGTGTTTCGAAGCCGAAGTTTAACGATTGTCACCTGTTTGTCGACAATCAACAAAAAGCATGAATATTGAGCATGTGATTAAGATGTATAATCAGATAATAGTTTATTTTAAGAACATCCATGTGATCACCGGAATTTTACGTTATAGATAATGCATATTTTAAAGTTTTTCTTGTTGTAGAACACACCGAGGGGTGTCAGGATTGATCAAATGAAAGACCGACCGGAGGGAGGTCTTTCTTTGAACAATCATGACACCCTGAGGTGTGTTCTACGACAAGAAAAACCTTAAAATATGCATTATCTGACTTATATACCGTCAAAAAAATTTAATTTTATAAAGATTTGTAAAATTTAGTATCCTATTTTACAGACAACACTAAAGTGGGATATTCCTTTCTAATGCGTTCAGGTTTGAATACGCCCTGCGGCTCATTTAGAATGTGAAATAAAACTCACTAATAAATTTAGATATAAACCTTTTAAAAAATATTATCCATACACATGCACAATTAAAATATTACTTTAACTGCATGAAGTAAGACACAAATGTATTGTTACTATCCGATAACGGTGTATACAAGACACATTGTAAGTACTTTATTGTACCACTTAGCTTATGAAAAAGGGGGAGGGGTATGTTTTTTTACTTCTATTTGTTATGTTATTTCTATCGCGGAAAAGTGGTTATTTTTTAACAATTTTACTTGAATCGATTGAAAAATTCAGAAAGATTGTTCTTTTAATAGCAATACATTTTATTAAAAGATAATCAGGATATAATTATATACCCTCCGCACCCGACCCTTTCGTGAGTTACGTTAATGTTATTCAATAGAATATAAGATTATCTTATTAGTTGATCGTTTGATAGAGTAAAAGGTATACATAAATTTTAAAAAGTTAAGAACTGACACGAAGTCGAATATAAATACATGTAGGTCACAGTATGATTTCCTATTCAGTGTGTATCGTTCTGAACATGCATGAAATATTTGCCACTGGACGTTAAGCAAGCAATCAATAATCAATCAACCTATTCAGTTTGACTCAATAAGATTGTCAAAATCTTACACACGAATATGTTAAATCTGGATTTATTTTATGAAAGTCTACATCAAAATTCATCAGACATGTCTGATAATGTTTCTTTATTGTAGCGATAAATTAACAATTTTTTTTTTATTTGTCTCTTAAATTAAAATGCGGGACAACAATGACGGTTTTTTTACACCTATCATCGATTAAACTTTAAAAAATAAATTTCCAAATAGGCAACAAAAAACTATTCGACGAATAAAGTTTTGAAGTAAATCATAGATTGCATGTTTATGAAGGAAAATAATGACCTCACACAGGTCATTATTTTATGCCTTGGAGCATATATCATTGAAAGATGGTATCGTCCGGGTTGATTCTGAAAAAGAATGACCTGTCGTTCTGAAAGAAAATTACTCCATATAGGTATATAAGAGATGGGTCACACTGATGTCACTTTGCATACGGAAATATGTCGGGGAATTGCTTCATTACGCATTTAAAATAAAGTAAACTTCTTCTAAATATGAACAAATTAAAGAATTTTCTTCAGAAAAAAGTAGATGTACATAAGTTTCATAATGAAAACTATCCATTGAGTTATAAAAAAACATATGCATTATTTTTTTTAATTTGAGATTTCTTATGACTTTAAGTATATATTACTTAAAATTCTACTATGAGGTGCTTTTTTTGCTTTGTAAACAACACCTCGATATATCTTTATTTAGCGCAGACTCAGAGATATATATAATAATGAGTGTTACAATGTACCTCCCCTGTATCGGAACCTATTTGCAAACGGTATGTCGATTTTATTGTTTAAAAATTGCAATGGATAAAAAGATCTTTTCCTCTTATTCTGATACAAAGAATTCGGGGGAATCTGCAAAAATAAAATGCTGGGAAAGTCCATTACAGTTTTTGGCGCATTTAAGTCATTTCAAAACCTGACGTCATACAAATGAAAATGATAAAGCTGAAGGTTTTTCCGTTATGCGAACCATCCAAATTCGTATAATATTGCATAAGAATACTTGTTTGAGGTATGTTTTGTTTTATTTTTTATTCTATTGCATTATTCGTATATTTACTTATTTCAGCCAGTCAACTCCTTAGTCAATGTCAACTCCATAGTAAATATCAACTTCTTAGTTAATGTCAACTCCTAAGTTAATGTCAACTTTTGATTTGAGTTATGATTCGGAATATTGCTTCAAAAGAGGGACGAAAGATACCAGAGGGATAGTCAAACTCATAAATCGAAAATAAACTGACAATGTTATGGCTAAAGATGAATAAGACAAACAGACAAACAAAGGCAACAGTAGTATACCGCTGTTCAAAACTCGTAAATCTATGGACAAAAAACTAAATCGGGGTAACAAACTAAAACTGAGGGAAACACATTAAATATAAGAGGAGAACAACGACACAACAATAAAATGTAACATACACAGAAACGGACTAAGCATTAGACAAAATCCGACGAGAATAACAAATATAACATCAAAACCAAATACATGAATTTTGGATAGAAAAGTACAATAGTACACATGACACAACGTAGGAAACTTATGAATACGCAACACGAACCCAACCAAAAACTAGGAGTGATCTCAGGTGCTCCGGAAGGGTAGACAGATCCTGTTCCACATGTGGTACCCGTCGTTATGCACATGTTATAACAAATCCGGTAAATAGTATAATTCGGTAGGTCACATCCATGAACGGGAAGTTGATTGCAGTTACAACGTAAGGAACATATCCGATATCATTTGTGAAACGGTTATTCCATAACGGTCAACAAACTCGTGATGGCGTCCGTAAAATATACGAAGGGATGATTTCAATTTTACCTTTTGGAACTCTTGGTTTAATAGCTTCCCTGTGAGTAGCAATTCTTCTATCAAGAAAATCATGATAGGAAATGCAAGCACGGGAATATCGTATCAATTGGGAGATATATATTACCAATGTTATTTCAACTGATCGGGCGGAGCTTACGTTTTAATTTGCATGAGGACAGTCGATTTGAAAATGTGTGTGATTACGATGATTGCCGTTATAGTTATTACTGATTTCTAATCACCTATCAGTGACCTCAAAGGAATTTACAAAAGAATGACTGGACAATGCATTGATGAGTGTATCCTTAAACACCTATCTATAGATGGACTGGTTTATTATGAGCGTACTGGATAAACTCCACCCAGTCAAGTGAAATAAATTGAGTAATACACCGTATGAAGGTGCTGCTGGAATGTTTCTACTTAGAAATGGAAAGTTCACAATTGGAAAGCATCCTGTTTACACAGTCTTATTTGCTAAATACCAATTATTTTCTCATTAACCTTGTATGTATCGTTGAGTTTCTCACCGAATTTTGTTAAAGGAGCCCTTGCTACGAGATATGAAAAGAAATTAAAAATATGATTTTATTTTTGTTCAATTATTAATAAAAGTTTTTTGAATGAGCAACGTCGATGACAAATTATTCACTTGCAAGTAAATAGTTCGTAAATAGTTCGACTTCAGTGAGTCATATTCATGTAACCTTCAATTCAATTCCTTAGCTAGAGATGGAGTGCACATAAACTATATATGCGTGTTAAGTTATTAAAAGGACAATAATGTCAATCATAAAAGTTAAAATGAGGTAAATACTTTGATAACATGAATAAATCGACCAAGCTCATTATAATGCTGTTCAAAACGACAGTTTACTTACACTATTTGTTTTAGCCAAAACATGAATTCAAACGTAGCATAGAAAAATGCTTACGTAACTAACATGCAATCTCGACCTTTATACTATTATGTTTTACAATACTCGTCCAAACTATTCTCGTGACAATGATGTTATTGAAAGGTAATTATATAATTATTTGGACTACAAATAATAAGATGACAGATTATCTAAAAGAAACCCTAACGGAAACATCCAAAATAAATACATGAGTGTTGGAGGTACAAAATACCGGGACAACGTGTTCAACTTCTTTTTCTATTTTGAGGTTTCATATGACTTAAACTACCATTTACCTCTGAAAATACTGAGGTCAAGGCATGCATGCATGATTGCGGTTGTTGATTCATTCATTCCGTTGTTTTATAAAGTTTGATGTTTGATTTTGGTTTTATGGACTTACCTCTTGTTGCATTTACAGTTCGGTATTTTTGTTATACCTTTTTTTTTGAAAATCTTTAAAAAAGCTAATTGATTTCAATGAAATTGCATCTTAATGATTGATTGTTTGGTCAATGCCTGTCATGTTCAAATATTTTTATAAATGGATTTAGGGTTCTAGTATTTTCTTAAGATCTTTTTTTTTTTTTTCTATGCACTGCTATCTAAGCAAATCATCATGAATTATAAAACTTTATTTATTAATGAGTGTCGAGATGAAAGTTAAATATCGTTTACTGTTAACAAAAAGGGGTTCACATGTTCGCAACAAACATTAACCCCGACATTTTATGTCTACAATTCATTTCATACTATTTTTAGTTTTTTTTGTCCACGATAAAAAAAAACGCATCTATATATAGGCTTGACATAGGTTTTACAGAACTCAAATCATGCTTGAAAATTTGAACTAAAAGAAAGAGGCGTGAAACGTGATGACAGAATACGACAGAGAAAATAGATTGCATCTGCCATGGTACAATTTGTTTTATTTCTAGTTTATATACTGTATTTCACTTTCTTGCATGCTATTGTGCAAACCTTCAGTGCTGGAGTTAGAAAATCGAAATAACCTTCTCAGTCACTCCGAACGCAACTTTTAGGAATAAAAGGACGTCTTCTTCTCACTGAGTTAGAATAAAGTGTCGACGAACAGATGACGGAATATGATTGTGATTTGACAGCTCCATCTACGTGCGGGATTAGAACTCACCACCTCAGTGTCAGCAGACTAGTATTACAGTAGATTGACTACTTAGACTTAGACTTGGCCTTTATAAACGTATGCAATGACACCATGAAGCACACGAGTAAAGGATTGATAAAATCAAAGATTAATATCAACCTTTATAATATCCTGCTTTTAGAAAATAAGCAAGCTTTCTTTAAACTTTTCATAAAACATGATTAAAATAGCAAAAGCATTTGTTGATAAAGCTCTAGTCAACGATGACATAAAAAAAAGAATACAGACAAATCGAAAAAAAAAAGATCCTGATGCAAATTGTTTTATAAGAGGGGACACAGTAATGTATAGATGTGAAATAAATTGCAAAACTTGAAATATATCATAGCAAACGTGGCTATATGGTAACACTAAATAGGAAAATTTTAAAGGTTAAAAACTGAATTTACCATTCATAAACATGTTATCTGGCATATACATGTATGTTTAAGCAGGTACTATTTCAAAATTCAAAAGTAACTGCTACTACCAATTCGCTGTTTCATAATCTAATGCACTCTTGGTTATATTTCCAAAAGCGTATACCAAAACATTGTATTGGGTTTTAATGTTTTAAACAATGGAAATTCAACTAATGCCGTATCGTTATTTTCATGTTGGTGTTCCAACAATGAGATTACCCATAGTCCTCAGTAGTGACTCGCACAACATTGAAAGGAGGAGACAAATGTCTTGATCGAAAATCATTACCAAATTGTTTAACAGTTACAAATAAACAATACATCTATATTGAAATACTAATTTGTTCTTCTCCAATTGGCCGTTTCAGAATCTAAAGGATCATGGGTAATTTCATTGTTCGTACCCCAAAATGAAAATAACGTCACGTCATTGGTTAAATTTCCATTGTTTATGGCATTTTTAACCAATCAGGACGTTTAAGTGTACACTTTTGAAAATATTACCCATAATGCATTAGATTCTGAAACGACGAATTGAGTTATAGTCATTTGTATCCTAACAATTTCGTTAATCCAATTTCAAACCCTTGCAAAGAAGCATTTCTCGCGTCATAGAATATGTATGCGATTTTCTACCCAATGAAACATTTTAATATGCTTGCAATTTCGTATCTCAAAAAATATTTTATAAGTATACCAATGCGACCGTGACGGAGGATTCACATGTGTATGTATGCAATTCCAATCAATATTTCTAAAATTAAAAGAACCATCAGAAGTTCTTTGTGACAAAATATGTCACTTGTTATTCAAATATTTCTATTCTGACTCTCTTTTTGATAAGATACAACTTATGTTTTCGGAATTTTGGATCCTCAATGCTCTTCAACTTCGTACTTGTTTGGCTTTATAAATATTTTGATATGAGCGTCACTGATGAGTCTTATGTAGACGAAACGCGCGTCTGGCGTACTAAATAATAATCCTGGTACCTTTGATAACTATTATGTTACTTTTCATTGCATTTTCCCTGTCAAAAAAAAGTTTTACAACTATTCATTTTTAAAGTTGAAAAAGTAGTGATGGATAGAACCTACAAATTAATGTTTTTATGAAACTAATCTTTGGAAATATTCGAATTGTTGACGCATTTTATTTATTATGCAATATGTTGTTTAAACATGATGAAATCAAAATTATCTCAAATGTTTAATTACGTGTAATATATATACCTATTCTTATGATCAAATTACATTTTGTATTCATTTTGCATCATAGACCAGCATACTTAATTCATACTATTAAACAGTTTAAAAACTTATAATGGGGCAGTATAATGGATCTTTCCAGTTTTTTTTTTACCGTGATTTTGCAAAAAATCTCCAATAACAATGTTGGATCATACTTTGAAAAATATATAATAAGAAATAATAAACGTGTATTTTGTATATGACATGTATGAGGTACAAAATGATTAATGAAGTTCTCCGATAGGATACAAAAAGGGTAATTAAGTTGTCCGATAGTGTACGAAATGGTTAATGACATAAAACTCCGATAGTGTAATATACGAAATGGTTTTGAATATGGATACAAAATTGTACATGTAACTATATAATAACAATATTTGTAAAAGGTGTACAACATCAGATGATCATTTCAATAATCAAATTAATAGTGAATGAAGGGACATGTGTACTTTAGTCCATCATACGGCCAATGTAAAGAGGTAGGGCCAATTTGCCGATGATTTTTTTCACAGAAGGGCCAATTTCAAAAAGTGCCGAAAGAATAAAATTTACTATAAAAACAAAAAATAAAAATGCTTTTTGATCAATATCTCGATTAACATATATTATGACATGTGTGATCAAAAGTTAATTTGACCCTAAAAAAGGATGAAAGTCCAATATGCGGATTTTCAGGTGTTTTTAGGTGAGAAAAACAGGGAATCCCCCCAGAAGGACATTTTAAACCAAAAAAAAGTTATGCTTTTTATGACTGTTGTTATTCATACTACTTGTTCCCTCAAAAATGAAATTGGTTTAGAGTGTCCTTATTACATAAAAAACAACTTTTTAAAGAAAAAATTGTAACATCGATAAATTGTACCGATATAGCTGCTTAATAAGAGAGATATATATAAGCATCGCCGTAGCTCCATTAGTAGAGCACAGAACTACTAATAAATGATGGTTTGAAAGAAAGGGTTCGAATCTCGCTCAGAATATTTGCATTTTTGTGTTGTTATATTAAATTTTAATGTTTCTATCATATTTTTTCGGATGTTTGCTTAATTCATAGAGTCATTCTGGTTCATTTTGACTATATAGTTTACTAGTTTATCATTTTACATGTATCAAAGAAAAAAATAATGTATTGCTTATTGTGTGCATTCCTAGACTATCCATACTCTTGACTTACTTTCTATCCATGTGGTTACATTTATTACATATATTCAAGGACCAACTGCCGTCAAACTGATGTAGGGGCCTGTACATAACCAATAACACGAGAATTAATTCTATAGCAATGAAACCTACATGTTGCGGGTGTTATATACACATAACTTAAAATAAGGCCATTGCATACAAGTTTCAAAACAACACAAACTATTTTTCGAAACCTTTTTTGAACATGGTATTATTTGTAACAAATGCAGTCAACAACAATTTTGTCGCCAATTTACAAACTGTTTAGATACTAGTACTGATATATTTACCACCGTCCCTACACCGGTACCTAAGTCATCAGAAAATAAAACAACACAACAGAACAATCAATTACACTACAAATCGGGATTGAAGGTAAAACATCAAGAAGCTGTTGCATCTGTATCACAACGAAGGTCCGATTTGTTAAAATGACAGAAAAGGCAATATAACATGTGTAAGGAACACAGGGTGATCTATGACCAACTGACGGTAAAATGTTCTCGGGTTAAAATATATACATGTAGTATCTTATCTTATCTTATAGGCGATAAAACCTTAAAAGACCAGGAAAAGTACATATATACAGATATTTAGAATGAGAAAATCAAGATTTGAATTTGTTCCATGTTATTTGGCTCCTTGGCATGTTACGTGGTATGGCACCTTGCATAAAGGATGTTAATAATAAAATAAAATCAATATTAAAAATCAATAGCCTTGGCCTTGTCTTTGTAGGAATACCTGTTCAAGGTATGAAAATAAATGATGTGACGTATTTTCATGTACTATAATTAACATCTATCGGGCTATTTAAAGCATGATTTACCTATCTAATCGAATGAAACAAATCGCCGGCAAATTGAATCTACCTCTTTTAAATTAAAAGTAAATGTTGTTCATTGACGTAAATTGACCCTGAGTTGTTTCCCCTTACATACATATTGTAAGACAATTTACCCGAAACCTTCCATAAATTAACAAAATTTAAAAGTAATTGTTTTGCTAGATATTAGAAAAAAAGTGTTTATGTCTGTGTCTTTTGGTTTGAGTACCCTATGATGTAAATAAGTTGTGTTTGTACTAAATGTTCAAACATTGTTTGGCAAACAAGAAAATCATGACGATACAAGGAAGATAACTCTAACTTCTAACAAATACGGTCTTTCTAAACCTGACAAACAATACATTTCTCAATAAATAGGCATTGTTCAATGATATTGAAAGTATATAAATTCCCTTATTCTAGCCTGCCAAAACCTCCAACTATATTTTGTACGAAGTTGTATTTTAATGACCTTCTTTAAAGAAAACAACACTTACATTTTACTTTATTCAATCTTTGTTTTACTTTCTTTGATATATCGGAAACTGTCTGAAAAGTAAAATCACAAAAATACTAAGCTTTAATGAAAATTCAAAAAGGAAAGTCTCTAATCAAATGGCATAATCAAAAGCTCAAACACATTAAACATGTCAAACGAATGGATAACAGCTGTCATATTCTTGACTTGGAACAGGCATTTTTTTTTATTTAAAAAATGATGAATAAAACCTGGTTATAAAGCTAGCTAAGCCTTTCCAATTGTATGACAGTCACATTAAATTCCATTATAGTGCCAACAATGTGCCAACAAAACAAACAAACATAATAGGTAAAGAAAAAGTAAAACAAAAAAGAGGTACAGAAGTCAACATTGTGTTATAATCTTCTTCACTATAAAAATAACAAATATGTAACAGAGAAGCAAAAAATGGCATATAGACCAAGCCTAGTACCAAAAACTAAAGACAAGAGTATACAAATTTATCATAGTATAATTACACAATGACGGTATGTATAAGTACAGAGCCACCTCAAATGTGTATCAAAGAAACATAAAAAGACACATTAGCAAAAATGAAAGACCAGCATACAAAAATGTTTTACAATAGCGCAATAACGGGATGTATAAGTACAGAACCACGTTATATGTGTCAAAGACACGCGTCCATCATGCATTTATAGATTAACCTTCATCAAGAACGCTCAGAGCCGAATAATTATCACATAGATAATAGCTACGACACGAAAAAATCTCTGTTGACATCACAGAACACCTGTTTCGCATTAATATTACATAAAAGTCTCTGACATTTAAAAAAAGGATCTATGCTTCATTGTTCAAATCTATTGACATCACAGAACACCTGTTCTACATTTAAATCACATGTTATAAAAGATAAGAAGTTTCTGGCATTTACAAAAGTATCTATGCTTCATTGGTCCAGTCTCTGGTGACATCACAGAACACATGTTCTACATTTAACTCACATGTTATAAAAGATAAGAAGTGTTTGGCATTTAAAAAAGTATATATGCTTCATTGGTCCAGTCTCTGATGACATCACAGAACACCTGTTCCACATTTAACTCACATGTTATAAAAGATAAGAAGTGTTAGACATTTAAAAAAGTATATATGCTTCATTGGTCCAGTCTCTGATGACATCACAGAACACCTGTTCCACATTTAACTCACATGTTGTTAAAGATAAGAAGTGTCTGGCATATAAAAGTAATAACAATGCTGCGTTGGTCAGTTTCTGTTGACATCACAGAACACCTGTTCCGCACTTAAATCACATATAATCAAAGATAAGATGTCTCTGACATTTGAATATAATAACTTCCTACGGGTGCGGGAATTCTCGCTACATTGAAGACCCATTGGTGGCCTTCGGCTGTTGTCTGCTCTATGGACGGGTTGTTGTCGCTTTGACACATTCACCATTTCCTTTCTCAATTTTGTTTATTTGTCTAATCTCTGTAGACATCACAGAACACGTATCCCGCATTTAAATCACAGGTAATTAAAAATGAAAGTCTCTGACATTGCCCAAACAAAAATGCTTCGTTGGTCCATTTTAAAACAGAGCACATGCAGTTATATTATGAAGCAGGATTTGACACAGATAAACCAATACACTAAATTCGGTGGTCGTATAACAATGACAATAGTTTCTTGAATGTTACATATTCTCGTGATTTAAGATTTGTCTCGCAGGGAATGTTCGGTTGAAATCAGCTTTTTATATCAGTCCCCGAGGGTATCATCAGCTCAGTAGTCAGTATTTCGATACTGGCATGATTAAACAAACTTTACTAAAATTGTCCGTTTATATATTTTGAAATTAATAAGAAACTAAGGTTTCAACTCCCTCAGGCCAAGTTGACTTTAGATGAATTTGGCTATTTTTTAAGGTATTTTTGACATGTAGCTCTTCAACGGTTTCGGTACATCTTCGGTTTTCAGTGTTTGGCTTTGAGCGTTCCTGATGAAGGCAAATCCAGAAAAGCGCTTCGGATGCGAGAAATTATTAAACGGGTTGTTTTCAATTTTTTATAATCAGCTCTTGTCGTACTGCTCATCTGCGATAATTTTTTATTTGTCAGAATTTTGCGATGTTTCTATAATGGGTGAATTTCTTGCTTAATCTCCACATGAAATAGAAAATTGTAATATATTTTGACAATACAAATGCATTTGATTATTTTTCAAGCATACTTTTATATGTAGCCAGAGATGTTTAAGCTGAAAAGTGAAATTAATAATCTACCCCTTCTAATTCACCGAATTAACTACAGAAAAGCAAAGACAGCCTTACATTGGAACATAAATTACACCATTTATTATGTAACTTCATATTCCGTAACATTCGTACACTATAAAGAGCCTTCTATATAGTATTTTTTTATTGTAGGTTTAAATGATGCTTCCTGAAATTATTGCATATGTTTTAAAATTGTGTTCTAACAAGATCAACACAACGTTAACTATGTGTGAAGCAGGATAGTGTACATTTCAAGAGCACCTGAGATCACACTCAAATTATTGGTGCAGTTCCTGTTCAGGGGACTTTTTAATTATTTTTCTATGCTGGGACTTTATCTTTGTGTTGTATGATTGTTCTGTCATTATATAATAACCACAACCACACTTAATAAAAATTCAAAATGCCAGTATTGCTGTCATTCGATAATTGCATATTTCTTAAAAGTTGTACCAACACGAATAACACGTTTCCGCATGTAGAGCAGGATATTTTTACCCTTCCAGAGTTCACCACCAGTGTTTATTTTATTTTTTTATTTTTTTTTGGTAGGATTCGTTTTCTTCTGTCTTCTGTTTTCCATGTTTTGCTTTGTTTTAATATTGTTTGTCTTTTTGTTGTGTTTTGTTGTTTGCCATTCTATTGAATGGTTTGTTTTCATAATGGCCGGGAGTTCATATCTCCTCATTTGATCATCAATCTTGGCTTTTTAACTATTCATTCGCATTATTCCACAAAATAATTTTAAGAACAGGGGTATATGTTTTCCAAAACTATAATTTTCTACATACCTAAAAGGATCATACTGTAGAGTAAGATATAAAAGGCAAAGGAAAGATAAAATGAAACAAAGTTCAAATATAATTCAAAAGGCAAAATCTACGGTATATCTTAGTACGTTAAAAACAATTAACGAAACAATTATTGCAGACAGCAACCAATAATTTATTTTTGGATGTAACGCGTCTTCTGATTGGTTGACAGTGGGTTTTTTTATCAGCTCATATATTTTGTCATTTGATCGTGACGTCCTCAACGGTTTTTTTCATTTATTCCGGTTTGAAATGAAGTTTTGAATTAATTTATAAGGAATGACTGTAATAATTTTTTTTTGTCTATTCGAAATAACATAAAAAATGTGGGGCACACTTAAAAATAACCCACTACGCAGGTCATTCCTTATATGTTACCAATGGATTACAGGTTCAGGTAAATAATGAATGTGGTGGAGTTCAATATGTTAAAAACAGTAAAAGACATTAATCCACTTTATTTAAAGGTTGGTTGAGTTGTGTCTTATTGAGAATCGTACATACCGCATCTTATTTTTTTATTGAGCGCTATAAAAATATGGTTAACCTCTAGTGGATAGGCTCCAAAGTTATTGTGAAACTTCTTATTCTAGAGGTGACGTGAATCAGATGTGGATACATACAATCTAAGACTCACTCATCTTGAAATACTATTAAAACATTTGACTTTTCTACACTTTACACAAGTATTCCCCATTCCAAACTAAAAGACAAATTGAAACAGTTGGTATTACTTAATTACTTTAAGAATGGCTAACGTAGATACAAGTACCTTGTCTGGGGGAGGGATAAATCCTGCTTTGTAAAGAATCACTCTAATTCAAACAAAACATTCTCGAAATTGACATTATCAAGATGCTTGATTTCTTGATTGACAACATATTTGTTACGTTTAAAGGACGTATCTTTTGACAGACTGTCGGAATTCCACTGCCGACTTGTTTCTTTGTTTTGATGAGGCTGACTTCATACAGGAACTTCCCAGGAAGAAAGATAAAAAGTTAGCAATATCCTTTAACTTTACGTTCCGCTATATAGATGATGTTCTCTCACTAAATAATACAAAATTTGGTGACTACGTTGAACAAATTTACCCATCGAACTAGAGATAAAGGATACAGGTAAGTCTGCCTAATATCTTGACTCTCATCTAGAGATTGACAATGAGGGTCGGTTGAAAACAAAACTTTGCGACAAAAGAGATGATTTCAGCTTCCCAATTGTGAACTTTCCATTTTTATGTAGCGACATTTCAGCAGCGCCTGCAAACAGCGTATATATCTCCCAATTGATACGATATTCCCGGGCTTGTATTTCCTATTAGAATTTTCTTTATAGAGAATTGAACACAAGGAAGCAATTAAACCATGAGTTCCAAATGGTGAAGTTGAAATCATCCCTGTTATTATAAATCCGGTAAATAGTCTAATTCGGTAGGTCACATTTCCATTTTGTAACGAAATGCACACTGCTTGAAAATAGACAAACTTTGTAGATTGCTAAACAATAAACGAACATTTTGTAGTGAAATATTTGTTTGATGCTAAGTCGATTTGTTATATACATTAAATTCCTGTTGGTTTTTAGTAACAGGCTATTTTTATATTTCTTGGTATGAGTATAGTGTATAAATAAGACAAATAAGTGGCTTATAAGGTGAAATTAAACTGAACCTGTATCCTGTTTACAATAAACCAAGTTCCTTCAGCTTTATATTTCAAAATTGTTTGTCAACACATCGGACTTTATTATAGTTGTTGACTTTTCAACATTTTTCACAGTTTTCGGTTACTTTGAAGTTCAATGAATGATCTCACTACTAGACTCATTAGCGTCTACGTGGGTGAAGACGTAACGCCGTAAGAGTAAATAGTTTTCAATTAGAAAGAGCAAGTATGCCTCCCTAAAGTTAAACCACGATGTCATCATATGGCTATGAATTTACGCCCGTTGTTACGGATTCCATGAGTGGTTGTTAAGTTAACCTCGATGAAACAAAATGCCATGGTTTTTCCTTACAATTTCGAGAACAAGTCGTCGTGTCGAGTCCGTTGTAAAGACATATATAAATAAGAGTTACGCGTAAAACAAATAGCTCCATTTATTTTTGTAGGTACAATACATACTTTTATCTCGGTAAGCCCGTTAATTTAATTGATATATTGCTTAATTCGTTTTCGTCTTAACTTTCGCTTGAAATATTTTCGACTGGGCGTACATCATCAGCGACTTATCATTAAGATAGTCTGCCTGAGTGTTTGAAAAGTTTTAGCTCATTATATATAACAAAACTAAGGGGATTAAATGAACTCAAATGTATCTTCCATGGCGGGGATGTGCACTCTTTTAAATGAGCAAAACCGATTGCATCGACAGGGTAGCGGCATCTGCTTTGCAAAAACCGCGTAGTCAAAATGCCCTAAATTGAGTAATAAGACACAATAGGATGTTATGACGATCAAACGTCTTTTTTGGAATCTAAATTTCTAGGACCATGAAAAATATTGCCGCTGTAGTGAGAGGAATCTCAAATTATAGCAGAATTTCATCATAGCACTAACAGGAATCTTCCCGTCATAGTCAAACAGTACAGGAAGTATACATGACTACGCGTCCCATTCAAAGCTGGCATCGCAGTCGGCGAAGACCAAACGAGCAGACAGTTCTTTATTAAGTACCTGTTCAGTCAAAATGTGTTGATGATATACAAAACCATGTACATGTAATTGACTGTCGTACACATGATGTGTTTTTTAATGAAGTCATTATATACTTTGCAAGTGCACAGACTCGATACGGAAATATACTTAATTTGTAATATAAAATCATACACGTACAGGTACCATATTCTGTATGTTATAGACTTTGCGACAATTTGCTTAGTATGGAAAACTTTAATTACATTTCATATTCAATTTGTAAGTTAAATGTAGGCGTCCACATTGTATTATTGTTGCTAGAACATCTTCGTTTATTGATCGAGTTTATAAGTATACGTCCTTGAGATGAAGAATACAATACGAGATTCATACGCGGTTTCTAATATTTTGGACATATATTCATATCTTGTTCAAGGGCTATTTTTCACACAAAAAATATAATCGTTCAAATACAACGAAAATCAATAGAGATGGTTTATTATAGTTTAACATTCAAAATTAAATTCCATTATTTTTTCGCAAAAACAGCCACGTTTGATAAATAGATATAAGAAAATGTGGTATGAGTGTAAATAAGACAACTCTCCATCCAAGTCACGTTTGATAAAGTATGGAACACATATTTAAGCTTATCATGTATTTTAAGCCCATAAGTATATGTTTCATTGCATTCTCGTTCTTTGGTCGAGAAAAAAGGAGCATCTAAAAGTCATAGTCACTGGATTTAAGTAATTTTAGACAACCCAACGGCCTTTAACAATGAGAAACAACCCAGTTATATTCATTTGGTGTGTAATAAACAAAATAATTAGTGTTTACATGATTTTTAAAGAAATTGATAGACCGGACACCTAGGTCCTTTTGACATCAAGGGAAAAGATGGGGGAATATTAAATATGGAATTCGGAATTCATTTAAGTTTTCTAAAATATGTATGAGAATTTTATTTCGAAATATTTCAAGCGCGTAATCGCACACAATATACACAAATGACTTTCGTTCTACATTTTTAAACATCAAACATATGTACAATATACATATAACATAAACATTATTGAGTCAAAGTATTTTAAATCAATCAATATATGAAACTATGTACAAAGATGAAACTATAGTTGCAACGTATAAACCAAAACAAATATGACATTTTATATTTTTGTCCAAGACAATATTTATAATTTCATGTTGTATATATATAGAAAACTGGGATATTTGTTAGTTGCCATGATAAATAATGAAATATCGGATATGTTAAAGAGGCGTTTTCATGTAGTAGAATCATTTAGTGTTTAATATTGTGTATTTATATTTCTTTATTGGTAGAAACGTTTCAACACATATAAAGCTGTTGTGTGAAGAACAACTGAATTCTCGCGGAAAATGCAGACTCGATAAAGGGTGATATAGGGTTATCATGTTTCGTTCAACGTGTTTGTTAAATTTTCTCTAAAATTGTTAAAGGTTTAAATTCAAGAATTTTCAAATGTAAGTTCCCACTTTCAGACTTGTAAACATATAACCAGGTTAATCGTTATGGTTTGTAAAACAAGAGTCAGAAGCTTCCTTTAGAGTCAATCGAAGTCAACGAAAAAAACGGACGAAACTTTAGCAAATAAAGGCAACAGTAGTATACCGCTATTCAAACTCATAAATCCATGGACAAAAAACAAAATCGGGGTAACAAACTAAAACTGAGGGAAACGCATAAATATAAGAGGAGAACAACGACACAACACTACAATGTAACTAGCACACACAGAAACGGACAAAGCATCAGACAAAATCCCACGAGAATAACAAATATAACATGAAAACCAAATACATGAATTTGGGATAGACAAGTACCGTGACACGTCTTATCGCAATGTCAATTTACACTAAAAAAAAGAGAAAACAAACGACGCAACGTTAAATTGTAACACACACAGAAACGAACTATGATATAACAATGGCCATATTCCTGACTTGGTACAGGACATTTTTAAAGGAAAAAATGGTGGGTTAAACCTGGTTTTGTGGCATGCCAAACCTCGCACTTTAATGGCAAACTGCGATCACATATACCGTTTTGTCTAAAGTCGCAGAAAAAGTGTGGGCTATATCCATACAATTACAGGAAGCAATAAACGAATTTTCGCGCAGCAAAGCCAAAAAATATTTATTTTTATCGTATTACGTGTATACAGGTTAAATACAGGTATTAAAGTTAAATAATTATGTAAGGCGTTGAAGTAGAAAATTCTAGTTTGCACCATAAAATTCTACACGTAAGTGTTCTGCTACATCTCCTGCAGATAATAAACAAAAGATACGCATTTTTGAAATATTAAAATTACCACAGAACTGTAATACTGTTAAATTATCCACCCCTGTTAATAGTTCAGTTAAGAACAAACGGGCTAGACCGAGACAAGTACCCCTTCGCTAGCCAAGGGTTACGATCCTCGAGGGGTCTGGATCGTAATTCTTGGCAAGCGAAGATGTACTAGTACATGTGGACTCAGAAAAACGGTCGACGAAACGTTGACAGTCAAATAGTTGTAGTGTGTCAGTAGAATTTCGGACAATTGAGTTATTAGTTACGTCAGACTTGAAGCTATGTATAATAAAAAAAACTAAACATTACAACAAATACGACAAGTTAACCATTAATTTGTACACGCGGTCCGGCTTATTTGCAAAAACAATGTGTTCATTCCACAATTGTGTACAGTATACACGGATGATGTAATATAATTCGTAAGCATGCCACTGCCCTTGTAGGGAGTCGTGTTTTTGATGTTGGTTGTATTGCTTTCTACAGTGCAGTGGATGGTCCATGCTATTTACTTGAAGTGCACTATACGTATGACTTGTAGCAGCCATTCTACTATTCCAGTGAGAATTGAAATAACTTTGCATTTGTGTTTTTAATGCCTCGGGCACACATATTTCGTTTTCCGTACGCATGACATATTTGCTTCTTGGTGTAAAAATCAATTAATCGAAGTGTTTTTCCTTTTTTTTTCATTTTCTTTTTACAATTACCATTACCAAAAGAACATTGCCTCCTGTATATAACAATAGAATCGGTTTAAATTAAATGCTTTTTAATCTTTTTTCTAGGGACAGCACATGGGAACCGGAGAAAAATATCCTTGACTGGAGGCTGATTCTTGATTATAATCAACGCTAAGTCACGAGAGCGTTTGGATATTGTTTTTTTCAACTTACAACCGATTTGTTTGTCGATCGTAGAGAATTCCTCTGACGTGTATTCTAATAATTTTGTTTTATGTTTTTGTCGTATTGACGTAATTCATAGTGAATAGCCTTCGGAATAACATAGGGATGTTTTGGATTAAACGAGTTAATAATGTAAATACATGTATATTGTGGATTTTTTCTGATTGTGAGTTGATTGGTTACTTACTTAAAAAAGCGATGAAAAAGTCAATCATATAGATTATATTTATTACTCGGATAACAGTTTTTGACACACTATCAAAACGAAATTCTATAAAGCGTCAGTCGAAGAGAGAGAGACAATTAAGACCTAACCGATAGAACAAGAAAAATAATTTTAATAATTACACACTTCCGTATGATACCACCTAACAACAAGAAGAAAACAAAAAAGTAAAGAATTGAGCGGACAAGATGTTTTAAAACAGATCGAGACAACAAATGGAATGGCACACATGATTCCAAAAAGCAACCTTTGATTCTGCGTTAACCAAAGAAACTATATAACTGATGAATTTATTTTATTTTTTGGGGGTGGGGGATGCCTTTGTATATATTCATACGAAATAAATATGGCACAATAAGGAAAATATATATAAGAAATAAAATCATGACTGAAATATGTTTATCTTATATTTCAAAGATGTAAATTGGTAAGCAAATAGTGCGAAAGGTAAATGATGTTACTCATAACATGTTTATCCTAGGTCAAACCCCAAGGGGTTACAAAATGAAAGCGAATATCCTCGACAATGTCGTTTGATTCCAAACCAGTTGCCACAAATAAGTTCAAGAATGACGAACAAGGGCAAAAAAAATAGACAGAACCAACCGTTTACAAGATTAAATCTTTTACTCTCAGAATAGACTTAAGAGTTTAAAGACATCACATCTTAATAACATAAGCAACAAGACGGGTGCCACATATGGCGCAGAATCTGCTTACCCTTCCAGAGCACATGAGATCACCCCCAGTTTTTGGTGGGGTTCGTGTTGCTTAGACTTTAGTGTTTTCTAAGTTTTGTCATCTGTACTATTATTTTTGTATTTGTCTCTTTTTTATTTTTAGCGCCATGGCGTTGTCAGTTTATTTTCAATCTATGCGTTTGACTGTCCCTCTGGAATCTTTCGTCCCTCTTTTATATATTTTCAAATTGAATTTGTATTTAACCAAAATCTCTTAAATTGTATACCGGTCAAAATGTGACGGATTAAGCTTAGACATAAAAAGTAAATCTTTTTATTCATATACTAGTATTCATAGACAGATAAATTGCAGTAAACAATATTTCTTATTCAGCAAAACTGTTTCCAAATCTATCTGTTAACAAAATCTGAAACAAGAGAACCATGTTTTTCAGAGTATGATTCTTTTACATGGACCTTTTCAGTGTTTATTATTATACTTTTAACGGATATCAGAAGTCGAAGGCGAGCAAAATACTATGTCGGAATCCTAGTATATATCTTAACAGAAAAAAAAAACAAAAAAAGAAATATCGAGTAGCGCGGCGGTTTCACAGTCATAATTGTGTTAACGAGGTGAATCCAAATAAACAGCTATAGTAATCGGTATGCCTCTTATTTACAACACGGGTGGTATACTTATATATCAGTAATCGTAACGGTTTTAATAAATAATAAACGACAATTGATTGTAATGATAAGAAAGTAAGAGAATTGATTTAGTTTTTCTTAATGATATAGGAATCGTTTTATACCATGCAACCAAATTAATAACTTATCAACTCATTGTTTTTCAGAGAACTCTCTGACATACGTTAGATACTTATACTTTGGAACATTTATTCCATGCAGAATTATACATTTCTCATTTAATTTTATATATTTTTAATATTTAATACTTTGTCACGATTTTGGAAAATACCTTACTAAGTTATTTGTTGTTGTATCTTATTTTGGCAAAACGGGAACTGCGTTGTAAATAAATATAGATAATCAATTTACCGAAAAACATTCTTCGGGTTCAAATGATCACTGTACAACGTAGATTGTGTAAATATCAATTTCAAGAAAGAATAACACTAGTTGTTGAAATAACATACTTTATAACTAAATCTTATTTGCGTTTGCAAACAAATAAGATAGAATTACAAGTTGTTCAATTTAGCATATGTTATAAATCGCTATGCCTTATAACACACATCTGCGGTATCACTGTAAATTTTATAAAGATTTACAAACAATAACAATCATAATAAATGATCAATTATGTTATTCTCAATTCATTGATAATAATAAGGCGTGATACCACCATTGATAATCCCTATTCGTCTTCAAAGAGGGAAGAAAGATACCAGAAGGACAGTCAAACTCATAAATCGCCATGGCTAAAAAGGAAAAAGACAAATAGACAAACAATAGTACACATGACACAACATAGAAAACTAAAGAATAAGCAACACGAATCCCAATCTGTTCAGTTCGCATTTTAAAAAAAGGTGTTTCAAATAAATAAAGCTTTGCATGAGCAAAGTTTTTTCCTGTTCAGTACTACGGGGGAAATTTTACCTAACAGTTAATTGCATTTAAGAATTTAACCATCACTAGAAGTAAACCACTCAAATTTTAGCCTTTTTTGTCCTATTAAAAAGCTTTTGGACCCATGCTACCTAAAGTTCCAAAATATGTTATAGGAACAACAGATAAAAAAATGTTTTGAAAGAACTACGATATATGTTTGTGACTAGTTAATGTTTTCTGAAATAAAAAGCAGGGTAAACTATAGGTTCGTGTTGTTTATTCTTTAGTTTTCTATGTTGTGTCGTGTGTACTATTGTTTTTCTGTTTGTCTTTTTCATTTTTAGCCATGGCGTTGTCAGTTTGTTTTAGATTTATGAGTTTGACTGTCCCTTTGGTATCTTTCGTCCCTCTTTTATATAACTTTTTATTCATGGGTCGTATAACTCCTATTACTCATCCCTTTCTTAACGTATGCACCTTTCTTCTACATGGTGTCATTTCAAACATTTATTAAGTCTATGTACTAACTCGGAATTGTGAACACAAAGGAAGCTGTGCAAATTTGATTCCATTAGCTTTTCCGTACACTATATTCTAACTTACTGTCTTTTAGACTTGCTGAAATTCTCAAATGCCGCGGGCAACGCGTAGTTTATTCCAATTTTCGAACTCCAGCATTTGTGGTATTCAAAAAATATAAACAATGTTAAATACATTATGTTAACTAGCTAGGTACATTGTAAACACCGGCATATATTATTACATGTCCACAGACCACAATTAAATTCTCTATTAGTTCTTTATAACGTTTTGTTTCATTAAAAAAAAATGCACCGAATCTTTTTGTCAAATTTTGTGTTTGTGTAAAGTACAGTTCTAGTCCAAAAATATTTCCAACATTCAGAAAGATTGTTCTGCTGTATTTTACAAAGGAGTAGGTTCAGTAAGACCCCTTTTTGGCCCCAAAATATAGCCGTTTTACAAAATTGTGAAAATGTAATCTTTCAGATATTTGCTGGAAAGTAGAATGCTTCTGCTACATACATATGGGCTGTTTTTGACAATACAATGCAAAATATCGGGTACTAGCATCAGTAAGTCATGCTAAATTATTGAAATCTGCCCAATTTTAGCATTTCGGTTTCCGTCTTAAATGAAAGTTGCCGCATTCGTGTTCATTCATAATATTGAAATGTAAGTTGTATTTGATTATAATACATAACATATATAAAGGTTGAGGATGAATGCTGGTGCGGCCACTTTAATTCTTGACAAAAACCATCTGAAAAGTGACTTTTTTTGGCATATTTGATAGATTCATCATATTTAAGCTTGAATGGGAGCGTTTTTAATGACTAAAGCAGTTAAAATCTTTCACATAAACTAATTGAATCAATTGAAAAAGACACTTAAGTGTTTAAAAAATATCTAAAATCTTTCGTTAGATGAACCTGAAATTTGAGACCAAAATCGGCCCTTACCGGACCTACTCCTTAAGCCAATACACATCCATACCCCTATGGACAAGTCAAGAGATGTTCCGAAAACTGTAAATATCAACTTTTTGCACCTGGCCTTATCACTCTTTCCATATCAAAATCAGTTAAAACGAAACATCCAAAAGTTTATTTAAGCTCTCTTCTTTCATTTCCAACCCAGAAAAACTAAGAAATGTATGAGAAAGGCAATGGACAAAAATAAAGAAAAAATACACTATAATTAAAGGGAACTATATTCGAAAAACGAAAAGCGGGATCATTAATTGTGGTCTTGAGCTACATGGCAGATCAACCTATATTTTTTCTGACGTATTCTATTATCACGTGCATTACGTGGTGATAGAATACGTCAGAGAAGATAGGTTTATCCCACTTGTATTGCAATTTTTTATAATTTCATTATATTAACAAAATTGGAGTAAAGCCCAAACAGGCATAAAAGGTTAATGAGACAATAATTGGGATTCAGCAACAAATATTGTGTAAACAGGATACTTGAACAATTAACCCCGCTTTAACTATTCCCAAATGTAGTATAAGAATATAGATTGTCCCGCAAAAAAACTAAAAATAACAAAAGTTCCGAACTCCGAGTACAATTCAAAACAGAAAGTCCCCAAGCAAATGACAAAATCGAAAGCTCAAACACATCATACATATATGTAATACAATACAAAAACTATGTAGTTCCTTTTAAAACAAATGACCTAGAATATAATCATGAAAACACTTTGACATTGCAAAGCAAAATGTAAATGGTTTGGCTTTAATTCGTATCTTTATGAGATTTTGTGTGATTTTACTTGATGGACTCATGGCAACATTAGTAAACGTTATTCATTCACATTTAGACTAATTATCACGATGCAAAAAAAATAATAAATTAAATTCTAATAGGAAACTAATGAGACAAAAAATTTAGATTTAGCAACTAAAAATGTGTAAACAGGATGATTGAAATGAAAATCTCTGTTTTAACTGTTCCAAAATGTGGTATAGTTTGTGCCGCTAATGCTCGGCTAATATAATTAAATATTGTACAATGTAAAAACTATGTAGTTCCTGTAAAAATAAACGACAATAAATATTAATGAACTTAGAAAGTGTAAAGCAAAAATGTGAATGATTTGGTTGTATCTGATGTCTCTATCTATTTGAGCGATTGTGTATGTATTTACTTGATGAACTACATCTGGCCATAATATAACACGTTATTCTTCCAAATTTAGATCGACTATAACATGTATCACGCAGCAAAAATCTGATTAAATTCTAAAAGGAAACTAATATGTGGGCATCGAAATGTTATCAATCACACATGGTTTTAACATGTTTAATTCTATAATAATATTCTACTTAGATACTTATGATTGTTATTTTCTATGTGCCATTCTATCTTTCAATGATTTAAAGGATGTCGCTGACGTCAAAGACGCCTTCTATTATCAAAACCAATAAAAATAATACATTGACAAATTCCGTTCAATACCATTTTCCCCATCCAAATACTTTCAAATAATATATTCTTAAAAGTTATGATCAAACCGGTACATCGGGCATGGTTAAACTTGCAGTGCGGAGAGATTTGTGTTTGCTCTATGTTTTTGCTGTGCATGTAAATTTTGTATCATGATGGATATCTCATATCATTTGTTTATCTCTTTAAACCAGCAAGAATCATAATGATCCCCTATCCTGAAGTTAATATGAAATTGTAATGCATTATCTCTTTACATATTCATAAGCATAATTACTATACTCAAATTTAAGAAGATAAATATTAGTTTTGTTTAGGTGATAGCAAATCTTTAGGTCAAATTTAGTTATGTTTTAATTTGCTGATGACAAAATTGATAGTTGTGCCAATGTAAACAATATTCAAAGATATTATTACAACATTGGTGAGATAACCTTTACTAATAAGTTTGATTAAAGGTTCAATAAGTTTACACAGAACACATAGTGATTTTCGCGCTTTTGATTCAATACTACCTTAACATTTGAATTGTGAAATACCATTTTAATAAGTTTTCTTTTGACTAGCCATTAGAGGTAACCTAGCATTTTGTATGTATTCTTTTTACATTGATATTAAATATGATTATCATAAAAAATATTGAATGTTGTACTTCTCGAATTTTCCTTTTGAATATATATTCAGTAATACGTTTTGATAATCAGCTACAACATGTACCTTTTGTGCAATGCAGTAATTTAAAAAGGAGGGAGGTGTGGTATGATTGCTATCAAACGGCTACATTGTATTCTCCAGAAGACGAGGATATAAACAATGTTATGTCAATGTAGGGTCTTAAACAATAAGAAAAACCCAAATAGCATAGAACAGCGGCTGACGGCTTTACAAGGAGGTGAGAGATTACCAAATAGTGGAACTGTTCAAAACAGAATATCAACGGCTTCATAAATTGTGAAGCAATTAGTGAATTATGACATTCATATCTGATAGTAAATCGGTAATTGTTTTCTACTAATGGCTCACATAAAATAATAGATGTCAGATAAAAAGCAAACTCGATCATAACTTATTAATTATTCAATTGTGGGTGTTTTAACTACATGGAAACGATTAGCTTTTTTCGGAATTTTGCAGTGCAAAGTAACAAAATAAAACCAGTTATGTACTGTTCATAGCACTATAAAGTCATTATTTCCGCGATTGGAACTAATGATGATTTGTCTCGTCTCATTCTATAAAAATGTTTAATTTTTATGTTTAACACTTCGAAAAAAATATTAATTGAACGACTAACCTACACTTTATGAAATGTACGATACAACACAAAAAATCAAATGGAGGATTGCAAAGCTTCAGAACTCCATCTTTAAAATGTCCTAAATATAAGACGTTGATTTCGGTGTAAGCGACTGACTTTTAGGGAAAAAATGAATATTAAAAGACAAAAACGCATACAGAACCAGGAACAATATTTTAAAAAAGAAATACAAAGAAAAATTAAAAAAAATATCGAACTCCGAGAAAATTCAAAATAGTATGTCTCTAATCAAATAGCTAAATGAAAAGCTATAACACATCACTCGAATGGATTAATATTATAGTCATATTCCTTAATTGGTACATGCATATTCATTTGTGGAAAACTGTGATTTAAACCCGGTTTTATGGCTAGCTAAACCTCTTACTTGTATGACACACGAACGCTTTGCGATCTCGCTCTCCTTCGCTATCAATATAATTTTTAAAATAACTTACCTCAAATTAGTATTTGTTTTCTCTTACATCTTTTAAGAAGCTACTAATTATGGATGAGATTTTTCATTCAATAATCTATCAAAATACTACTCTGCTGTTTAATTTAAAACTGTTATAATCAAATTGAATGTGTGTTAGCTCTAACCATTCATTGTACATATGTGTAGTGTAAGACTTCATTCATATTCAATTTTTTAACATAAGTAATGTGCAAGATTTGTCCGTTATTTTGTGGTAAATTGATTAGATTTAACCGACATTTAGAACATTATCAAAATAGAAGACGATCATTTGACAGTGTGCACTTTAAAGAATAAAAATAACAGAACAAGACGCAAAACAACTCGTTTTTCCTGGAATAGTTATTGATTGCGGTAATGGAATATTATATAAAAGTAAATTTAATAGTATACATAACAGATCATTACACGATTCTATAAAGTTATTGGATTACCCAAGATTAGATCAATGTAAACATATCTTAGAACTTGAAATGTTTGTCTAGAAATATTTATGATTGATTTTAATGTCGTGTTTACATCCGAGATTGTTTCAAGTTCTGTCATACTCTCCGCCGCTGAGAACAAATTATTGGATAGGTGACTGAACTCGTATTACGGTTAACACAATATAATACACCTTAACGCTATTTGTTCGACATTACTAGACATCACAGAAGTTACCATAAAATTTTGACAACACAAGAGAAAAAGCGAAAAAGGAACAGTAATTGTTATACGATGTTAATAGTTCATACCAAAGAGCCATAAAACATTTGAGCAAGAACATCAGAAATGCTTACCACTTGCCGCATGTTGACTCATTCCGTTTGTAAATGTTGCGTTTGCAAGTTCTTTCAGTTAGTAGCGTGACGCATTGTGTTTTAACTTACCTCCGAATACTTATACTGACCTCTTCAAATCAATATACCTCGCTGTCATATAGTTTTGTTGCGCTGATGCGGCGTAAAGCCCCCACCACACTTGACAAAGACCATGAAGTTCCTACTACGATCTATAAAACACATTGCCGTGCGATCGTGATATCGTCTGCCTGAATATTCCAATATTTTATGGTTTTCACGTTCATATCACGATCTAACTATGATCCTGATCAGATCCTGCTACGATTCCGATAGGAAAGTAACACATCCGATCTTGTCATGCTTAATAACGTCAATATCGTGATCCATATAAATACTGCATCATTCCTTCTGTTTTTCAATAATACGTAGAGTTTTTTGGAACAACGCAGTCATGCTACCACAATTTACGTAAGAGTAAGGATATAGCTAGAGGCAGAGGGAGATCTGATAGTAACGAATCTTGATCCAGAAAGATATATGTCGAGCCGACAAATCCAACCTGAATCACAACTTATTGCTGGTCAATCAAGTTCAAGTGACGATGTTTTGGCGAATTTTAGTCAAGGCTCAGTGTTGAAGGCCGTACATTGACTTATAATGGTTTACTTTAATTAATTGTTATTTAAATGGAGAGTTGTCTCATTGGCACTCACACTACATCTTCCTATATCTATATAGTACCGATGACACAGATGTGTCAAGAATGATTTAGATGTGGCGATAAAGGACAAGAGGTCCGTTTCACATATACAGAAACAAAAGCTGGTGAGATTTTATAAATTTTATATGACAATGATAATGAGAATGAGGATCGTAGTGTGATCGTAAGAACAGCGTGCTTTACCTGTAGTTGTATTTACCTGAGTGTAAACAATATTTCAAAAATATTATATCTGATTTTATAAATGTTGAAAATTTTAATTTAATTTTTTTTATAAAACTAAAGTATGCAATATCATAATTTATAATAAGGACTAAATTTGAAGGTATAAGTGTTAAAGATAAATAAAACATATCAAATTCATTAATGTATATCAGCTTGAACATGCTAAAAGATAAATAATCAAATATATTTTGTTCATTATCTATTTATTACTTTAATAAATAGTTACAAAAAATCCAGTATTTGCCAGTATTGACCACTTGGAGAGTATTGTCTGGGGCGGTAATTACCGGTAAATGCCACTGGTAAATACCACGGGCGGTAAATACCGCCCAACCTTGCACTTCAAACTAGACCATCCCAATCGCAGTACGATCTCAATACGAGTCTATTACGATCAAATCTCTACTTCACTATATTGTCTCTACGCTCTTCGTCCCTATAAATATCTTGACTTTCCCAAAGTACACACCAGTTCCTTTGAGAAAACATACTACTTAATGTATCAAAACAGTTAGATGTCGTGGTGTTAATTGAATATAGAGGTCTCAACCG
The DNA here is from genome assembly GCF_963676685.1 of Mytilus edulis. Taxonomy (NCBI): domain Eukaryota; kingdom Metazoa; phylum Mollusca; class Bivalvia; order Mytilida; family Mytilidae; genus Mytilus; species Mytilus edulis. Next base: position 82,935,438 of record NC_092352.1, read on the forward strand.
AATGAGGTCGTACAAGTACCGTGGCTAGGACGTAGAAGTATCGAAGTGAGGTGGTACTGAGGACAACAGGCGCGTAGTGGAAGCATAATATTGTCTTCCTGATCGCAGTATACTCGTATCATTATCGAAGTAGAATCATAATAAAGACGTAGTGAAATTAGGACAGTCGCAGTGAAATCGTAGCAAGGTCATATACTTCTCAGATTCCAATACATATGCTTCTACTTTACTATGGCTAGTTTTAGCCACGAATGCACTTCAAATATTGTGAGCATGTTCAAACTTGTTGTAGACCTCTACGATGATGAAGACTTGGCACATCCTTTCTACGATTTTTATCGCTTCTTCTACGACTATTTTTTGCCACGAATGCAATTGAGACTGTTTTGAGCATGTTCCAAGTTGGTCGTTGACCTAAACGATGATAAAGATATAAAGGCACGTCCTTACTACGACCTTACCACGACCACTATGATCTAACTACGATTTACAATAGTTTTCGCAAGTCAGAGGTCGAGGATCGTGGTACTACTGTGATGGAGTATAAAGCAAACATCAATCATCCAAACAATCAACCAATCAATCCACTTTTACTGGTGTTGATACTTTCGAGTACTTTTATAGCGTTTAACTATCTCAGTTCATCAATTGTCTTCTATTAATTCCTTTTCTCACATTTTCGATTTCAAAACTATAACAAATGCAACTTAATGAATTCAATTTCGTTAAATAAACTAAACGCAAAGTAATACTGCGAGACGAGAAGTCTCAAAGCAGAATGGTGATTTCTTAATTTTAGTTATCTAATAATTTTGTGGAAATAAACTCATGATAGATACCACAATTAAATTGCGTTTGCCAAGATTCGTCTGCAAAAAACTTATCAGTGTAGCTATAACGAAAAAGCACAAAAAAAGAAACGTTTACTTTTCTGCATTGGCTAGAGGTATAGGGGGAAGGTTGAGATCTCATAAACAGTTTTAACTCCGTCGCATTTTTGCGCCTGTCCAAAGTCTGGAGCCTCTGGCCTTTGTTAGTCTTGTATTATTTTCAATTTTAGTTTCTTGTGTACAATTTGGAGTTTAGTATGGCGTTAATTAATAATCTGTATATTGTTTTCCATGACGTTGTCAGTTTGTTTTGACTCATCAGTTTGAATCTCCTGTTGGTATCTGCCGCCTATCATTTACAGAACGAATTTGTCATTTATACTTGAAACGTCACAAAAGTGATTTTTATTTTTACATTAATGTATGAAATTCAAAACAACACATTCTTTTAAAGTATAGCGATTAGTGATATAAGATATAACAGTCTGGCGATATGACGTCAAGAAAATGTAAATGAACAGTTATTCCGATTGTCAAAACATGTGTTTATGTCTTGAAGATGCGTATTGTAATCTGTCACATGGAACTTGATGACGTCAGTAATGATACTAACAAATGTTTAGAAAGGATTAATACCTTTTTCCTTTTTATTCTAATACAAACTTAACTCACAGTACACATTAAGTTATATAATATATCTTAGAAAAGTTAATGATTTAGTCAAGTAATATATTGTAGCGGGAAATGAGAGAGAGGCGTAAAATACCAAATATTCAAACTCATAAATCGCAAACAAACTGACAAAGCAGTGGCAAAAAAATTGTACAAAGTAGTACGGATAAGTGTATGTCTTTTATTTCTTAAATTATAATTCTTTTGTACACTTTAACTGCTATCTGTCACCATAATGTATTCTTACTTCTATAGTACATTTATTACTTATTAGGCTGATCTTAATTGTCATTTTGATGTTATATTTCACATGGCCATAAAAGTGCGAGGTTTGGCATGCCACAAAACCAGGTTCAACCCACCATTTTTTCCTTTAAAAATGCCCTGTACCAAGTCAGGAATATGGTCATTGTTATATTATAGTTCGTTTCTGTGTGTATTACATTATAACGTTGTGTCGTTTGTTTTCTCTTATTTTTTAGTGTAAATTCACATTGCGATAAGACGTGTCACGGTACTTGTCTATCCCAAATTCATGTATTTGGTTTTGATGTTATATATATATGTTATATTTGTTATTCTCGTGGGATTTTGTCTATATGTGTTACATTTTAGTGTTATGTCGTTGTTCTCCTCTTATATTTAATGCGTTTCCCTCGGTTTTAGTTTGTTATCCCGATTTTGTTTTTTGTCCATGGATTTATGAGTTTTGAACAGCGGTATACTACTGTTGCCTTTATAAATCATTTACGTTTCACAACAAACAAAACACATTTTACTGCGTTGGAGGTGCGTTAATTTTTTTATTTTCAAGCAAAAAGGATGTATAATTTTATAACAGATTACGTTTTAGATAAATGCTATTGATAAAACTCATCTATTTGTGCAAGGCTTATAATCGGTTTCATTTTAATGACAATTTAGAGTTTAATTTGTTGAAATAATCACATTATTAGTGTATATGTCAAAGTCAAAGTTTTCCAATACCTCAATATACGCCAACGACTATCTTCATCAATTGTCATTGTTTTTGCTCAATAAAAGTGTATGTGGTAACATCAAATTCAAACTTATATAGACAAATTTTACCTTAGCTGGATTTGGCAAAACTTTTAGGAATTTTGGTCTTCAATGCTCTTCAACTTTGTCCTTTATTTGTCTTTGTTTTTACTTTTTTGGATTCGAGCGTCACTGATGAGTCTTAATGTAGACGTAACGCGCGTCTAGCGTATATACAAAATTTAGTCCTGGTATCTATGATGAGTTTATTTATAAATTTTTACATTCATATTACCATTATAAGGATATAATCATTCATTTACAAGATGATTTGCATTGCTTACTTTATTAGTCGATAGCTAGAATTGGTAGCTAGCGTGATTCATCGCTGGACTTGAAAGCTTGCTTGATTCTGGTTTAAAATTCCACTAAACGGTTTGACTTATTTATTCAAATAAAAATTGAACATTTATAAATGTTTTCCTATCTGTTTAAATTTAAAACTATATTAGCTGGTATATATATGGTCATATGAGGATAACGAAATAAGAGGTCTTTCTTTCAATCATATTGGAATGTTTTCTTTCATATTAGTTTTAAGATTAAACGTGCATAAGGTATATGATAAGGTTGATAAGCAGAATGAATAATGGAGAATTTATTGTTAATTTCTTTCCAACAGTTCTGTATTCTTTTTGTTCCTTGTTACCAGTTTAGTTTATTCAAAAAGTGTACGAATTTAATGAGAGGACTCCCCCCCCCCCCCCCCCCCGGAGCCAAAATGTTGCCTAAACACTATATAGAAGAATAAAGACTATATAACATGAACCAAACCTAAAATGTTGGTACTCATAGGTTCTCCGGAAGGGTAGGCAAATTCTGAATCTGGCATCTGCATGGTGATTCTGACAATTTTGATATGATTGCCAATGAGACAACTATCCAAAATGATACAGAAATTAACAACTATAGGTAACCATACGGCCTTCAACAATGAGCAAAGCCCATACCGCAAGGTCAAATGTAAAGTAATTCAAAAGAGAAAACTAACGGCTTTACTGATATTTACAAAAATTAACGAAAACAAAATATTTAACACATAAACAAACGACAACCACTGAGCCACAGGCTCCTGACTTGGGACAGGCACATACATACATAATGTGGCGGGGTTAAACATGTTAGCGGGATCACAACCCTTCCCCTAAACTGGGACAGTGGTATAACAGTACAACATAAGAACAAACTATACAAATCAGTTGAAAAAGGCTAAACTCATTAGATGGACAAAAACACAAGAGGACGTGGACGTACGTTATACTCAAATATCGTGAAAACTAAATTTTGTAAGACATTCAAACTTTCAGAGATTATAGATGTAGGAGAAATACCTGTATAAATATAAACATTTAAGTATAAAACACAACGTAAATGTGTTTTGTAAAATGATAACTTTTATCGCGCGTCTGGCGTACTAAATTATAATCCTGGTACCTTTGATAACTATTTTAACCTATCTACAAAGTGAGTAGAAACCAGGGTAGACAGTGTATACAACATGATGTACCCAACGTTCAAATCACTATTAGTCTTCAGTTATACAATGTGCATTTGAAAACGAAAATTCTATTGATTTCTACTATTATTTATTTTGTTGCGAACGTCGCTGAAGGGACTTATAAAGTTGTGTTGACAGAACGCCCTTTTTAAGAACAAAATCATAAGCATTGTATCTTTTAAAATTAAAAAGTTCTTCGAATTTCATGTACATATGTATAACACAATCAATAAGATATGGCTTTTTCAATATCACACACGATATTAACCATCAAACAGAGTTCTATGGGTTATGTTTGTGTAACGGATTGATACCGACCTGAAAGTAAAAATGTTATATTATATTCTCAATAATTATGATCTGGGGATAAAGTGTATGGATATACAATTAAGGAGATGCAGAATGATACAATACAATATTTTATTAACGTCTCACCTTTTACAAAGCAATACATAACAAATTACATATATGTTAAAGCTATTCATATAGAATTATATATGAGAGACGATTATTTACACAATAGAAACAAATTTCTCATCGCTAATTACAAACCATTAAAAAACAGAATACAAATTATCTACATGTATATATATATATATAAAAAATTACGACTTCTATCTAAAATGTCTTTGCAAGTTTTGGCACGCAAATATATATTGCTTACTCCACCTTAAATCACAGATAGCTTATCTTGAATAGAGAAATGATAAAACATTTTAAAATCATCAATATCTATATTATTAAAACAACTGTCCCTCTTACATTATGTTATGGGCAAAATAAAATGTCATGTTCTTCGTTCTCAATGGAGTTCCGACTGCAAAATTATTGAAGGGGGTTTAATTTCGTAGTTTTTATTAATTGGAAGTGATATTATATGAAAGTAAAATTTCCCTGGGGGTTTTATATTCTTTCAACGAAATAAACGACATTAAGTAAATACATGTCTGGGGGTTATATATTCTTTCAACGAAATAAACGACATTAAGTAAATACATGTAAAAGCCTGTTTTATTCTTCAACAATGAAGAAAAACTGAAAACTTACTTACCAACGACAACCACTTGATTCAGGGTTTCTGACTTTGAAGAGGAAAACAATTAATGTGACGGGGTTAAACATATTTTGTGTACCCCCCGCCACCCCCCCCCCCCCCCCCCCATTATATTTCATATTGAAAAATTATAGAAAGTTGTACATATACATGTATGTCGTTTGTTTCTTAAATTATAATTTTTTGTATGCTTTACTTTCTATATGTCACCGTAAGAAATTCTCGTGTTTTCTAACTGCTACAGTACTCTAACCTCTAACTGATTATTAGGCTGATCTTTATTGTCATGCTAATGGACCAATTAATTCATTTCAAATTGAACAAACAAAGAAAACACATTTTACTGCGTTGGAGGTGCGTTAATTTTTTTTATTTTCGTTCAAAAAGGATGTATAATTTTATTACAGATTACGTTTTAGATAAATGCTAATGATAAAACTCATATATTTGTGCAAGGCATATAATCTGTTCCATTTTAATGGCAATTGTAGAAGTAAATCTGTTAATGTAATCACATTTTAAGGGTATATGTCACATAACGTGACGTCAATGTTTTCCAATTCCACAATATACGCCAACGATCATTAATTGTCATTGTTGTTGCTCACTTTAAGTTTATGTAGTTACATCAAAGTTAACGTAATTTAATATAGACAATTATATGATAAGATTTAACCTAAGTATCATAATGACGATCAAGACTTATCAAGTAGTTTGTCGTACAAAAACAAGACATCATTTTATTCCATTGTTGAATTTATTATTACATGATTTAGATTTTACATGTTCTCTAGCTACTATTTGTTTAGAATTCAAATGAAAATCGAACAGTAACTGTTATATTAACAAATAGTTATCAAAGGTACCAGGATTATAATTCAGTACGCCAGACGCGCATTTCGTCTATATTAAAACTCTGGCTGTTTATGACGTCTTTACACTAAATCCATTGGATGTTGGATGTGTATACGGATTGATAGTTTAGTCTTAGATGCATGTTTTTTTTATTAGTTGTTAGTGGCTTGTGAACTAGCTGTCAGATAACGGCGAGTACTCTCAGATCTGTTCATTGTGTCTTTTTGTGTCGGGATGTATAAGTACCGGGCCAAATTAATGATGAGTTAAGCCTTTTTCAACTGATTTTTATAGTTCGCTCTTCTGTTGCACTGTTATACCACTGTCCCAGGTAAGGGGAGGGTTGGATCCCGCTAACATGTTTAACCCCTCCACATTATTTATGTATATGCCTGTCCCAAGTCAGGAGCATGTTATTCAGTGGTTGTCGTTTGTTTATGTGTTACATATTTGTTTTTCGTTTATGTTTTTTTTACATAAATAAGGCCGTTCATTTTCTCGTTTGAATTGTTTTACATTGTCTTATCGGGGACTTTTATAGATGACTATGCGGAATGGGCTTTGCTCATTGTTGAAGGCCGTACGGTGACCTATAGTTGTTAATGTCTGTGTCATTTTGGTCTTTTGTGGATAGGTGTCTCATTGGCAATCATGCCACATCTTCTTTTTTATATCATCAGTGACATTATCATCAAAATAAAGATAAAAGTGTTCCTTCGTGTATTTGATGAAAATTCAAATCTATATTAACTTGCATGCTCGTTTATAGATAGGGTCAAATGATGATAACGAAATAAGATATGTCTTTATTTTAATCATATTAAAATGTGTTCCGTTATATTAGTTTTAAGCTTAAACGTGCATAAGTTCTAGGATTAGAATTATTAAAAGAATGGAGAATTTGCTGTTATTTTTTTTCCCAATCATAGTTCTGTATTGTGTTGCTTGTGTCGCTTTATTTTTTTAATGAATGCATCAATTCAAATTTTAGTTGTTAAAACTTTTTGTCATTATGTAGAATCGCAACCGTTTGTACTACATATTGAACCAGCACTTCAACTCAAAAATAATCGAGATAACTAACAGCCTTAAACCCTCGTTCTTATTTGTAAAAGCTCGATAGGCAAACAAACAACACTGTATAAGTTTACATGGAGAACTAAATATTGAGCAACATAAACCAAGAAACGTGACACATTATTCTGAAGGGTAAGAAGATCCTGTTCGTCGTCTGGTAACCGTCGTTTTGCTGAATTGAATAAAGTACCAATTCGGTAATGAGTCTCATTTTGTAATGCTGAATCGAATTGATATAATAGAGTATACATGATGTCCATTCAACCTTACCGTATGATTCGACTATCAAATTGGGTTGAAATGTATTTGGCCTGATACTTCCGGTACATCTATTCCGCTTGCAGTATACATATATGCAACCTTCTAGATTTTGTTTTACATAACAACGTTTTATAATAAAAAATAATTTGATACACGAATCTTTTTATTACCCGTTTGGTTTATTGAAATATAAGAATTTAAACAAGACTGTATAATAAAACAAATTAAAACCCAAAGTATCATTCTGCCCTTCAACCCAAAAAAACAACAACAAAGAAACAAAAGATACTAAGGGAATGTTCAAAACTTAAAAGTCGCAGGGGAATTAATACAGATATAGGAAAAAACGGAGGAGACAAATAGTTGCCAAAACAAAGGACTGTATAACATTAACCAAACCTAAACTTTTGGAGCACTTAGGTTCGCCAGAAGGTTGGGCAGATCTTGAATCTGTAATGGCATGACACGTACACTTTGACGCAGTAATGACGTCCGTTAAACTGACAAAGGGACGACTTCATATGTATATACAAGTTGGAACCCTTGGTCCAAAAGATTCCCTATCAAGGACATTATTATATTGAGGAAAACAATCTCTTAAAAGGGAACGCAATCTTTTGTAAATCGTATTAACCGGTAGATATATCTCCATGTGCAGGCATGGAACTACATGTATCTCGATTCTACAATAAAGGAGGTATCTATAGAACACATTAGGGAGTTAACTCCTAAAAATCAGCTGAGCGTTTTGATCCCATATAATAAGTAAAAAGAAATCTATATTTTCGGAAATTTATTTATGTTTGTCAAACTGCTTAACAGATATATATCCAACCAAATTATTCCTGTAAATATTTTGGTTCAAATTTCTAGAAATTTTCATATTTTTGTAAATCTGTCAAAGTAAATATTTTGTCAAACATTTAAGAAAATTAACCGATCCAAATCTATTTTAGTCAAAGTGTTCGGTTTTCTCTTAAGAGGTTTTCTTTTTTATAATAAAACTTATTTCATTTACATTTCTAAAGACAACATAAGCATGATAAGTGCAAAAGTTTCAATAGCATTTCAAAACAATTTTCCACAAATTTACTATTCTGGTTCTCGTTTACACGTTAACATATATATGTGACCATTGTTTTACTTTCCAGTAACCCTTTGCTTGTTTTTTAGAATAAATTCCGTAAATAATAATAAAAGTGTTTATTTACACGTGATGACGTCATATGTGATATGGTATTCGTATCCGTGTACCAACATTTTCACTACACTACACATACGATTCGTGTATTCTTCAAATTATAATATAATACAAATCTTTTAAACTGTATTTGAATTTCCTCGAAAAATTAGGAAAACTATATAAAAACCTCAAGATATGTATGTCAAACCGGAAATCTTGTAGAAATTAATTGATGTCATATATACACTTTTCATACTCCCCGTTTCAGAAGATTTTTAATATTTACCTCTATACAATATTTGTAATACACGACCTCGTACACGAAACAATGGTCACATAATATCAGAAGATTTTTATTATTTACCTCTATACAATATTTGTAATACACGCCCTCGTACAAGACAGTCTATACTTGTAATTTCATTCGTTTAAACGGGCAGTTTATTAGAATGAAATTAATTTCTCCTGGGTGTTTTCATAACATGTAGCATAGAGGGCGTTAGGTTGTCCCGCTTCAAAATTATTTTCGAGGTATTTTATTTGCTATGTAATCATTCAGCACGACATCGTCAATCTGAGCAGTCGAATTTTCTTGGTGCGCTGCCTTTCCTGAATTTAACAATGGACTCAGATTCTCCATCTTCACTTGAGGAATTCCCTGATGTTTCACAACATGACATTTTCAGAGCTGTTAAACAACAATTAAAATTCCAACAGCAGCCCTTTCAAGAACCTCATCCCGGTTGGTATGCCGGTTTTCCCGTTATATTCCAACATGACCAGCACGAGCGGAAGTCAGTCTAAGGAGCTTGCTATTGTTGTGGATCAAACCAACATTTGAGGAATAGATTCCCATTCAACCCGAAAGCAGTCGATAGGCAAAAATACGGAATTATTTATATTAAAGATGAGTATTTAAATATATCTAATTGATAGTCAATCGAGTTCACACTTCCTTACACACAACTATTTTGAATATGAACAAAGTCAGTCTAAAATTATCGTCAGAGGTAGATTAAAGAGACATATTGATTTTTGGTATAACATTGGTTGTCATGATTTCATTACTGATACCATTTTACACGCATATATAAAATACATTTTTATACTACACGGCTGTCCGATTGTTTACAAAACAATTGTTCTGCTATTACACACAGTGATTTTGTTTAAGAAGCCATTAAAGCTCTTTTGTTTAGAGGACTTAGGATTGAATGTACTGATGATAAACCATTGGTTTGTGAATTAACTTGCTATCTCTGTTCAAAATCATGGTAATGAATTTTAGCTAACCGTCATGTCAATTTACATCTATAGAAGACACCTTTGTGAAATTTGAAGATATCATAGTAGCTTTGCTATCTATAAAACAGATTTTTATTGTTTTAAGTTTGACATTCAGCTTACGATCTGCATACTGTTTACTTTGGTTTTTACTGGACATATGATGAAAGTTCAAAATATTTGTATTCTAGTTCTCCCTTTTGGATAAAGTTCTGCCTTTTATATATTTACTAAGTTACCTGACCACTAATTAAAATATTGAGAGGTGAATGAAAACAAATTATCATACAGATATTGTCACATGAGTTAAACAAGACCTTGTTGATCAAAGTGGTTTTGTCCATATGGTCCCCCAATTATACATTGATACATGTATTTAGGTTATTTCATTGATACAGACAAAGCTATCATAAGCATTCTATGCAGTTGAAAAACTGTCATAACTTGTTGATACCATAAAACAAGTTAAGCTATCTTCAGAATATCTAGGTTAAGTTTATGTGAGAACTGTTGTTTATCCATGTCGTATGTCATAGGAATGTGGCTTATATTATGACTAAATACCCTAATAATGGTGTTAATTCAGCTTATTCTTCGAAATCTAATAATAGACTTTCGGTTCAAAGTATAGAGCAGCTTATATTATGGCTGAAAAATCTTAAATGTGCTTATTCTAAACCTTTTGTATCCAATTTACGTATCACACTATGATAATAGTGATACCAGTGGAACTGTATATGGTGGATTTTCAGTAGAAAATCCTAAGAATATTGCTCATGGTATGTGGTATGAAAACGAAGTACACTACAGTTCTACTTGGGAAGAAACTTACGGCTGTTAAATGTATATTGCTTCTTTGATATATTTAAGAGATATAAACGCATTAATGGTTTACGGATAACCAAAACGTTGTTTTCATTGTTCATATATGGGCAGTATGAAGCCTTATTTGCAAGATATTGCATATGATATTTGTGTTACTTGTTTGAAGCATACGTGTTCTGAGAGGTTAAATGTATACCTAGGACACAAAATGAAATTGCAGACTATATAAGTCGTATCATAAATATGATGACTGCCGTAATGCAGTACATATATTTGAATATTTGAATTCCCTGTATGGATCCTCATGAAATTAATTGGTTTGTTAGTGATCATAATCATCGATTACTGTATTTTACTCCAGGTATTGGAATGTACATTCAATGTGTATTGATGCGTTCACTGTAAATTGGCAAGGTTTAAATGGGTGGTATGTTCCCCGAGTTTTCCTCTTATTGAAAGTCCTTATTTATACATGCAGCAGTGCAAGGCATGTGGTACTGTTATTTTACCTTTGTGGAGATTGGCATTTCACTGGCCGTTTTTATGTCCCAAAGGAGATAGATTTATTGATCAGAAGGTATAAATAGGTGGTATGTTCCCCCAGTTTGCCTATAATTGAAAGTCCTTATGTATACATGCAGCAGTGCAAGGCATATGGTACTATTATTTTACCTTTGTGCAAATCGGCGTTTTACTGGCTGTTTTTTTATGTCACAAAGGAGATAGATTTATTGATCAGAAGGTATAAATGGGTGGTATGTTCCTCCAGTATGCCTATTATTGAAAGTCCTTATGTATACATACAGCAGTGCAAGGCATATGGTA